>NW_024412376.1:119715232-119852738 GCF_014898765.1 Herpailurus yagouaroundi | reverse complement strand
CCGCTTGTGCAGGATTTCATATTCAGCTAAGGATAAGTATATAATGAGGACACTTTTCAGTGTTCCTGAATAGTACGGAGTCTTTTGAACATTCAGATGGCTATGCTGTTGGCCTTCCCTAATTACCACTGATATTCCTATTACTTTCAGTAATGACTCTGAGCACGAGACTTTTCCTTGGAGTTCTATATCAGAAAAGTCAGCCCTTTCTGGTGGCAGTGAGGCTGCTGGTCCTTTTGGCTACTGTCGCAGAATCGGTAGAGTGTGACAGGGCATGGGAAGATTTTTGTGTAAAAATGCTGTAGACACCCATTGCTCTGAGCAAGGTTTAGTAGTTTTTCTTGAATAACTGTTTTTTTAAATTTATTTATTGTATAGGTTAATTTCCAGAGTTGTGAACTGGTGGATTTTGATGTTTGTCCAGATTTCATCATTCCTTTTGGTAAGAGGATTTGCTGGCTCCCCACATCACCATTCAAACACTTCCTATCACATCTATTTGCTTTTAAGTACTAGAAAACTTTATCGCATATTATATCTTTATGTCTTCACATCTCTTTTAAAAAATTGTTTAAATTAGAATACTTGTTCATTTTAAAACATTTTTAAGTTTATTTATTTATTTTGAGAGAGATGGAGAGAGCATGAAGGGGGAGGGTCAGAGTGAGAGGGAGAGAGAATCCAAAGCAGGTTCTGTGCTGGCAGCACACAACCCGATTTGGGGCTTGAACTCATGAAACCTCATGACCATGACCTGAGCCAAAACCAAGAGTCGCCACTTAACTGACCGAGCCACCCAGATGCCCCATATTTGTCCATTTTAAATTAAAATGTGTAGACTTTTCACATCAAGGCACTTTATGATTAGCATTGCAAGCACATTTATTTTGTTGTTTGCTTTGTTAATCTCATATACATATCTTTGCTATATAGATGCTTTTCATTTTATGTAGTCAGGTATTTAGTGACTGGTTAATGGATATTTAATTTTGTGAGATTCTTCTTTACATTAATATCAACAATATGTCTAACTCACATTTTCCTATTTTTAACTGAAACTTAAAAAATATATATATCCATAATCTTGCTAGACTATCTTTTTAATGTATGACATGTAGTGAAAATTTATTCTATTGTTAAATGCCCAGTCAGTGGTACCATTATTTATTGATAATTTGAACTTATTCTAATGACATAAAATGAACTTTTTGGTCATTTTAAAAACTGGCTCTCTTTTCTTTTACATTAATTTTTTTTTCTCATAGTATTCTCATTCCTCATAGTATTTGAAGACACATTCCTCATAGTAAGACATTAGTATGTAAGTAAGTAAGACATAGTAAGTATTTTAAGACACATTCTACATTCCTCATAGTATTTTAAGACACATTACTACACTTCTCTAATTCTTTAAGATTTCTCATCTTAAAGACCTCAGAAACATATACAAAATAAATTTGTTTCAATAATTCAGCCATCGTATATACATTGCAGCTTGCTCTCTTCAGTGCATATCTTTCCACATTGATAAATATATAATGATATGATTTTAATCGCTGCATAGTGTTACATTGAATGAATTGTGATAATTCAGTCAACTGTTTCCTTCTCTCAGAAATTTAGGTTGTTTTTCAAAATTTCATTCATACAAATATCAGCGCATCAATTTTTTTTATTAAAAAGAAGTGGACACTCTTCCAGTCATCTCCTTGTCCATTTAACATAATTATCCTTTTAGTTCTAAAATTTTTGAGACGTGTGGCTTTTGTAAAATTTATTTATAGGTAGTCATACCTAAAATACCCATAATTGTATCTCATTTGCTATTCCAGTGTTATCAAAGTGACTAAAAATGTCCCAAACAATGTAGAGTGATAATGGTTACAGCAGTCAGACATGTTTGTTTATGAATTTTATGGAATTGATCAAATATTGCTTGATTATGGATTGATTACACGTTGGTGATTAATTTTACTAAATACACAAAGAAAATGTAGTTGTATCCTTAAGTCAAAGAGTATTTTTGTCAAGAACATCACACTTCTTTTTAAGTGTATTTATTTATTTTGAGAGAGAGAGAGAGGTGCAGGGAGAGAAGGAGAGAGAGAATCCCTAGCAGGTTGTACACTGTCAGTGCAGAGCTGGAAGCAGAGCCTGAACCCACAAACTGTGAAATCATGACCTGAGTCAAAGTCAGATGTTAACTGACTGACCCACCTAGGTGCCCCAAGCACGTTATGCTCTTAATGATTAGTGTCTATTGGAATGGTAATTTCCTTTCTCTTCCTCTGTTTCCTATTTATCACCCTAAATATGATGTTAAATTTGAAATGATTTAATTATTTACATTCAAACACTTTAGGTCACTTTGTATGGATATTCCAAGTATGAATAAGTTTGCCTGTATTTGTGTTTGTGCATGTTGGAGTGCATTCAGTTGTGCAGTTTCTGATGTTTTTAAAGTTGTTACTGCTATTATGTTAGCTATATGAATGGGTCTAATACAAGAGGCTTATTATACTCTTTAACAATGCTTGACTGCTTTAAGACTGATTACACTGCATATTTTTGGAAGATGATTTCTGCCATTTTTCCCATAAGAAGTTATCTACCCTTTTGTGAGTCAATGTTAATTACATATGCTTATGAAAGCATATATTTTGTAATGTTTCAATTTTATAGATTTAAATTGTATCTTATATTCACTATTTTTAAAAATACAACATTATTAGTGTGTATTTCTGTTCATGTTATTTATGCTGTGTTTTTACATTTACTTTACTCTTTCCAAATGCTTGTATATTTGGTTGGTATTAAAAACAACTCTTCTAAGTTATTTTGTGATGCTACTCATTTTATATATTTGAAACTTAATTTGTTATATTATAGGACATTCATCAATTTTATTCTTAATGATGAGAATTGTGACAGTGATGTTTCACCCATGAAAATTAAGTCTATCATATTCATACTTAATTTCTCATTATTTAGCACTTATGTAGGACACAGCAATGACTTAAAAAATAGTTTAATCATGTATATATTTGGTCATTGGAAAACCAGGTGGGAAAATAATTGGAAGAATTTATAATGATAAGGATATTGGAAACTGATCTGGAAGTGGGGAGGACTATGTCTGTGAAAAGCATTTAAATGTTGAAATGTTTTTGTTTAATATCATATATGTGAATGTTTATGGTTAAAAGCATTAGTGTTTGCAAAAAAAGAAAAAAGATTTTGCAAATTAAAAAGTAAATAATGTTTTCAAACTCTGAAAATTCAAAGCATTACCTCACTTATTCCTTAATATGTGTCTGCTGTTTTTTTTTTTTTAATTTTTTTTTTAATTTTTTTTTCAACGTTTTTTATTTATTTTTGGGACAGAGAGAGACAGAGCATGAACGGGGGAGGGGCAGAGAGAGAGGGAGACACAGAATCGGAAACAGGCTCCAGGCTCCGAGCCATCAGCCCAGAGCCTGACGCGGGGCTCGAAGTCACGGACCGCGAGATCGTGACCTGGCTGAAGTCGGACGCTTAACCGACTGCGCCACCCAGGCGCCCCGTGTCTGCTGTTTTTTACTGCAAATTTTAATTGACATAATTGGATTTTAGAAGCAGATAATTAATTTTACATTCTGTGTATCCTTGCTCAATATTTTTTTTAGTTTATTTGCTTGTAACCATATTAAATAAAGGACATTTAAACACTTTTACTTTATTGATTTCATTTATTATTCTACTTCTTTCCTGTTGTTTAGTTATTGATTTTAATTATCCTTTGTTTATCAAGATTGCTTTTTAAATTCCTTCTGGCTTTTTAAATGTTGTTATTCTGACTCATTACATGTCTGAGACTATTGTTTTTTTGTTCTCAACAAAGACACCAATTCTGTGTCAGGTATGAAATTCCAAACAAATTTTTGCCTTTAAAATTGTGTACATATTTTGGCAAGGACTTTCACATATGTACTACAGCAAAATTTGATGTGTGATATTTTTCTTAGAGTTCCATTTATCGTGTACATATGTGTGACTAGGGAGGACTGTATTACACATGTATATGGTTATGTAACAGGGGTTGGGGGAATATCTTCAGTGGAAAGCAGAAACTGTATACTCTCTCCCAGTTATACTAAAGTTCACTGTAAGGTAAATCAGAAATCAGCGCCAGCTGGAGCGCCTGGGTGACTCAGTGGGTTAAGCGTCTGATTCTTGATTTCAGCTTAAGTCGTGATCTCATGGTTTGTGAGTTTGAGCTCTGGATTGGGCCCTGCATTGATAGCATGGAGCCTGCTTGGGATTCTCTTTCTCCACCCCCCTGCCCCTCCCCCACTTGCTCTCTCTTAAAATAAATAAAAATAAACTAACTAAATAAATACATAAATAAAATAATACCAAGTTTCCTTAGTTTGAGTGGCAGGAAGAATTTGAAGATGGTTTCCATGATTTTAGCTGCTGGTTTTCACATCTTTATTCCATCCCATTTCATACCAGCTCTCAACCATGTTTATTTCTGTTTTTTGGGTTGTTTGTTTCTTTGTTTTAGTATGCTATTGCTCAGCTTTTTTGGGAGGGGACATTTTTGTGTTTATGCAGCTTATCTCTCTGGCAGTCTAAACATTTATCATGCAAGTTATCAGCTCTGTGCCTGGGCCCAAGAGTTTCTCAAACCTTCCCCATCCCCATGCATTGTGTATCTTGTGATTCTATATTTCCTTGGATTATATGCATAAATGCTAGCCATATTCTACTTATGACACTGCCATTCTATGGGAGTTGGTGTCTCTGAATGAATGTATTGGAAGCAGCAAGTACAATTTGACAGGTTATATAATTCAATAATTAATAGGGCAAATCTTTCTTAATTTTCTAGATGATGTACTTCATACAATTTTGAAACACGAGGCATCTATTTGGGGTAAAATTAAGGACACTTCATTTGCTTTTAGGCAGGAATGTTGATTTGTTTCAGATTTATGGATCATCTACTAATTATACTATTCAATTTGCTTTTTAAAATCTAGTGTTCATTTGAAAATTTTCCAGATATAGTTAATATATGTCGATTTATTTTATTAATGCATTCAAAAACAATGAAAGTGTCCCTCCTATGTACAAAAACTTGATATCTGGATAAGATTAATACACTCATGAAAGCCCTTCTGGCTTGGCTTCTGTGCAAAGGCCCTGCCTACTGCCAGTATCAGGAGCCTTATCTGCAATGTGTGGCTGGGAGACCCCGGTGCTTAACTAGTAAGAGGTTTTGTTCCCTTCACCACTGCTGCCCCAGCTGAGAAAAAGTGGAAAAAAGAAAGGTCATCTGAGGAGTCCCCTGATGACATGGGTTTTGGTCTTTTTTTTAATAAATCCCTTCTGTAAGATGTTCAATGAAAAGCTGAAACTTAAAAAAAAATAAATAAGTTGAATGAGGCTTGGAGAAGTAGAGGGTGAGTGATAACAATCTAGTTATAGCAAAAACTCTTTACAAAAGCTTAATGATATAAGAGAATAGGATCTATTCATATTATTACAGTTAAAGGGCACATAAGGGAAAGACTAGAAAGACAGGGACCATATTGTAAAACTCAAATAGATTTACATGTTCTGTATATATTGTAAATGCATTACATATATGTAAAATAAGATTTTAGGATTTATAAAGAAGTAATTCATATAATTTATTTAGTTCCTGACTCCTGGTAAATACATTGAACAGTTCAATAAATCCTAATGACGTCCTATTTAGTGACCAGGCAGAGAAAAAAATTATGTTTGGCTGAAAATTAACCAAAAAGGGATATAACTTATTAGATGAGTCAGCATTTATATGTGTGTGTGGTACATGAACGTGTTTGTGTTTGTGTACATATATATGTGTGGTTCACACATGTATGTATATATGCCAATGTATGTATCTCTATATATGTATCTTTATGTATATTTGCATATAGACACTTACATGTAAATACATATAATTATGCATATATGTATACATATAATACAAATACATATATATCTAAATAAATATACATGTATAAATAAATTTTAGTGGAGTCTTTCACCAGTGATCATGTATCGCTCACACCAATGATCATGGATAGTCGTTCTTCTGGAAACACGTTACAAATAAAAATTATCAGTTCCCACCCACATCTGATCTACTAAATCAGAAACTGTAAGGATTAGTCCCATTATCTTTTAATAAGACTTCCAAGTGATAATATGCATACTAACTTTAAGAACTACGGATCTCAAAAATAGCATTTGTAGTATATTTTTTATATAAGTGAAATATTGATAAAATCTTTCAAATGTGTTTTCAAAAGAGGACAAAATTAAGTACTTAAAGATTATGTCTCTTGCCATTTCTAGCTGAGGGACACTGGAATGTGAGAGTACATCTGTCTTTTTATTAAAAAAAAAAACAAGAACTAAATTCATTCTAAAATGATCAATGACTTGTGTTTATTTCTGTATTCTAGATTTAAAAAAAAGCAGAAAAACAAGGCAGATAGAAAGTGGCAAAAGTATCTTTGCAAAAATTGTTTATTTTTGTTTCAAAAGTAGAGAAGTTATTTCCTAAGGACTTATGTAAGATAGAAAGTTAAATGTTAGCATGAATAAAATAGAAAACTAGGATTCTGATATTTACCATCAGTGGCATCAATATATTATTTTTGGACATATATCCTATAAAGCAAATTATAATACTGTTTAAAGAATATTAGTAAATATACGCTATGAACCCATAATCTGTCTCAAGACACAAAACTGTAGAGTCATTAAAGACCCATATGCTCCTCCTGATCTGTTTTTCTTTGCCTGAGCGTAGTCTTTTTTATATTATAGAAAGTGGATTTTATTATTTTTGAAAACAGATTTTAAAAACACATTTTCCAAATGTTTGCTGCTAATATACAAAAATTTAACTGATTTTCATATATTGATATTGTATTCGACAACCTTGCTACATTTATTTTTAAGGTAAATTGTATTTGGAGAAAATTATAAATTCATATGCAATTATAGGAAATAATTCAGAGAGGTTCCCTGTATGCTTTATCCAGTTTCCCCAATGGTTCCATTTTGTAAAACTGTGATAAAATATCACAACAGTATACTGACATTGATAGAGCCAAGATACACTTACATCTCCACAAGGATTCTTCATGTTGTGCTTCACGCCCCCCACCCCAAGTATCCTACCCCCATTTCTTTAATCCCTAGACATCACTAATTGCTTCTCCATTTTTATAATTTTGTCATTTCAACAATGTTATATTAAGGGAATCATACAGTATTTAATCTTTACAGATTTCTTCTCTCAACATAAAGTTATCCAAGTTGCTGTCCATCACAATTGTTTGATCCCTTTTATTGCTGAATAGCATGTCATGGTATGGATGTTCCAAGATTTGCTTAACCATTCACCTTTTGAAAGACATCTGAACGTATTCCCATTTTTTGCTTATTAGGAATAAATCTGCTTTGCCTATTTGTGTACAGCTTTTGTGAACATATGTTTCCACTTATCTGGATAAATGCCCAAGAATGCAAATACTGTGACATATGGCAGTTTCAGGTGCAGTTTATAAAAAAACTGCCAAAATATTTTCCAGAGTCATTGTACCATTTTACATTCCCACCAGCAATGTATGAGTGATTCAGTTTCTCTATATTTTTACCAGAATTTTCTATTGTTACTTTCTCCCCCTATTTAAAAAAAATAGCTATTTGGTTTTCTATAGAATGTTATCTCATTGTGGTTTTGTTTCGAATTTCTCTAGTGATTAATAATGTTGAACATTTTCTCAAATGCTTATTTACCATCTTCAGTGAAAAGTCTTCTCACACATTTTTTTCTATTTCCTAATTGGATAGGTTTTGTTTATTGTTTAATTTTACTGTTGATTTGCGGGGAGTTTTATATATATTCTGGCTTCTACTCCTTTGTCAGGTATGTTATTTGCAAGCAACTTTTCAAATTTGTAAGTTTTTTTGAGTCTATTCATAGAGCAAAATTTTTTTTAATTGTAATGAAGTTCAAATTGCAATTGTTTCATTTTATGGACTGTTCTTTTGGTGTCAAGACTAAGAACTCTTTGTGTAATTCTAGATTCTGATTATTTTCTCCTTTTTTCCCCCTAAATATTTTATTTTTTTACATGTTGTATTCAAGTCACTAATCCATTTTGAGTGACTATTTCTATAATATGTAATTTTTCAACGTTTATTTATTTTTGGGACAGAGAGAGACAGAGCATGAACGGGGGAGGGGCAGAGAGAGAGGGAGACACAGAATCGGAAACAGGCTCCAGGCTCTGAGCCATCAGCCCAGAGCCTGACGCGGGGCTCGAACTCACGGACCGCGAGATCGTGACCTGGCTGAAGTCGGATGCTTAACCCACTGCGCCACCCAGGCGCCCCAATAATATGTAATTTTTAAGGCCAACATTTATTTTTTTGTCTTTGTATGTCCAATTTCTTTAGTATCATTTATTGAGAGGGTCATCCTTGACCACTTAATTGCATTTGCACCTTAATAAAAAATCAGATGGATACACACACACACACACACACACACACACACACACACACACACATATATATACACGTGTGTGTGTATATATATATACTTTTTATTTTTATTCTACTCTATTAGTATATAATATGTGTATAAAATATGAGATATATCTATCATATTGCCTTATGAAATACCACACTGTCCTCATTGTTGTAGCTTCATAGTGAATCTAAATATATTAGTGTGAATTCTCTAGCTTTATTCTTACTCAAATCTGTTTGGAATAGTATAGGTTGTTTGTCTACTGACATATATTTTAGAAACAGTTGTCAATTTAAATTAAATAGCCACTAGAATTTTGATAGGGTCTGTGTAGAATCTATAAATCTACTTATCCCCTTGGGGAGGATTGGCTCTTCAACAACATTGAGCATTTTAGTCCAGAGACATGATATATGTGTGTGTGTGTGTATGTATGTATGTATGTATGTATGCATGAATGTATGTCTATTTGTTTAGATCTTGTTTTGTTTCTTTTAATGATATTTAGTAACTTTCACACATATTTTGTGAATGTTATCCTTGATATTTCTTGGTTTTTGGTGCTATTAAAATTAGCATTTTAAATTTCTGTTTCCAGTTGTCCATTAAAAGTATAGAGAAACAAAACTGATTTTGTATGTTGAACATTTCCCATGTGATCTTGATTAATTAGCTTATTAGTGTTAGTATCATTTTTTATTGATTCTTTAGGATTTTCAATAGTCATGATCTTGTCATATAAGAGTAATTCCATTTTGACTTCTAGTCTGTTGGTCTGTAGATTTTTACATAATGTTACTTTGAAATTAGTTGAAACACTATGTTTGATAATTTATATTTCCATTTCAGTTTAAAATTACCTTCTGTTTATTCATTAATATGTGAAATATTTACAAAGTTAAAAAATATATCCGTACTTTTAGTTTTAATTTATATTTATGTATATGATTTATAAATAATATATTCAGTGTTAGATACGATTGCATTTTTAAAACTTGCTTGAAGCTTGCATCATAGTTTAATACTCATTCTTTTTTTAATGCTCAGTCTACGTTCTGAAAGACATGTAATCTCCATTCACTTGTGCACTATGTCCATTATATTGAGCAGTTTAATGTGCTATGTAAGTTTGTGATATTGTTACTGTTTTTTTAAATTGATTTGATCTAGATATCTGTGGAAAAACTTACTGAAGTCTCTTATTTTGCGGAAGCATTGGTTATTTACCATTCCTTTGGAGAAATGACAATTTTTGCTTTATTGCACTGAAACTTTTGGTGAATAAAATGAGTTTTCACATTCTAGTTAGTTGATAAAAGTTTTTAACAGTAAGTGGTGATGTATACTATTTCTAGCAGTGTTGAAATTCTCATGTTATTAGTATAGATAGACCGGGTATCTTTACATCATTTCCTTCCACTCTTTCTTACAATATTTAAAATGTCTTATTTTGTTTGTGCATTCTATGTGTGTAACATTCACTCTTTAATGTCTTTGGGGTAAAGTATTGTTTTTTCTCTCCCCTCATTCCATTTATTTCTTTCTACTAGCTTACCTAATGTATATTTATTTCTATTTTATAGGTTAGGCTAGAAATTTCTCTCTATTATATAATATGTAAGCATACAAAATACAGACCTGTGAATGCTTAAAATCTGATGACCTTCTTTTCAATGTTTTTTGTCCTTTAAAAAAAATACATAGTTTGGAGCTTTGTTTAAATGTACTCATATCTTTGCTACTTTATGTAATCATTAATATTTCTTGCAGCTTAGACCTTCCATCATGGATTACTTTCCAATTATCTAAAGCATATTCTATATGTATTCCTTCAGTAAAATTCAGTTACTAGAAATATTACTCAATTTTTTTTCCTAAAGTATTTTATTTGATCACAAATTCATACTGTTATCAAAGCTTGATTTTATTCAGATATCCATGCTAATGGCCATTTTCATCCAGAAATCTAATTTAATTTTGTTTAATTTTATTATATTTTTATATAAGTATATATATTATATATATACTATATATATATATATTTAAATTTAAATTTTTTTTTTTTGGCTGCTGCTGTGGGTGGTAATTTTAGAAAGAATTTAGTTGATGTTCTTACTGTTCTTTGTAAATACTCGTTTGTTTTTTTTGTTTGTTTTTGTTTTTTTTGTTTTTTTTTTTTTTTTTTCCTAGGGTTTTTTAGAATACGTTTTTCTGTCTTAGGCACTCTATTAATTTACCTAAGTGTTCCTAGATATTAATTACCTTTTATTTCACCTGTCTAGCACATACTGTGTGTCTTCTATGTGTGGATTCACAGCTTTCATCATATTTGGATATTCTAGTCATTTTATAATTAACTATTCCTTATACTTTATGTTCTTTATATCTTTCTTGCATTTTATATATTCTTACTTTTCCCTCATTTTACTTCCTTTTCAGTTTTTGATTTCTAATGTTTTATGATACCTTCTAGATAATTTATTTAATTTGGTCTTATTTACCAATTGTCTCTTTAGTTATTACTTATCTTTTGTCTGATATATTCAATTCTAAATATTAATATAGATTCCAGTTTTAGAACTGTTATTTGCCTTCTTCAAATCTGACTTAATGTTTTTTAACAAGAAACTAACATAAGAATTCTCTAGCACTAACATAAGAATTCTCACTATGTGCCATATGTATATATCCAATGTGGTAGAATGTAGGTTTCTGTCAATTATACAGTTAGTTAGATAAAACAATTTACAGCTAATAGAGAAAAACAGGATACATTTATATCCTTCCTCTATGTTTATAGATAAACGCATGTAAGTTGTACTTATTCTCAGAAATCTATATTTTCTAAAATAATTATTCTACAAGGTAAAAAAGAAAAAAAAAAGTAGTTTGTTTCTAAAATTAAAGACAGACATTTTTTCTAATTTTTAGACAGCATTGGTTTAATGGCCAGAATGGTCACAATACAAATCTTTACCCCAGCTTTCAAAATAGGGAGCTAGCAAATTAATGCAAAATAAGCAAATGAATAGTAAATACAGAAACTCAGTAAATGACAATTCTGTAGAGCCCTATGACTTTCTTCATAGAGACATGTGCTTTTACATTTTATATAAATGATTGCTACTTATTTGGTGGAGTCAAACCAATCCTAATTTTTGAAATTTTAGAGAATTTTAAATCATCCTGTGTGATACAGTAACAGTAATGGCCTCTATAGTGATACCAACTCATAGTATAATGAATCCTAAGTTGTTGTTGTTGTTATTTTTAAGCATTTATGTATAGATATGAACTATTTCACTGTATGGTCTCTAGAACAAATGAGTTTTGAATTTGAAATTTCATGATACCACATACTGGCTGAATGATCTCGAACATACATAAATAGACTTAAATTTCTCTCTGCTGCTGCTCTCTCTCTCTCTCCCATTTCCTCTCTCTCATTTATCCCATTTCATATATTTAAAACATATATCTAAAGTTAATTTTATTCAATTGTTATAAAAATATATTATTTAACAACATAATGCCATTTACATTAGCACCCTCTCTAATGAAATACTTAGGTATTTATCCAACAAAATATGTGCAAGATCTATATGAGATAAAGTACAACACTGTGGTGAATGAAAAAAAAAGTCCTCTATAAATGGAGAAATACTCCATGTTCGTGGATAAGAAGACACAGTATTGCCAAGTTGTCAGTTCTTATCAAACTGATCTATAGAGTCAGTGCAATCCCAATCCAAATCCCAAGAAGATATTTTGTGGACACTGACAAACTGATTCTGAGGTTTATATGGAGAAGAAAAAAAAAAAAAAAGAGCCAGACTAGCCAACACAATATTGAAGGAGAAGAACAAAATTGGAGGACTTCGACACTGCCTGACTTCAAAACTTATTATAAAGCTACGATAATCAGGACAGTGTGGAATTAGCAACAATAAAAAATAGACAAAAAGATCGATGGAACCAATAGAATGACCAGAAATATGCCCACAAAATAGAGTCAACTGATCTTTTATAAAGGAGTAAAGATAATACCAGGGAGCAAAAATAATTTTTTTCTTTTTTTTTTTAAATGTTTATTTGTGAGAGAGAGAGAAACAGAGCATGAGCGGGGGAGGGGCATAGAGCGAGGGAGACACAGAATCTGAAGCAGGCTCCAGGCTCCAAGCTGTCCCACAGTGAGCACAGAACCTGACGCCTGGCTTGAAGCCATGAACTGCAAGATCATGAGTGAGCTAAAGTTGGATGTTCAACCGACTGAGCCACCCAGGCGCCCCAGCCCACTTTTATTTAAAGATTCAGTGCAGGTGACACCTGGGTGGCTCAGTTGGTTAAGCATCTGACATCAGCTCAGATTATGATCTTGTGGTTTGTGGGTTCAAGCCCCACATCAGGCTCTGTGCTGACAGCTCAGAGCCTGAAGCCTGCTTCACATTCTCTCTCCCTCTCTCTCTCTCTCTCTCTCTCTCTCTCCCCTACCCTGCTCGTACTCTGTCTCCTGTCTCTCTCAAAAATAAATAAATGTTAAAAAAAAGAGTCAATGCACACCCAACAAAAAATCTCACCATTGTATTTTTGAACAAGTTGATTCTAAAATTTATGTGGAAAGGCCAAAGTGCTATAATAGTGAAATCAATTCTGAGAGAAAGAACAAAGTCAGAAGACTCACATTGCCTTGTTTTGAGAATTACCACGAAGATACAGTAATCAGGACAGTGTTTTTGGGGAGAGGATAGATGGAGATGAATGCAATAGAATAGAGAGCCCAGGAATAGAGTCACATAAATACAGTCAATTGATTTTTGACAAAGATGCAAAGTCATTTCTGTGAAGACACATCTGATAAATAACTCATCCAAAATATATAAGAATTCTTAAAAATCATTAATAAGAAAATATCCATATTTTTTAAAACGGGCCAAAAACTTAACACACACCTCAGTGAAAAAGATATAAAGATGGCAAATAAGCATATGAAAAGATGCTCCACATCATCTGTCGTCAGGAAAATGCAAATCAAAACAATAAAAAGATAGTATTCCATACCTATTAGAATGGTTGAAATCCAAAACACTGACAACACCAAATGTTGGTCAGGATGTTGGCAAGAGGAACACTTGTTCATAGTTGGTGGGAATGGAAAATTGTACAGTCACTTTGGAACACGTTTTGGTGCTTTCCTATAAAACTAAACATACTTTGTGCATATGTATAGCTATTTTGCTCCTTGGTATTTATCCAAAGGAGTTGAAAATGTATGTGCATAAAAGAACGCACATGGGTGTATGTAGCAGCACCCAACATTGGAAGCAATACAGATGTCTTTCACTAGAGGACTGGATAAATATATTGTGGTCCAGCCAGACAACGGAATATTATTCAGTAATAAAAAGAAATGAGGATTCAAGACATGACAAAACATGAGGGAAATTTAAGTGCATATTAAGTAAGTAAAAGAAGTCAATCTGAAAAGGGTACATAATATATAATTCCAACTATATGACATTCTGGAAAAGGCAAAACTATGAAAATCCTAAAAAGATCAGTAGTATCTAAGGGTTGGTGGGGTGGAAGATGGGGAGGTTGTAGGAAGGATGATTTTTAGGACTGTAAAAATACACTGTATGATACAATAATGATAGATACATGTTATTTTATACATGTGTCCAAACCCATAGAAGATACAACAGTGAAACCCTAAAGTAAACTGTGAATTTGGAAGATTATGATGCATCAATGCAAGTTCATCAATTGTGAAAAATGTACCAATCTGGTGGTGGATGTTAACAATAGGGAAGACTATGCAGGGGTGGTGGTTGACAGTAAAAGGGAAATCTTTGCACCTCCCTCTCATTTTGCTGTAAACCTAAAACTGCTCTAAAACAATAAAGTCTTAGTTCGAAAAGTCTCTTATTAGTATTGTGATGATACAATATAAAACAAAATAATTGGGATAGGAAATTTTTCCGATATAGTAAATTATAAATAAAGTGAGTTAGTTTACATTTATTAACTTTTTAATCACAAGGCTTTAATATTTTCTACATACCTTAAGCAATGTATATATTTAAAACACAAAGTATATTGGTTTTAGGCATTTTGTATTTTGGAAAAATACTTTTGTGTGTCTAAATGCACTAATTTGACATGTTCTATATATTTTAATAACGAAAGTATTTTACAATTCTCTTATATTCAAACTAAAAATAATTTGGAAAGCTGAGGAACAATAAGGTAAGTTAATCTTACATCTGATTTTACTTATTTGAGTAATAAAGCTAGAACTTTCACAACTATGTTGCCTGAGGGTACGAATGAAAAATTAGTCTTTAATTAAAGTAAGCATAAGACAAAATTACATTATAAAATTGTGTATATTAAAATACTGACTAAATTTAGTGCAGGTTTGAAGTGCTTTCTATTCTCTCTCACTCCTTTACGCCTTATGAGTTGTGGAAATAATGTGTTTCACTAAAGAGTAGATTGCAGAAAATATTGCTATTCTGATTCTATAGGAAATGGCAAACTTGATTCAAACATAGTTTACCACTGGGACTATCCAAAATGAAGAAACGGAAGAATCCCCTCAGAAAAACGTCCAGGAAATAACAACAGCTAACGAACTGATCAAAAATGGTTTAAACAATATAACAGAAAGTGAATTTAGAATAATAGTCATACAATTAATCACTGGGCTTGAAAACAGTATAAAGGACAGAAGAGAATCTCTTGCTACAGAGATCAAGGGACTAAGGAACAGCCAGGAGCAGCTAAAAAATGCTATCAATGAACTGCAAAATAAAATGGAGACAACTACGGTTCGGATTGAAGAGGCAGAGGAGAGAATAGGTGAACTAGAAGATAATATTATGGAAAAAGAAGAAGCTGAGAAAAAGAGAGATAAAACAATCCAGGAGCATGAGGGGAAAATTAGAGAACTAAGTGATGCGCTAAAGAGAAATAATCTACGCATAATTGGTATTCCAGGGGAGGAAGAGAGAGGGAAAGGTGCTGAAGGGGTACTTGAAGAAATACTAGCTGAGAACTTCCCGGAAATGGGGAAGGAAAATGGCATTGAAATCCAAGAGGCACAGAGAACTCCCTTCAGACGTACCTCGAATTGATTTTCGGCACGACATATCATAGTGAAACTAGCAAAATACAAGGATAAAGAGAAAATTCTGAAAGCAGCTAGAGATAAACGTCCTCTAACATATAAAGGGAGACCTATAAGATTCGTGACCGATCTCTCTACTGAAACTTGGCAGGCCAGAAAGGAATGGCAGGAGATCATCAATGTGATGAACAGGAAAAATATGCAGCCGAGAATCCTTTATCCAGCAAGTCTGTCATTTAGAATAGAAGGAGAGATAAAGGTCTTCCCAAACAAACAAAAACTGAAGGAATTCATCACCACTAAACCAGCCCTACAAGAGATCCTAAGGGGGACCCTGTGAGAGAAAGTACCAGAGACATTGCTACAAGCATGAAACCTACAGATATCACAATGACTCTAAACCCATATCTTTCTATATTAACACTGAATGTAAATGGACTAAATGCGCCAACCAAAAGACATAGGGTATCATAATGGATAAAAAAACAAGACCCATCTATTTGCTGTCTAAAAGAGACTCATTTTAGACCTGAGGACACCTTCAGAATGTGAGTGAGGGGATGGAGAACTATTTATCATGCTACTGGAAGTCAAAAGAAAGCTGGAGTAAACATACTTATATCAGACAAACTAGACTTTAAATTAAAGGCTGTAACAAGAGATGAAGAAGAGCATTATATAATAATCACAGGGTGTATCCATCAGGAAGAGCTAACAATTATAAATGTCTATGCGCCGAATACGGGAGCCCCCAAATATATAAAACAATTACTCACAAACATAAGCAACCTTATTGAAAAGAATGTGGTCATTGCAACGGACTTTAACACTCCACTTACAGCAATGGATAGAGCATCTAGACACACGGTCAATAAAGAAACAAGGGCCCTGAAGGATATATTCGATCAGATGGACTTGACAGATATATTTAGAACTCTGCATCCCAAAGCAACAGAATAGACTTTCTTCTCGAGTGCACATGGAACATTCTCCAAGATAGATCACACACTGGGTCACAAAACAGCCCTTCATAAGTACACAAGTATTGAAATCATACCATGCATACTTTCAGACCACAATGCTCTAAAGCTTGAAATAAACCACAGGAAAAAGTCTGGAAAACCTCCAAAACCATGGAGGTAAAATAACACCCTACTAAAGAATGAATGGGTCAACCAGGAAATTAGAGAAGAAATTAAAAAATATATGGAAACAAACGAAAATGAGAATACAACAATCCAAATGATTTGGGATGCAGTGAAGGCAGTCCTGAGAGGAAAATACATTGCCATCCAGGCCTATCTCAAGAAACAAGAAAAATCCCAAATACAAAATCTAACAGCACACCTAAAGGGACTAGAAGCAGAACAGCAAAGACAGCCTAAACCCAGCAGAAGAAGAGAAATAATAAAGATCAGAGCAGAAATAAACAATATAGAATCTAAAAAAACTGTAGAGCAGATCAATGAAACCAAGAGTTGGTGTTTTGAAAAAAACAAACAAAATTGACAAATCTCTAGCCAGCCCTCTCAAAAAGAAAAGGGAGATGACCCAAATAGATAAAATCATGAAAAAATGGAATTATTACAACCAATCCCTCAGAGATACAAACAATTATCAGGGAATACTATGAAAACTATATGCCAACAAACTGAACAACCTGGAAGAAATGGACAAATTCCTGAACACCCACACACTTCCAAAACTCAAACAGCAGGAAATAGAAAGCTTGAACAGACCCATAACCAGCGAAGAAATTGAATCAGTCACCCAAAATCTCACAACAAATAAGAGTCCAGGACTAGATGGCTTCCCACGGGAGTTCTACCAGACATTTAAAGCAGAGATAATACCTATCCTTCTCAAGCTATTCCAAGAAATAGAAAGGGAAGGAAAACTTCCAGACTCATTCTATGAAGCCAGTATTACTTTGATTCCTAAACCAGACAGAGACCCAGTAAAAAAAGAGAACTACAGGCCAATATCCCTGATGAATATGGATGCAAAAATTCTCAATAAGATATTAGCAAATAGAATTCAACAGCATATAAAAAGAATTATTCACCATGATCAAGTGGGATTCATTCCTGGGATGCAGGGCTGGTTCAACATTCACAAATCAATCACTGTGATACATCACATTAATAAAAGAAAAGATAAGAACCATATGATACTGTCAATTGTTGCAGAAAAGCCTTGACAAAATTCAGCAACATTTCTTAATAAAAACCCTCGAGAAAGTCAGGATAGAAGGAACATACTTAAAGATCATAAAAGCCATTTATGAAAATCCCACAGCTAACATCATCCTCAATGGGAAAAACTGAGAGCTTTTTCCCTGAGATCAGGAACACGACAGGGATGTCCACTCTCACCGCTGTTGTTTAAGATAGTGTTGGAAGTTCTAGCATCAGCAATCAGACAACAAAAGGAAATCAAAGGTATCAAAATTGGCAAAGATGAAGTTAGGCTTTCACTTTTTGCAGATGACATGATATTATACGTGGAAAATCTGATAGACTCTACCAAAAGTCTGCTAGAACTTATACATGAATTCAGCAAAGTTGCAGGATACAAAATCAATGTACAGAAATCAGTTGCATTCTTATACACTAACAATGAAGCAACAGAAAGACATATAAAGAAACTGATCCCATTCATAATTGTACCAAGAAGCATAAAATACCTAGGATAAAGCTAACCAAAGATGTAAAAGATCTGTATGCTGAAAACTATAGAAAGCTTAGGAAGGAAATTGAAGAAGATATAAAGAAATGGAAACACATTCCATGCTCATGGATTGGAAGAATAAATATTGTCAAAATGTCAATACTACCCAAAGCTATCTACACATTCAATGCAATACCAATCAAAATTGCACCAGCATTCTTCTCGAAACTAGAACAAGCAATCCTAAAATTCATATGGAACCACAAAAGGCCCCGAATAGCCAAAGTAATTTTGAAGAAGAAGACCAAAGCAGGAGGCATCACAATCCCAGACTTTAGCCTCTACTACAAAGCTGCCATCATCAAGACAGCATGGTATTGGCACAAAAACAGACACATAGACCAATGGAATAGAATAGAAACCCCAGAACTAGACCCACAATGTATGGCCAACTCATCTTTGACAAAGCAGGAGAGAACATCCAATGGAAAAAAGACAGTCTCTTTAACAAATGGTGCTGGGAGAACTGGACAGCAACATGCAGAATATTGAAACTAGACCACTTTCTCACACCATTCACAAAAATAAACTCAAAATGGATAAAGGACCTGAATGTGAGACAGGAAACCATCAAAACCCTAGAGGAGAAAGCAGGAAAAGACCTCTCTGACCTCAGCTGTAGCAATTTCTTACTTGACACACCCCCAAAGGCAAGGGAATTATAAACAAAAATGAACTACTGGGACCTTATGAAGATAAAAAGGTTCTGCACAGCAAAGGAAATAACCAACAAAACTAAAAGGCAACCAACGGAATGGGAAAAGATAGTTGCAAATGACATATCGGACAAGAGGCTAGTATCCAAAATCTATAAAGAGCTCACCAAACTCCACACCCAAAAAACAAATAATCCAGTGAAGAAATGGGCAGAAAACATGAATAGACACTTCTGTAAAGAAGACATCCGGATGGCCAACAGGCACATGAAAAGATGCTCAACGTCGCTCCTTATCAGGGAAATACAAATCAAAACCACACTCAGATATCACCTCATGCCAGTCAGAGTGGCCAAAGTGAACAAGTCAGGAGAGTATAGATGCTGGAGGGGATGTGGAGAAATGGGAACCCCCTTGCACTGTTGGTGGGAATGCAAATTGGTGCAGCCACTCTGGAAAACAGTGTGGAGGTTCCTCAGAAAATTAAAAATAGACCTACCCTATGACCCAGCAGTAGAACTGCTAAGAATTTAGCCAAGGGATACAGGAGTACTGATGCATAGGGGCACTTGTACCCCAATGTTTATAGCAGCACTCTCAACAATAGCCAAATTATGGAAAGAGCCAAAATGTCCATCAACTGATAAATGGATAAAGAAATTGTGGTTTATATACACAATGGAGTACTACGTGGCAATGAGAAAGAATGAAATACGGCCCTTTGCAGCAACATGGATCGAACTGGAGAGTGTGATGTTAAGTGAAATAAGCCATACAGAGAAAGACAGATACCATATGTTTTCACTCTTATGTGGATCCTGAGAAACTTAACCGAAACCCTGGGGGAGGGGAAGGAAAAAAAAAAAGAGGTTAGAGTGGGAGAGAGCCAAAGCATAAGAGACTCTTAAAAACTGAGAACAAACTGAGGATTGATGGGGGGTGGGAGGGAGGGGAGTGTGTGTGATTGGTATTGAGGAGGGAACCTTTTGGGATGAGCACTGGGTGTTGTATGGAAACCAATTTGACAATAAACTTCATATATTGAAAACAAAACAAAACAAACAAACAAAAAAAACCAAACAAAAATAGTTTACCACTAAGCCTATTGTGTGCAGTTGGCTTACGTTTCTTGTCAGGAAATGGTTACGTGGGTACAATTTAATTTGTAATACCTGAAGTGATAGTGCTGTTTCTCTCAACGTGATATAATTTCCAAATTTCCACTTGAAATTTTGACTGAATAATAATTTCTTCACACAGAAGTTGTGTTTAGGCAGAATAAGATTTTGGCTTCCATTTTTAATAACAATAACATTAAGAAAGACATACGGAGAAAAAGGAAATTTATACTACTTTTTGAAAGAAATTTATACTATTAGTGGGTTGTTACCAACTAAGTTGGTAAATCTTTTGGGACCCAAATAATTTAATTATCTTATTCAAAAGCCAATTAGATCATGAAATATATCAGAAAGGGTTTTGGAAAACACAACTGAATTATGTAAGTGAAAAATGCTATGAGTGCCAAATATATTTTTTTCAAATACAATATTATTGTATTATTACTATTATAATATTATGAACTCTAGAAAACTATTTCACTTGATTTCAATTTTTATATAATAATTTAAAATTCTACATACAAACTAGTTGGATATTATTCCTTTGCAGTTATAAGCACATAGGGAAGCAGTTAATATTTTTACTTCAGGTCATAGCTGAAATTGTATAACCTTTCCAATAATTTTGATTAAAATTATAGAACAGTAATATTCTTCATTTGAAATCCAGGTCTCAAAGAATCCAATTTAATCTCAGCAATTAGAGGTATACTTGAACCTTGTATACTCCAAACAATACAAACTGCTGTCTGGGAACGAGCATATATGGTTGAAATTGTTTTAAAGAAGTGACAGATGAGTCCTAAAATGGTACTTGCATGCCATTCTAAGCTTTCATAATTTATTTCTTCATGGCTGCCCAAAACAATATGATCTTGGATTAACAGTGTGTCCATTGTGACTAATAATTTTTCTCTTTGTATTTCAGTGTCATACATTCATAAAAATATTTTAACATTGTAAATTTGATTTAAATGATTAGTAGATAAATAAGGCTTCCCCTTCATATTCTTTTCTTGTTCTTTATGACTGTACTGTAAATTGTATCACTTGTCTTTAAAATGTATTATTATTTTCCTTGGAAAGAAACATCCTGTCTATTGTATTATCCCCTTTTCAGATACTCTTGGGATGTACACCAGCTGTGAAACAGAAGAATAAATTAGAAATGATTATAATTAGAAAATGAGCCTGCTTGTAATTTCCCCCTCCACTTAAGACCAAAGCTGGAACTACCATAAAATGACACCAGGAGGCCCTATTATAATCTGTATCAGATAAACAGATTCACAAAATCTTCAAATGATCTTCCAAAAATCATATTGAATCAGACATGTTTGGGTTTTTGGGTAGAGTTTGAACAAAGATGAGGAAGTGACTTCACTCAAGCAATTTCTTAAGCACCTGTATATCAGTTTCTCTTTGGGAATATCATTTCTATGACTTAGAATCCACCCGAATAATCAAGCACAGATGTTATAACACAGATAGTAGCTCATGTGTTTCTTTCAGGAAGTTACAGGATTTGTGAGGGCATATTGGTAATGCAGTCAGTTAAACCCAAGCAGACTAGGAAGTAAAATCATCATTCAGTCTCCTATTACACAAGCATCATTGTTTTTGTTTTTTTTTTAATTCAACTAACCTAGTAGTCCTGAAGTGAAAAAAAAATCTTGATGCTTTAACTTGAATGAAAACCTTAATAATTAAAGAGAATTTACCAATCCTAAATTTGACTGAATGGTTGTATTTATCAAGATTCTCCAGAGAAACTAAACCAATAGGATGGATAGATATGTAGGTAGATAGATGATAGATACATAGATGGATAGATAGATAGATAGATAGATAGATAGATAGATGGTATAGGTATAAATATAGACGGAGAGAGACAGAGAGTGATAGGGAAGAGGATAGGGAGGGAGGGTGAGGGAGAAGGACAGAGAGAGAGAGAGAGAGAGAGAGATGAAGAAATTTGTTTCAAGGAATTTACACATGCAGTTGTGCAATTGATTCTTAAATCTTCAGAGCAGGCTGGCAATTCCAGAAAAAAAAATTGTATTTTCTATCTTGAGTCTGAAGGTAGTCTAGAGACAGAATTTCTTTTTCTTTGGGGAACCTCCTTATTTGCTCTTAAGGCTTTCCACTGAATGGAAGAGGCCCACCCATATTATTAAGAGTAATTGCTTTAATCAGAGTCTACTTATTAAAATGTTAATCATACCTAAAAAATATTTTCACAGCAACACCCTGTTTGGTGTTTGAACAAACCAATGGACATCATAGTTTAGGTAAGTTGAAACATAAAACTAACTATAATGGTTTATCAAACTGCAAAAAAAATACTTCAGGGAATATGTACAAAGCCAATCACTGCAGCATTATTTTTCAGAATACTCAACTGACACTCTTACAAATAGCCATCAACGAAGAGACCTGTTGATAAATTACAATACAAGCAACCAAAGAAATATCAAAGAGAAGTGAAAAGAAGGAAGCAGCTGGCTATATATAGATATGGGAAGGTCTCTAAGATGCACTGTTTTGAAAAATGACAGAACAATATGTATATTAAGCAATCTTTTGTGGAACAGGGAGAGGGTGAAGTTAGATGTGTATAAAAATCTAAGGAAGAAGGCGATCAAAACATAAAAATGTTTTACTACAGTGATGAGGGGATAGGTATGTAGACACTAAGCAGCCTGACAAGAGAATCAGATAATGGATAGGGGATAGAGAGAGGATAAGGGATAGGGGATAATGCACTAACTGAAACTATCCATCACAGATCTTGGTATAATTTTGGATTTTGAAACACATGGATGTCATTCTTTATAGAAAATTATAAATTAATAGATCGATAAAAAATGGGGACATCTTCAAACATATTCTGTCTTCCCACATATGTTCAGTTTCCCTTATGTTTTTTGAAATAATAAGCACTGAAAACACTAAGAAAGCCTGATTTCAGGCATAAAATTTTAAATGATGTGAAAATACCACCAGAATTGCTTTAATGGTTCTTGCATTTTTCTAAACATTAGTATTTACTTAAATAATAAACACTAAAATCTTAGAGACCACCAAATTCTTCATACAATGCCTTTAGAGGACTATTTTTCTTTTTTCATATATTAAAATATAAGGTAACTTTCTATATATATATATATATATATATATATATATATATTCGTTTGAAATTCTTATAAATGTGAACTTTAAAAATAATGTGACTTTTTGCCCTGTAATTTTTTAGTATAACTTTCACATGCTAATTTATGTAAACATATACAATTATTACCCAGATACATGTGTATTTGTATATGCACACATTATACCCAAATGCTGGCCAAAGCTTAGGTATACCCCCTTGGTTCATATGTTCAGAGCATGTATTAATTCTTGTGTAATAGAATAAGTAAACAAGATAAAATATTGATTTATTGGAATGCTTTATATTTTTACACCTCTTGAAAATTCTGAAAACTTCCATTCTACATTTTACATTATAACTTCCCTGCTTCTTAATTTTACCACATTTTTGTGGAAAAATAAATATTCTTTTTATTTTATTTTTTTTTAATTTAATGTTTTATTTATTTTTTTTTTTTTGAGACAGAGATAGACAGAGCATGAGCAGGGGAGGGGCAGAGAGAGAGGGAGACACAGAATCTGAAGCAGAGAGAGAGTTCTAGCAGGAGAGGGGCAGAGAGAGGAAGTCACAGAATCTGAAGCAGGCTCTGCCTCCAAGCTGTCAGCACGGAGCCTAATGCAGGGCTCGAACACAGGAACCATGATCTGAGCCGAAGTTGGACACTTAACTGACTGAGCCACCAGACACCTGATAAATTCTTAATATAAGTCACCAAGTCATTTTGTATGTGGACATATGTGAATATGCATGTGTGTAAATATAGTAAATTAAATACATTAAGTGCATTATTAAAGTTTCTTTTTATGTAAGTTATATTTCTAAAAATATCTTAAGTGATGACTCATACAATTTTATTCTAACAGTTGTAGTTATTGAACAGTTTTATATTGCATGAAATAATAGAATATGTAAGAGAAAGCTATACAACTAGAAGAATATTTTATCAAACCCAGATTTGCTGAAATTTGAAGATAAAGATTAGGATTCCTGGCTGCTAAGAACATACCATTATCATAGTCTCAAAATACAACCAGGGGATAAATACAAATATAAAATCTTATTTTTGTATAGAACAAGATTATGTGACCTAGGTCTTATATGGGACAGCAGTATGAATCTTTCCAGATTGCTTGATTTTATGTTTTATATTCACACAGGTAAATAAGGCAGAGACATTACAGTATAAAAGAAGTGGGACACACATAAGAGAAGAAATGTTCTACCTTTTACATCAGATTTCAGCAAGCTGGGAGATCTGTCTTGAATGATGGTGCTCATGCAAGAGCAAAAAAAAAAATGGAACAAAACGTGAGTTCTGTGGGAAATCTCGGACCAAAATATAGCTAATCAATTAAGACACATTTCAAGTACTGTAATGGTTTTTGAGAATATTGTTAGTACCTTCCAAAGAACATTTAATAATCCAGTAGAATTTGACACTCTTTCAGACATCAGCTTTTATTTGTAAATTCTTAATTTTTGTTATTATATGTGAAATGAGCGGCAGAATTTACCATTTACATCTAAAATTGCTGGTTCTCTTAATATAAGACATAAATATAATATTTGAAATGCAACAAAATGCCACTTTTAATTGTTAATATAAATATAATATAAGTAAAAATTTCTAAATATAATAGTTATTATATTTACTTATCTAATTGTTATTTTTTGATACAATGAATTTTAATAATATTACCATGCTTACAACTACAGGTACTGGTACATAGATCAATTTTAAAGTTAATTTTGAGCTAGTAATTATAGAAAAAAATGCTTTTGAAACTCTGAAATGCTAGAAATGGGTAATATATAGTTTAAGACAAAGTTTTTACAATAAACTTTCAACTGCCTGGTGGTACTGTTTACTTGTTTCAATTAACCACTTAAATAAGAAACGTAAGCAGTTTTATACACTGCTATCAATTGATTCGAAGAGTTGTATGCACCTTCATTTTCGCTGCAACATCCCTCACAATAAACAAGATATGAAGACAACCTAAGTGTCTGCCAGGGGATGAAGGTATAAAGAGATATATATATGAGATACATACACACTTGCGGAAATACACACTGAGATATTAGGTCCTGAAGAAGGAAGGAAATCCTGCCACTTGAATCTTAGATTAAAAGTTGAGGACAGGGGCGCCTGGGTGGCGCAGTCGGTTAAGCATCCGACTTCAGCCAGGTCACGATCTCGCGCTCCGTGAGTTCGAGCCCAGCGTCGGGCTCTGGGCTGATGGCTCAGAGCCTGGAGCCTGCTTCCAATTCTGTGTCTCCCTCTCTCTCTGCCCCTCCCCCGTTCATGCTCTGTCTCTCTCTGTCCCAAAAATAAATAAATGTTGAAAAAAAATAAAAAAAAAATAAAATAAAAGTTGAGGACATATGCGAAGTGAAATAAGTCTGACAGAGAAAGACAAACACCGCATAATAACACTTACGTGCGGAATCGTTAAAAAGCCAAATTCAGAGAAAGCAAGAATAGAGAGGTGGTTCCCAGGAGTTGGGGGATGTGAAAAAATGGGTAGATATTGGTGAAAGAATACAAACTTCCAGTTATTGGATTAACAAATTCCCGAGATCTAATGTATACATTATGATTACAGCTAATAATACTGCATTATATACTTTAAAGTTGCTAAGAGAATAGATCTTAAGTGTTCTCATCATCCACACAAAAAAAGGTAATTATGTGACAGGATGAAGTTATTAGCGAATACTATGGTGGTAAACATTTTGTAACATATAAATTTATCAAATCAACATGATATATACTATAATTTACCCAACATTATATGTCAATGATGTATCAACAAAGCTGGGGGAAAAAAACTTTCACAATCTCTCTTCCAGGTTTCTGGATCATGCTTTCAAAGGAATTTGTTACTTTTGCCAAGTCACAAATTACCCAATAACCAAGCTGTGTAAAATGAATTTATTATGCTAAAACATTCTGTGGAGTCATGAAGTTCTACAAGGCACAGCAGGGACAGCCTCGCCTGTCTCTCACTCATAATGTCTAGAGTTTCAGGTACACGATGTGAAAATTAGGGGCTAGAATCATATAATGTCTTATCTCCTCACAGGTCTAATGGTTGATAATGGCTATGAGCGGAGAGTCATAGTTACTCTGCACATGGACATTGTCATGTGATGTCTTCACATTGGCTAATTTGGGTTTCTTCATAGCATGATAACTGGGTTCCCAAGGCAGATGTCCCAAAGAGAGAATTGGGTGGCCAACTGGAAATTGTACTGCCTTTGTTAGACTAGCCTGAAGTAACACAGTTTCACCACAATATCTTCATTGGACAGTTACAAAGTCCTTCCTAGTTTCAAGGAGAGGAGAAATAGATTCCATTTCTTAATGAAGAATATCAATTTTCTACAAGAGGAGCCAGAAATATTGCTGTGATTGGTATTTTCAGAAAATACCATCTTCCATGTTGCACCCTTTGACAACAACAATGAACTCTCTTTCATATGCATGGGACACTCAGATGGACATATGTTGGCAGTTTCTAAACTAATGATCAGTCCTCTTGCCTGCAAATGATGCATCATAGCTCTTGGCTCCTTCCTCCCGGGGCTTACGGTTTATCATCTGAGTCTTATTTCCTTTTCCGTAACAAAAGAGGTCATTTTGCAACTAAGCTGTTTTCCCAACTTGTTTCTCATTCTTTGAAGTTTATTTATATAGATAAATCAAATAGTCCCATTTGTGGGACTACAATGGGAATAGTCCCATTGTACTCTCTTTAACACAATTATTTAAAAAAATATTTGGGATTTCTTATTAATTGATTCATAACCATAGGTAGAATTCCTACACCTACAAGTCTTATCAAGATAAGCTCTTTTTTATTTTGGTCTCCTCTACAGATGCTCTGGGATTTCAAACTTACATCCTTCTTTTTGTCTTTTTTCTTGTAAAAACATTTAATGTTTATTTATTTTGGGTGGATGGATGGGGGAGATGAAGATCCAAAGAGGGTTCTTTGCTGACAGCAGAGAGTCTGATGTGGGGATCCGATTCATGAACTCATGAGATTTGACCTGAGTCGAAGTTGGACACTTAACTGACTGAGCTACCGAGGTGCCCCAAAATTCAATTCTACAGGGATTTTATTTAACTGAGAGTCATGCCTTTAAGATTTTTAGAGGGCCTTTCTTTGCCTCAGTGAATGATATTCTGAAACACAACCTCCCAATTTCTTTCTAGGATCCTAACAAGGTCCTATCCTGAATTTGATGTTAGCACTGAAGTCTTTTCTTAATCTGGAAATACTGAAGAGACTGGGAAGGACACAGTTTTGTTTTCAAACCTATCATTTCTTGGATCCATTGTATTTAATAGATCTTTCTTTAACTTATCTGATCCCTCTCCTACTATCCTTGTCAATAGCAAGAAAAAGGCAAGCAACAGTTCTCACCTGCTGTGTCTTCTTGTTGGCTAGATAATTAGGTTTTAGGTTTTATTTAATTCTTTTTCTTTTTTCTTTTCTTTTTTTTTTTTTTTTACTTTCCACGTTACCACAGTTAACAGTATTGTTAAAATTTTAGCCATTACATACAAGGAACACTTTTTCTTTATCTCCAGTGATATGTTTTGCACTTTCATTTAAGTACTCACTGACAATTTCCTCAAGGGTTATCACATTTCACTTAATAATCTCTTCAGAAGCATGGTTTGAAAACCCCTGACATGTTTTTAGTTTTTTGTTATGGCACTGTCTCCTCTGGGAACCAAAACCTATTTAAGTTTTTCTGACTGCATAACACAGTACCAAATCATCCCAACTTAGTAAAACACACACACACACACACACACACACACACACACACACACACACACACCCCTTTTTGTTGTTTCAATAACTTCTGTGATTCTGTGATCCGGGAATTAAGACAAGAAACAGCAAGAATGACTTGGATTCATAATATGTGGGCCTCAGAAAAAAGAATTGAAACCCGTGGGCTAAATTCAACTGCAGCTTTGTTCACTCAAAATGATAGTAGTCGCTGGTTGTAAGCTGGCCATCCGTTTTCTGTAGGGCTCTGTATAGACTAAGTGGGGCATGGGTTCCTTACAGCATGGCGACTGGGTTTCAAGACCAATATTCAAGAAACACAGTGAACACCAGCTGGAAGTCATCTCACTTTTTCCAACCTAAATCCAGAATTATATAGTGTCACCTCCACTACATTGTAGTCATTGAGGCAACCATCAAGCCTGGTTTATTTTCAAGGGAATGGGAAATTAATTCTACTACTTTTGGGGGAGTGGAGTCGTTTGGGACTAGAACTATTGCTGTGGCTGCTTTCTGAAAATAACAATCCACCACAGAATGAGATGTCAAAGTAAAAATATTTAAAAACAGTCTGTTGCTTAGTTTGTGGATATAAACATTTTATTGGTATATTGCAATAAATTAGATAAAGGAGACATAACTAGCATTTTTATCTAGACTCATGATATCAGTTTTACATATATCAAAACAGCTTTATTATTCTCAATGCATGATGTTAATCACTGTATTATGTTTTCACTCATAATAGTGTAGAATACAATAGTGCTTTTTATATATTTGTAGTTCATAAGATGTTATTTTAAATAAAAAGGATTCTTTGGCTAAAATATTTGACAACCACTGTTAGAGAAAAAGGGCTTCAAATAACTATATGTAAAAAGAATTGAAACTTTCAATTTGAGTCTTAACATACTTTGTGTTGACCACTGTCAAGAAAATGGCTTAGCAGTGATACTAAAGGGCTAGGAAATCTAACATTCTAATCATATGTCAAAGTAGACAAGGGGATGTGTTGTATGCTTGGAAGCTATATTTTTTGAATCAATGCTTTCTTACAAAGACCTAAAATTCATAAATTATTATGGTTTTAAATATAACCAGTAGGGACCAATATACTAAGAAAGATCTCAGAACATTGTCTTACGAATCTGATGGTCCATTCTGAAGACAAATGGAATGGATGATAGGGAGTCACATGTACTAATGACATGAAACTCTCTAGAATCATAAATTTGTATCTTAATAGCTTAAAATATATAATGATAAGAAAACAATTATATAGTGTGGGCATTTAATGTAGGTAGATTCACTATATACATAGTAACGATAGCACAAAGATCAGGAGAGTGGAACAATATTGTTATAAGGTCCTTAGATTTTAAGTGAGGAAATAAAACACTGACTGGAAGTAGAATATGACAGTTAAGGATATGTGGTGTAATTCTAAAGAAACTAGAAAAATTAATGCAAAGACGTATAGATAAAAAGTGAATATAAGAATTAAAATGGGAGTAGGAAAAAAAAATCCCCAAATACCCAAAAGTTCTGGAGACAAGTAAAAGGAACAAAAGGAAGACAAGTAAAAAGGAACAAAAGCCAACAAAACAAAGAGAAAACATCTTGAAAAATGATCAACATACCCAAACATATTTAAATGAAATATAAATGGAATGAGTTAATTGTAATGAAGTAATTTTTAACAGGATAAAATTAAAAAACAAACCCTATTAATTTTCTCCTAGTAGCATACTTTAAATATAAAAAACACAGACAGTATAAAGTAAGAGAATAGAAAGAGAAATACTATACCAACATTACAAAGAAGTGTTCTGGAATGGCTATACTAAGAGCAGGCAAAAAATCTTTGAGGACGAAGAGTATATAATAGCTAAAGACTAATATTTCATAATGACAGAAGGGCAGTCCTTAAGATATATACAGAAATTATAAATGTGATCACTATACTTCACTTAAAAATTACCATTAAAAAAGTAAATATACATATATATATATTAAGCAATAATTGACAGAAGGGTGAAGTAGACAAATTTAATAATATTATTTTGAAACTCTAAAGACTATTCTCTCAACAAATGATAGACAACCCAGAAACCAATGTGTAAGGATGTGGGAAATTATTAAATATGAAGAAAAAATAAGTTTACAGTGGAAGTTACAGTGGAAAAATAAGAAAAAAATAAGTTTCCTAGCATTTATTACTTTACGTGTGGGCTATTTAATACCACCAATGTTGGGATGTCATCAACATGTACATACTGATATCATGCACTGAGAGATACACATCAATTTTGTAGTATTTCTGATAAAAATGCATAGCTCAAATCTAACAATGAAGAAACACAAGACAAAGCCAAATTGCAGGGCATTCCACAAAATAACTTTGTAAGACTAATTGGACATAGTCTTTAAAGTCTATGAAACAAAAATGTTTCAGATTAAAGGAGAATAAAGATGAAGAATCGGTAAACACATTATGTCACCCTAGAGTACACGTGGGACAAAGGTAAAACAAACCGTAAATTATAGTGTTGACATAACTGATAATTTATAGTTCATTTAAGTCATGGATAGAAAACAGAATTCTATAAATATTAAATCTTTAAATTTACATAAGAAAATACACTTGTTATTAGAAAATGTGCTCTGTGGTTTTAAGTGATAAAGGAAAATAATATCTCCAGGTATCAAGCAGTGCATAACTGATTTCTGTGTATTCAAATTATAATAAAATTAAAGGTTGCAAAATAGTATAAAAATCATGAAATGCTAGTTTTGAATTACTTTTAGTTCCTAACTTAAAGATTTTACTTAAGTATATAAAATATATCTTAGAAAATTCTGTAGGCACAATGAAAATAGATAAACAGTGGCTTCTACTGATTTAAAGTGTTAATTATTCAGGGTGCCTAGGTGGCTCCGTCGGTTAAGCCTCCGTCTTTGGCTCAGGTCATGATCTCGTGGTTTACAAATTCAAGCCCCACATCGGGCTCTGTGCTGACAGCTCAGAACCTGGAGCCTCCTTCAGATTCTGTGTCTCCCTCTCTCTCTGCCCCTCCCCCCTCATGCTCTGTCTCTCTCTCCTTCAAAACAAATTTTAAATAAACTGTTAATTACTTGTAACCTATTTTGGTATTATTGAATCAGGTTAAGTTATATGTATCGATTTTTGTCTTATTTGAATATTTATGTTAACATTCCAGATACAGTTGTATTATTTTTATCATTTTATTTCTTTTAGAGAAGAGTGGGGGATGGGGGAGAGGGGCAAAGGGAGAGAGAGAGAACCTTAGGCAGGCTCCATGCTCAACACAGATCCCCATGAACCTGGATCATGACATGAGCCAAAATCAAGAGTCAGACACTCAACCAACTGAGACACCCATATGCCGCTAGAAAAGTTATGTTTTAAAAACAGAATAATCCAGTCTATCACATCTATTGTTTTTATTACCTAACTGCTTAGTTAAAATAATTATAATAATTTCATTTTTAATTCAGTTGTATAGATCTTCTAATCTTAGATATTTCTGTGTTCCTCTACTACATTTTACTGGCTGTTTGGCTTTGGAATGTTCTTTGGTCTCTCCCTGCATCAGTTTTATTGATACAGTAATAACTCCTATATCATATGGATACTGTGATTAACCAGAAACACAACTGAATACATAAGAAGTTACTGCTAATTGTTATTAAATAGAGGCAGTATTTGTCACTTTCTAGAAATGAGTCTGGTTGCTTGAGTTCAAGTCCAGTTTTGTCACTTAATGAATGAGTTAACCTTTCTTTGCATCAGGTTGCCTTTCTATAAAATGCAAAAAGTAATACTATCTACCTCATGGGGTATTATTGTCTGAATAAAATCACATGGAAAATAGTATGTAGTTCTTACATTTAATAGTAATAATAATAACAGTAATAATAAAATCATTAATCACAGGCCAATATATGCTTTTGTATTCCTTTCCTCACCTGTGGCCAGCTCAGCTAACTGTATTAACAGTCACTCAGCAGAACCCATGTTACTTTAGAGTAAGCTATCTGAAAATAGTCCTTCTAAATTCACATAAACCACAAGTTTAGTCCTCGAGGCTTTTAGACATCCTTATTTCCATAGTTTTTGCAATCTAAGAAGAAAATAAAAAATAACTATTTCATTTATTTTCCTTTGCTATAGACAGTTTCTTAGTTTAAAGAACTTTGTACAATTGCTAATATATTATTTTTCTGAAAAAAAAATTCTATACTAAATTCATTTTGGATGTAAATTTCACCCAAAATATTTAATTTAATTTCAATGACTCTTTCAATAACAATCTCAATGATGAAGTAGGATTATTTTAAAGTCTATAAATGCTATGAAAATGATCAACATGTGAAAGAAAATCAATAAACTAAATATATATTATGGTAGCTAGATTTCAAAAATGGTCCTTAGTGATGCCCACCTCTTGATATTCACCCATTTGTGTACTACACTCTCCTTAAGTGTGGGTCAGACATAGCTACTTCTAACAAATAGACATAACTATCGCTATAAGCCATAACTTTCATGATTAGTTTAGGTATGATTGTGGCTTTTATGTCTTGCTAGCAGACCTGCTCTATTGGCTTCTCAGCTTACATGCTTTAATGAGTAAACTGCCATATTGGAGAGGCCCAGTTGGCAAAGAGCTGAGGGCAGAATCAGTCCACAAGATTGCTAGGAACTGATTTCTGCTAATATTCTGTCCAGTTAAACATTGAGATGACTTTGGCCTAGCCAATTTTTTTAATTGCAATCCATAAGAATCCCTGAAGAAGAGAATTCAGTTAAGGTGTGCCTAGAAATTTGATCCCAGAAACTGTGAAATAATATACGTGTGTTTTTTAAGCTGATAAATTTTTGGGTTAAGTTGTTATACAGAAATAGAAAGTGAATACATTAGTTTACCCATAAATCAACAAAAGGACCATGTTCGAATGCATTTGACTCTTTTAGGATAAATTATCATCAACAAATTAATAAATATGTATATCGTTTGTTTTTACTAGAAGAAATAATTTCTCAAAAAGAGATCCCCTACTGGGGTGCAGCAACTCAAAGGTAATTTCAAGAGATACTAAATCCTGTTTCATTAGATAATTCCCATTCACATAATACAAAGTCAAAGAACTAATACTTAGTTTGAAACTAGCATTTTTATGCTGTATATTAGCTGAAGAACTTAATTGCCTATAAACTAGAATCTCTATTTCTCAAGACTATAAATACACTTTTCCAAATACATTAGATAACACCTAGAATAAAAACTTGTCCTTTCTAATAATTACAGGCCTTTGTAGCTAGATCAGTTCTGAACATGAAGCTACCTTTGGATGTCACTGGACCACTGAGTACTACTGGATTTGTACCTTTTAGGCAATCCATAATTACAGTGGATTACTATATGGATCCTACTTCCCTAAAGGACTACTTTGTAACTTTCACATTGATCAGATCTATACTGTTTATCAAAATTATTATGAAGATCAAAGTTTGAATATGTGGAGTACACAATGGCTATATCTAATTTCTAATTTCCTAAATTGTTCTTACACTTTTTTCCCCCACTCTTGTTTCCCTTATATTGCTGCCATTGAGAAGGGAAACTCATCTGGTAAAGTTTTTTAATCTATGTCTTAAATATTAATCAATTTCATGGCTACCATATTTCCAGCAAGATATCACATATAAGCCAATCACATAAAAAATATGCTTAACTCATGCATTATTTTGGGAAAAAATATTTCTTCCCTGATGTTTAAATTGGTATTTTAATATAAAAATAAATTTATGTTAAATAAATAAATACATAAATAAATATTCCCTAATTATTTCTAAATAGGAATTTAAGTTATATTTATAGGTTCAATTAAATTGATGCCTTACTTCAATGTAAGTTTCAGAAGAATTCTATACTTTGAGTTCCTTCTTTATCTTTTTTAATTTACTTTTTAAAATATTATTTATTGCCAAATTGGCTAGCATACAGTGTGTACAGTGTGCTCTTGGTTTTGGGGGTAGATTTCCATGGTTCATCGCTTACATACAACACACAGCGCTCATCCCAGCAAGTGCCCTCTTCAATGCCTATCACCCAATTTCCCCTCCCCTTCTCCACCCCCATCAACCCTCAGTTTGTTTTCTGTATTTAAGAGTCTCTTATGGTTTGCCTCCCTCCCTGTCTGTTTGTAACTATCTTTTTCCCATCCCTTCCCCCATGGTCTTCTGTTAAGTCTCTCAAGTTCCACATGTGAGGGAAAATATATGATATCTGTCTTTCTCTGACTTACTTATTTCACACAGCATAATACCTTCCATTTCCTTCCATGTTGCTGCAAAGTGGCATGATTTCATTCTTTCCCATTGGCAAGTAGTATTCCATTGTATATATAAACCACATCTTCTTTATCCATTCATCAGTTGATGAGCATTTAGGCTCTTTCCAAAATTTGGCTATTGTTGAAAGTGCTGCTATAAACACTAGGGTACATGTGCTCCTACAAATCAGCCCTCCTGTATCCTTTGGATAAATTCCTAGTAGCGCTATGTTGGGTCGTAGGGTAGTTGTATTTTTAATTTTTTGAAGAACCTCCACACTCTTTTCCAGAGCATCTGCACCAGTTTGCATTCCCACCAACAGTCCAAGAGGGTTCCTGTTTCTCCACATCCTCACCACATCTGTTGTTACCTGAGTTTATTTTAGCCACTCTGACTAGTGTGAAGTGGTATCTCAGTGTGGTTTTGATTTGTATTTCCCTGGTGATGAGTGACATTGAGCATCTTTTCATGCATATGTTGGCCATCTGGATGTCTTCTTTAGAAAACTGTCTATTCATGTCTTTTGCCCATTTCTTCACTGGATTATTTGTTTTTCGGGTGTTGAGTTTAATAAGTTCTTTACAGATTTTGTATACTAATCCTCTATCTGATACGTCATTTGCAAATATGTTTTCCCATTCCATCAGTTGCCTTTTAGTTTTGTTGATTGTTTCCTTTGCAGTGCATAAGTTTTTTATCTTGATGATATTTGCTTTTAATTCCCTTGCCTTTGGATATGTGTCCCGCAAGAAATTGCTCTGATTAAGGTCAAAGAGGTTGTTGCCTGCTTTCTCCTCTAGGGTTTTGATTTTTTTCTGTCTCACATTTAGGTCTTTCATCCATTTTGAGTTTATTTTTGTGTATGGTGTAAGAAAGTGGTCAAGTTTCATCCTTCGGCATGTTGCTGTCCCGTTTTCCCAGCACCATTTGATAGACTGTTTTTCCCCCCATTGGATACTCTTTCCTGCTTTGTCAAAGATTAGTTGGCCATACATTTGTGGGTCCAATTCTGGGTTCTCTATTCTATTCCATTGGTCTGTGTGCAATCCAGCCCTACTTCAAGAAATAAGAAAAATCCCGAATACAAAATCTAACAGTACACCTAAAGGAACTAGAAGCATAACAGCAAAGAAACCTGAAGGTCAGCAGATGAATAGAAATAATAAATGTCAGAGCAGAAATACACAATATAGAATCCAAAAAAAGAGTAGAACAGATCAATGAAACTAAAACCTGTTTTTTTAATAAACAAAATTGATAAACCCCTAGCCAGACTTCTCAAAAAGAAAATAGACAGGACCTAAATACATAAAATCACAAATGAAAATGGACTTATCACAACCAATCCCTCAGAAATACAAACAATTATCAGAGAATACTATGAAAAACTATATGCCAACAAACTGGACAATCTGGAAGAAATGTACAAATTCCTCAACACCCACACACTACCAAAACTCAAATAGAACAAAATAGATTTTAACAGACCCATAAATAGTGAAGAACTTGAATCAGTTACCAAAAATCTCCCAACAAATAAGAGTCCTTGGTCAGATAGCTTCCCAGGGCAGTTCTACCAGACATTTAAAGCAGAGTTAATGCCTATCCTTCTCAATCTGTTCCAAAAAATAGAAATGGAAGGAAAGCTTCTAGACTCATTCTATGAAGCCACATTACCTTGATTCCCAAAACAGACAGAGACCCAAAACAAAGGAGAATTACAGGCCAACATCCCTGATGAACATAGATGCAAAAATCCTCAATAAGATACTAGTAAATCGAATTCAATAGCATATTAAAAGAATTATCCACCATGATCAAGAGGGATTCATTCCTGGGCTAAAGGACTGGTTCAATATTCACAAATCAATCAGTGTGATACATCACATTAATAAAAGGATAAGAACCATTTGATCCTGTAAATAGATGAAGAAAAAGCATTTCACAAAATACAGCATCCTTTTTTAATAAAAACCCTCCAGAAAATCGGGATAGAAGGAACATAACTAAACATTATAAAAGCCATATATGAAAGGCCCACAGCTAATATCCTCAATGGGAAAAACAGAGCTTTCCCCCTAAGATTAGGAACACGAGAGGTATGTCCACTTTCAACACTGTTGTTTAACATAGTGTTAGAACTTCTAACATCAGCAGCCAGACAACAAAATTAAATAAAAGGCATCAAAATTGGCAAAGAAGAAGTCAAACTTTCTTTTTTGGCTGAGCACATGATACTCTACATGGAAAACCCAAAAGATGCCACCAAAGACTGCTAGAACTGATACATGAATTCAGCAAAGTCGCAGGGTACAAAATCAATGTACAGAAATCAGTTGCATTTCTATGTACCAACAATGAAGCACAGAAAGAGAGATCAAGAAATTGATCCCATTTACAATTGCACCAAGAAACATAAAATACATAGGAATAAACCTAACCAAAGAGGTAAAAAATCTGTATGCTGAAAATTACAGAAAATTTATGAAGGAAATTGAAGACGCAAAGAAATGAAAAAAGCATTCCATGCTCATGGATTAGAAGAATAAATATTGTTAAAATGTCAGTACTACCCAAAGCAATGTACACATTCAATACAATCCCAATCAAAATTGCACCGGTATTCTTCTCAAAGCTAGAACAAACAACCTTAAAATTTGTATGGAACCACAAAGACCCCGTATAGCCAAAGTAATATTGAAAAAGAAAACCAAAGTGGGAGGCATCACAATCCCAGACTTTAGCCTTTACTACAAAGCTGTTGTCATCAAGACAGTATGGTATTAAATTGCTTCTTTAAAGATATGAATACAAAGATAATCTGTATTATAAATTCATAAAAACTCAGTATGATCAGAATTTTCTATTTCAATACACATTTTGAAATTTTACTCAGAGCCTTATCTTTGCTAGGCTGTAACATAAAATTATTGTGTGCAAGAGTGTGTGTGTTTGGGGGGGGGGGCTGATGGAAGGCACAGGGGAATGCAAAAGGAGGATACTTCCCTAAAGCCACTGACTGGTAAAATGACGGGAGCTGATTTTTGTGAGTTTTGGCAACCAGTGGGGGTCAAAGGTAGGTGGGTGATTCTAGGACAGAGCCCTGAGGGTACTGCCCTACTCCTGGAAAGAAAACAGGCAAGCAATCCTGAGGCAGATAAGTATCCTTAAGTATCACTTAAGGCACACAGGGAGTGACTGTTCCCTATTCCTGGAGAGGTGGCATTTTCAGAGATGCCTCTCCAGCAATAAGAGAGGCTGCAGTTGCCATTTCCCTCCCCTGCCCATCAGCATAGGGACAGAAACACCTGCTCAGGGCAGCTAACCTGGACACTGGTTGTTTAGCCTGTTTTGCTCCAAATCCCATGCCTTTGCACTCTGGCACAACTGCCATTTTCAGTCAAACCTTCATCAGTCTCAGTGTGGTGAGACCCTCCTCCAGAGGACCTTTGCAGGTCCTGCCACACCAGGTCCCTAAAGTTTTGAGTTTTAGAAGTCAGCAGGTTTGGCCCAAAGTACACAGTGCTGCTCCAGGCCTCCAAGGAACCCAGAGGCAGACAGGATGAAAACAGTGATCTGAAAAATGTCTGGGACACACAAGGGATAATTATTTACTCTTCTGAGACTCCTTCCCTGAGAGCAGCAAGCATGGAGACCCCTCTCCAGGGACAAAGGAGCTGGCTGGCACCATTTCCCTCCCATCTTTTGGTAGAAACCAACTTCAGTAAATAGTACAGTACCAACACTGGTTGACTAAACTGCTTACAACAAGTCCTGCCCCCCTGCCTTCTACTGGTACTGCTTCTCTTGGGCAAGTGTGCCTAAGGAACAGTGCAGTGGGCCCCTACCTCAGAAAATCATAACAAACGCTCATACACTACATCTATTAACCAGAGAGTTCTGCAAGGCTTCATTTCTAGTGGAAGTAGCATCAGGTCTCATTTAACAAGCAGACCGGAGCACACCTAGTTAAAACTTGCCACACTCTGGCCAAGGTCCAAACACTGCCCATTACAGGCAGGAAGAGATTCTGTATATGACTGGTCTGAGAGTTAGAGTAGTCAAAACACAGCAGCAGAGTGTACACAGAACACAGCAGAGGCACTCCCTGACGTGCCAGAACCTGGACAATATCTGACCTCTTCTTCATAAGCCGTTGCTCTTTGGAGAAAACATAACAGGCTTTTCTAATCCATAGAAGAAGAGACTCAGACAGAATGCTATTATGGAGCAATGCATCCCCAAAGAAAGAACAAGAAAAGGTCACAGCCAGAGATCTAATCAAAACATATATGTTATGTGCCTGATGGAAAATTTAAAGCAACAATCAAGGATAATCACTGGGCTTGAGAAAAACATAGCAGACATCAGGGAGACCCTTACCACAGAGTTAAAAAAAAACAGTCAGAAATTAAAAATGCAATAGCCGAGATTCAAAACTGACTGAATATAACTACCACAGGGATGAAAGAGGAACAAATTAGTGATACATAAGCTAAAATAATGGAAAATAATGAAGCTGAACAAAAAAGAGAAAGAATAATTATGGATCATGAGAGTAGACTTAAGGAGTTCAGTGACTTCATGAAACACCATAACATTTGTATCATAGGAGTCCTACAAGAAGAGAAAGAGGGTAGAAGGTTTATTTGAGGAAACAATAGCTGAAAATGTCCCTAATCTGGGGAAGGAAATAGATATAAAAATCCAGGAGGCACAGAGAACACCCATCAAAACCAACAAAAGCAGGCCAACACCAAGGCATATTGTAGTTAAATTTGCAAACTATAGTGATAAACAACAACAACAACAACAACAACAACAACAACAACACAAAAACAGCAAGACAAGGGAAGTCTCTAACTTATAAGGGAAGACCCATAAGGCTAGCTCTCCACAGAAACTTGTCAAGCCAAAAGGGTGCTATATGTGATATATTCAATATACCCAATGGGAAAAATCTGCAGCCAAGAATACTCTTTCTAGCAAGATTATCATTCAGAACAGAAAGAGAGAAAAAGTCTCCCAAACAAACAAAAACTAAACGTGTCCATAACCACTAAATCAGCCCTGTAAAAAAGATTAAAGGTGATTCTTTGAGGGAGAAAAAATACCAAAACTGACAAACACTAGAAAGGAACAGAAAAAATTTCCAGACACAATGACAAAATAAATAATAATGACATAAAATACATATGTATCAAAAATTACTTTGAATGGAAATGAACTAAATACTCCAATCCAAAGACATAAGGTGTCAGAACAGATAAAAACAAACAAACAAAGACCCATCTGTATGCTGCCTACTATAGACTTATTTTACACCTAAAGACACTTGCATATTCAAAGAGAGAGGGTGGAGAAATATTTATCATGCAGGTGGAAATCAAAAAACAGCCAGAGTGGCCATACATATGTCAGACAAACTAGATTTCAAACCAAAGTCTATAACAAGAGATCAAAAGGGCACCATGTCAAGATAAAGGGGACTATCCAATAGGAAGATCTGTTACAAATATTTATTCCCCCAAAACGGAGTACCAAAAATATAAACAAAAATAATGACCACCATAAAGGAATTCATTGATAACAATACAATAATAGTAGGCAATTTTAACACCCCACTTACAACAATAGACAGATCATCTAAGCAGAAAATGAACAAGAAAAAAAATGACTTGAATGACACACTGGACCAGATGAGCTTAACAGATATATTCAGAACATTTCATCCTAAAACAGCAGAATACACATTCTTTTCAAATGCATATGGGACATTCTCCAGCACAGATCACAAACTAGGTCAAAAATCAGACTTAACAAGTACATACCATGCATATTTTCAGAACACAATGCTATGAAACTTGAAGTCAACTATAAGAAAAAAACTTGAAAAGACCACAAATACATGCAGGTTAAACAACATACTGCTAAAAAATGAATGAGTCAACCAAGATATTAAAGAAGACATTTTTAAAAAATACATGAAAACAGATGAAAATTATAACACAATGGTCCAAAATTTTGGGGAAACAACAAGAGCACTCACAGAGGAAAGTATACAGGAAAATAGGCCTACCTCAAGAAGCAAGAAAAATCTCAAATAAGCAACCTAACCTTATATCTAAAGGAGCTAGAAAAAGAACAAAAAGCAAATCTAAAGCCAGCAGGAGAAGGAAAATTATAAACATTAGAATAGAAACCAACAAATAAACTAGAAACTAAAAAACAGATCAATGAAACCAGAAGCTTATTCTTTGAAAAAATTAATAAACCTTTAAATTCATAAGTTAATAAACCCCTAAAATTGATTATCCCCTAACCAGACTTGAAAAGAGACCCAAATAAACAAAATCACAAATGAGAGAGGAAAAATAACAACCAACACCACAGAAATATAAGCAACTATAAGAGAATATTATGGAAAATTATAGGCCAACAAACTGGACAGCTTGGAAGAAATGGATAAATTTCTGGAAACATATAAAATACCAAATTGAAACAGTAAGAAATAGAAAATTTGAGCAGATCAATAACCAGTAAAGAAATGCAACCAGCAATCAAAAATCTCCCAACAAACAAAAGTCCAGGACCAGATGGTTTCACAAGGGAATTCTACCAAACATTTACAGAAGAGTTAATACCTATATGTTCCAAACTATTCCAAAAGATAGAAATGTAAGGAAACTTCCAAATTCATTGAGGCCAACATTACCCTGATTCCAAAAACAAAGACTCCACTAAAAAATAGAACTAGAGACCAATATTTCTGATGAACATGGATGCAAAACTTCTCAACAAAATACTAGCAAATTGAATCCAACGGTACATTAAAAGAACCGTTCATTGTGATCAAGTGGGATTTATTCCTGGGCTGGAAGCATGGTTCAACATTCGCAAATCAATCAATGTGATACACAACGTTAATAAAATGAAGGACAAGAACTTTATCCTTCATCATATCCTTCATCATATGGATATGATCCATATGATCCTTCCAATAGATGCAAAAAAAAAAAAAAAAGCATTTGCAAAGTACAGCCTCAATTCATGATAAAAACCCTCAACAAAGTACGGACAGAGGGAACATACTTCAACATAATAAAGGGAAATCACACAGCTAATATCATCCTCAATGGGGAAAAAACAAGAGCTTGCCTTCTATGGTCAGGAATGAGACAGCGATGTACACTCCACCAGTGTTATTTAACATAGTACTGGAAGTCCTACCTTCAGCAATCAGACAACAAAAAGAAATAAAAGGCATCCAAACCAGCAAGGAAGCCAAACGTTCACTATGTGAAGACAACACGGTACTCTATGTAGAAAACCCAAGTTTCCACCAAAAATTTGCTAGGACCAATACATGAATTCAACAAAATTATAAGATACAAAATCAACATAGAGAAATCTGTTGCATTTCTGTACACAAATAATAAATCAGCAGAAAGAGAAATCAAGGAATCGATTCCGTTTACAACTGCACCAAAAATAATAAGATACCTAGGAATAAACCCACCAAAGGGGTAATAAATCTGTACTCTGAAAATCGTAGAACACTTATGAAAGATATTGAAGAGAACACAAACAAATGGGAAAACATTCCATGCTCATGGATTGGAAGAACACATACTATTAAAATGTCTGTTACCCAAAGCACTCTACACATTTAAAGCAAACTCTATCAAAATACCACCAACAATTTGCACAGATCTAGAACAATCCAACTTGTATGGAACCAAAAAGGACCCCAAATAGTCAAAACAATCTTAAAAATCTTGAAAAAGAAAAGCAAACCTGGAGGCATAACAATTCCAGACTTTCTAGCTTTATTGCAAAGCTGTAGTGATCAAAAAACAGTATGGTACTAGCACAAAAACATACATCAATAAAACAGGATAGAAAACCTAGAAATGAACCCACAGCAGGGCTTCGGGATGTCTCAGATGGCTAAGCACCCAACTTCAGCTCAGGTCATGATCTCATGGCTCATGAGTTCCAGCCCCTCATCAGGCTCTGTGCTGACAGCTCAAAGCCTGGAGCCTGCTTCCCATTTTGTGCCCCCTCCCTTCTCTCTCTGCTCCTCCCCCGCTTGCACTCTCTCCCTCCCTCAAAAATAAATATTAAAAAATAAAAAATAAAAAAAAGAAATGGACCCACCACTATATGGTCAACTAATCTTCATCAAAGCAGGAAAGAATATCCAATGAAAAAAGTCTCTTCAACAAATGGTACCAGGAAAATTGTACAGCAACATGCAGAAGAATGAAACTGGAACACTTTCTTACACCATACACAAAAATAAATTCTAACTGGTTAAAAGACCTATGTGTGAGACAGGAAACCATCACAATCCTAGAGAACACAGGCAGCAACCTTTTTGACACAGTTTGTAGTAACTTCTTACTAGATATGTCCCCTGAGGCAAGGTAAACAAAAGTAAATATCAACTATTGGAACTTCATCAAGCTAAAAAGTTTCTGCACAGCAAAAGAAAACACTCAACAAAACTAAAAGGCAACCTACAGAGTGGGAGAATATATTTGAAAATGACATGTCTGATGAAGGACTAGTATCCAAGATCTAAAAAGAACTTATTAAACTCAATACCCCCCAAAATCAAATAATCCAGTTAAAAAATGGGTAGAAGACATGAATAGATATTTTTCCAAACAAGACTTAGAGATGGCTAACAGACACATGAGAAGAGCTCAACATCACTCATCATCAGGGAACTACAAATCAAAACTACAATGGGATCTCATCTTACACCTGCGAGAAGGGCTAAAATAACAGCACAGGAAACAAGTATTGGCAAGGACGTAGACTAAAAGGAACTCTTTTATACTATTGGTGGGATTGCAACCTGGTACAGTCACTCTGGAAAACAGGATGGAATTCCTCCTCCTCCTCCTCCTCCTTCTTCTTTTAATGTTTATTTATTTTTGAGAGAGAGTGCAAGCAGGGGAGGGGCAGAGAGACATGGGGCAGATGATCCAAAGCGGGCTGTGCACTGACAGCAGAGAGCTCAGTATGGGGCTCAAACTTAAGAATTATGAAACAATGACCTGAGCTAAAGTTGGATGCTTAACCTACTCAGCCACCCAGGCACCCCAAGTTCTAAAAGTTAAAAATAGAACTACTCTATGCCCCAGAAATTACACTACCAGGTATTTACCCCAAGGGTAAAAAAAAAATACTGATTCAGAGTGACACATGCATCCAACGTTTATAGGGGCATTATCAACAATAGCCAATTTATGGAAAAAGCCCAAATGTCAGATAAACAAGATGTGGTATGTATGTGTATATATAGATATGTACACACACACACACACACACACACACACACACACAAATATTACTCAGCCATCAAAAAGTACGAATTCTTGCCATTTGTAACAAAGTGGATTTAGTCAGAAAGTATTATGGGAAGATAAATAGTCAAGAGAAAAACAAATACCATATGATTTCACCCACTTGTTGACTTTAAGAAACAAATGAACACAGAGGGAATAAAAAAAAGAGAAAGAAATCAAGAAACAGACTCTTATATACAGAGAATAAACTGAAGGCTACTGGATGGAAAGTGGGCAGGTGATAGGTATTAAGGAGGGCATTTGTGATGAATACTGGGTGCTCTAATGTAATAGATGAATCATTAAATTCTACTCTTGAAACTAATATTACACTGTATTGTAACTAACTGGAGTCGAAATAAAAATTTGGGAAAAGAAAAAAAAAGTGTGTGCATGCATGAGTGTGTTTACATTGATCTAAATTAGTTCTGTTATAAGTTCTTTGGTGTAAATATACTTAACATACATTTGGGACAACCATTATTCTGATGTTAGAGTAAGTAAATTATTTTTCTTTCTCCTGCTTCCCTTCCTCTTCCCTGGCCTTTTTTCTTTCCTCCTCCTCCTCCTCCTCCCCCTCCTCCTCCTCCTCCCCCTCCTCCTCCTCCTTCTTTTCTTTTTCCTTCAGGGTAATTTCTCGGTCAGAAAAGAAGCAGGATCAGGCTCCTGAGCATTATAGACAAGTAGAGGCCAGTGGAGGGAAAAAGCGGGGAGGGAAGTGGGAAGGAGAGGGGAGGCACAGGGGACAGCTCTGGCTGTGCTTGCTTGGTCCCATAGTTGTCCTGGCTGGATCTGAGGAGTGCCTGCAACAGAAGACAGACTCAAGCCTGAGGGCAGAGGTAGCAGGCCAGGGGGCCCAGAGACTGCACTTATGGAGGCAATTAACACTGACAGGGCAGGCACACGTTCCAAGCCGGCAGGCCCAGATGAGACAAATAAGGCTCAGCTGCGGGCTTCACCGGAAGGGGGCTGTCTGCTGGGGGGGGGGGGGCGGGGGCGGGGGCGGGGGGGGAGGGTCGTGGGCTCCAGCGCTGCCCACTGGGACAAAGAAGGCAAAGGAATGAGGACACGTGGCCTCCCAGATGGGAAGGGAGGCTACTTCAGTTTTGGCAATTTGGCTTTTCCCAAGCCCCTGGGGCCTTCCCCACAGCCCTGGCCTGGGGAGGGGGCTTGTTACACACACGTACCTGGGCCACGGGGATTACATATGGGGCAGGGATCCAGAGAGAGACCATGTGCTCATGCAGACATGGGGGGGTGGAAAGGAGGCGTTAAAGGTTAGTGATGGCCCCACACCACACGTTCCACACATGAAGACATCACAGTTAGGCGGTTACTGGCAGCGATGGACTAACTGACCAGAGACAGGTGGCTGGTCCCCAAGAGGCCTGGAATCATGCATCCTTCCCCACCCCCACCCCAGGAAAAGAGAAGAAACAAGATTCAAGGCAACTGCAAAGGCGCACAAAGGGCTGAGCACCCCATCAGATTTCCTTGGAAAAGCCAGAGCCTCAGGACGGGTGGTGGACCCCGATGGGGTACAGCAGGGGAGGTTGGAGGCATGAGCTAGAGTCTCCCTCTTCCCCTCTACCCAGTAAAGGCAGAAGCAGCAAGGCCAGACCACCAAGGAAGCTGGAGCCTGCAAGCAGGGCTAGGAGGGATGGCTAGAGCTGGCCAGGGGCAGACCCATCAGCACTTTGGTGAGGGTGTGGGATGGGTAGTGGTGGTGGGAGAGGTGGGGTACATCAGACAGGTCCATCCTTCTGTTGAAGGCCTGCCTGCCTCCCGGCCCAGGGGCCAGGGCTCAGTCCTTCTGTTCCTTTTTGATGGTAAGATTCCACTCCCAGGACAGGTGGTCAGTCTTGTCATTGTCTGTGAAGCAGGACTTGATGTTGTAGATGCCACGAGCCAGCCTACCCTTGGGCATCCTCTCCACGGGGGACTGGAACTTGTACTCCTCTGCCTAGGCCTGTAGTTCCCCACCAGGTATTGGTCTTGTCAATCTTGATGCCTTCTCTCTACATGTGCTGGATGTACTTCATGCTGGACATAATCTCCCGGTTGATTGGGAAAGAGATTTTTATCTGGCATTCCATGCCCTACTTCCACACAGAGGACTCCTTCTTGAAAGTTCTCCAGGTCCAGGTCCAGGGGGCCTAGGGCCAGGCTACACACCAGGGTCAGGCAGGTCACAGCAACCTTGGGGATGGCAGGGTCAGCAGATAGAGCTACACAGCCCCACAGTGCCTCCTTGTTCTTGCACAGATTCTCATCATCTTGTCCTGCTCCTGGATCTCCTGGATGCTCTTCTGGGCCGCTGGCTTATAGGTGACCCAGTGCTCATCCTTCTCATTTTCAGCTACAGTTTGCACTAGCTGCTCAGCTGTGGGCTCCTGCTCCGCCATGCTCACCTCTAGCTGAGTCTGGGACACTGGAATCTCCACTGACCACTATTGTGCTCTCTTCCTCTGGGGATAGCAAGTAAGTTCTTAACTGAACATATAATTGTCTTAATTATTGTGTTAGTCCAGTTTTTGTCTAGTATGCTGTATGTCTTAGTCTGCTAAGGCTGCCATAACAAAATACCATAGGCTGGGTGTCTTAACAACAGAAATGTATTTTCTGGAAGTTCTGAAAGCTGGAAGTCTACCATCAGGTGTCAATGTGGTGCATTTTTACCCCCCAAATCCCATGTATCAATAGATACTACTTGGAAAACACATAAAGTAGTTATTCTTGGTCAAGATTTAGGTAGGCAGCATACTACCCCTTAAGGTGTCTCTGCCCTCTTCAGGAAAATTCCACATAATTCATTTTAATGACCTCTTCACATGTATTCCAAGAAGAGGAAGTTGCTACTGACACTTTTTTAGCTAAAGTAAATGAGGTATAACAAAGACTGTTGTGCCTTAAGTCAGCTTCTCCACAAGAATGTGTATTTGTATTGTTATTAACTTAATTTTTGGAAACTCATTTTCCTTATGTGGTGTTTCCTTTTAACTAAGAAGTCTAAAACAAACAAAAATCTTGTGTATTATTCTGATATAGTTGAGTAAACAATTATGTGTAGTTGTTCTTATATGGATAGTAATATGATTGTGACATGTACAAATTATCTTCTTATAATTTTCAGGTAAGTGTAAGGAAAAATTTGTATGATAAATATTAAAGTGGACATTTTATTAAAAAAAAAAAAAGAATGTGGTTGCATCAGAGAGGAATCGCTTACGGCACGTAGGGACAATAAATTTCTTAACAACAGAGAAACGCTGCCTTGTTTTTCACCCCAGGAAAATAGTATTTGAAGCTATTGCCTTTAAGTAACACAATATTTAGAACTGATTCATGTTGACTTTTTTTTAATGTTGATTTTTTAAATGGCATAGCATTTTTCCAAAAATAAAGGAACTGTCATTTTGATGTCTGAAAAATTCTCATCTAATTTTAGAGCAACATATTTCACAATAAATATTGTTTAGATTTAAATTCTTTAAGAGATTTCAAATAGTAAGAGAAGTAAATAAAAAAATCCCTGGGACAGGACCACACGTTCATATCAAACAAGTCGTATTTAAGTTTTGTAGTTCGGAGGACAAAGAAATAAAATATCTATGCTTTTTTTTTTTTTAATTTTTTTTTCAACGTTTATTTATTTTTGGGACAGAGAGAGACAGAGAATGAACGGGGGAGGGGCAGAGAGAGAGGGAGACACAGAATCGGAAACAGGCTCCAGGCTCTGAGCCATCAGCCCAGAGCCCGACGCGGGGCTCAAACTCACGGACCGCGAGATCGTGACCTGGCTGAAGTCGGACGCTTAACCGACTGCGCCACCCAGGCGCCCCTTTCTATGCTTAACAAGTGAGAATTCACATTGCTAATGTACACCAGATATAAAGAGAAGAAACAACTTTATCATATCCCATGATTTGAGAGATCTCTAAATATTTCCTCATAGATTTTATCTTTTGTAATATTCTATTTCAATGCCTCTTTTATAACCCCAAATAATCACTATAGTTATAAACTCTGAAACCCATTAAAAAATTCCTGCTGAATATGTATGTGTATGCATAATTATTCTTTCTAAATTGTTAATGCCTTTCTCTTGTGTCTCTGCCTTATTTATCTATATGTAAATATGCATGTGAATACTTAAATTATTGATTTTAATGGTAGTCAATTCAACAGTACTAAATATAAAGATGTTACTTTTATTTCACATAATTTTTATAAATAAGTTTTCACTGATATAATATAGAAACATATTACTAAGTCTATTACCCACAGCCACCTATCATTATGTATCTGGGAATTTCTAAGATTAAGAATTAAAAAAAAAAGAAAAAGTATTTCTTTGGCTATATGTGTACATGCATGTGTATGTTTGTCTACTTTTACTATAATGAAGAAAATTAAAGGAATACCTCTCATATAATTCAGCTGTCCCACTTCTAGATATATATCTTATGGAATCTGATGTAAGTGAAACCACTCTCAAAGAATATCTGCACTCCCATGTCTATTGCAGCATTTTTCACAATAGCTAAGAAATGGAAACAACCTGTTTATCAAAGTACGAATGGATGAAAAAATGCACGCGCATGTGTGTGTGTGTGTGTGTGTGTGTGTGTGTGTGTGTGTAATATTATTCAGCCACGAGGAAGAAGAAAATTCTGCCATTTGTGAAAACATAGAACGATCTTGAGGACATATGCTAAGGGGGATAAATCAGACAAAGACAGATACTGCATGGTATCAGTTAAGTGCGGAATCTAAAAAAGCCAAAAGAGTGCTAATGCTGCAACTACATTTGTATTACAATATGTAAAGAAATCAAATCAAATGTTACACAAGTTTTATGTCAGATATATTTCAGTAAAAGAAAAAAATTGCTTTTATTCTAAGATGTGAAGGTAACAGGAAATTAATTTTCTAATTTGGAATATCTCCAGATAGTGTTTATGGCTTTGAATTATTGACATTTATTTATATATATTTATATATGCTTATATTTATATATGTATACCACAGCGTATTGTTTAATATAGGTCAAACCCTACTTTCAAAAAATCAATACTTTACATTTGACTTTCATAAAACTTTCTGGATCATGTATATTATACAAACTATAAAAACTTTCATTATTCTGGCTGTCACTAGTGTAGTTTCTACCACATGATCAATTCAGTTTCTTTTATGTTATTTGTATGCTTACTGTTAACAAAGAGCTGTTAAGTAGAAATACGTTCTTTTACACATTATATATTGAATAATGAATAATGCATAAAGGTATATATTGAATAATGTTAGTAAACACCTACAAGATAAGTTACAAAATGATACTCTGTTAGTAATCCCGAATTGCAGACAGAAGGAAAAGAACTAATTGTGTGTAGCATGGCATGTACCAACACAAAATAAAAATCCAGGAAAAACGTTTATTTTCTATTAGGGTGTAATGTGTATTGGTTATTGGTTTACAAAGAAATCTCACCACTAAAATAAAGCCATATTTTTTTAAAGTTTCCTGGATATTGAGGAATGGTAGCTAACACTTAAGAGAGAGTATCACTATCTACTCAGTGTAAAATAGTTATTGCCTTCAAGGCTTCAAAGAATTAATACCATCCTTAAGTTCAAGAGCAGAGTTTTAGCATCATCAACTTTATGAAAGTATAGTCTGACAATGAATGATTTTTCTTGTTCTTTGCTATTTATTTTGTTACTGACCTGTGAAGCCAACATATTTTCTTCTGAATTATCAAAATAGAGTATATCTGTGTTTATAGTGAATGAGCAATCAATAATATTTTTTTTTAACTGGCACAATATTCTAAAACATTTTCACATCTTATCTATTTTCTGAATGCATACAGCAATTGAATCTTTACTGAAATTAGAATAGATGAAATCATCATAAAAAAAGAATAAAATATTAGAACAGTTCTCACTTTGTTCCCAAATTCCGATACAGAGTTCTACCTCGACAGGCTAGCATGCAGTCTCACACTTGACACACCCATACTTTGTGGCAGTGGTTTGCAAATTGTGTCCTGGCCATTGCAAAGAGCCAGCTCCCTCTGAATGCCTCCTGGGAGAAAGGTTGTAAGGGAAGAGCCAGAAATATGACATTGGATCATGCCATATCTTTTTTGTGAGTAGCTCTGCTTTCAACTGTGTTAAATATTAGACTTCTGAGTAAATTTTCTTTAAATAAAATGTTCTCTGATTAAAACATTTTAATGGAGTTGGAAAAATAATGCCACTAGAGTATCCAATGAGCTTTAAAGTTTTTGTTGTTGTTGTTTATTTATTTTGAGAGACAGAGAGAGAGAGAGAGAGGAGCAAAGAGGGAGGGAGGGAGGGAGGGAGAGAGAGAGAGAGAGAGAGAGAGAGAATCCCAAGCATGCTCTATGCTGCCAGTATAAAGCCCAACACAGGGCTTAATCTCATGAATCACGAGATTATGATCTGAGCCAAAATCAAGAGTCAAATGCTTACCTGACTAAACAACCCAGGCACCCCCACTTTTACTTTTAACTTTAAAAGGTGACTTTTCACCTTATAGTATAATTACTTTATAGGTTCAAGAATTCTCTTAAAATCATGGGGAATACAATATGTAGGGTGTTGGGAAATACGATTTAGGCATACAGATGCATGGTGACATACACACACACACACACACACACACACACACACACACACACCAGCTGAGAAAAGAAGTTAAGTCCACTCGTGGAAGCACGTATGAATCTTCCCTGAGAAGGTCGAGGAGTCTTTAGTACTAACCTGTTACCATTTCTGTTACATCCCTCAAAGTGATATCTGTTACTATTTCCTTTATGTAAATGATTACATAATACAAACTGACTTTTTGTCTCCGTAATTCAACTCCAAACATCTGCTGTTTTCTATTTTTTTTTTAATTTTCTAACATTTTATTCTTAGTATTAAATATCTGGATAGTTCTCCTGAATGCTCATTTACTCTATTTGATATGTTTCTATATGAACGAATAATTTGTGGCATGGAGAAACCAGAAAAAAAAAAAGGAAAATAAAACTGATGTCACCATTAAGTACTTGGGTAAACTGTGTATTTTTTTTTAATTTTTTTTTCAATGTTTATTTATTTTTGGGACAGAGAGAGACAGAGCATGAAGGGGGGAGGGGCAGAGAGAGAGGGAGACACAGAATCGGAAACAGGCTCCAGGCTCTGAGCCATCAGCCCAGAGCCTGACGCGGGGCTCGAACTCACTGACAGTGAGATCGTGACCTGGCTGAAGTCGGACGCTTAACCGACTGCGCCACCCAGGCGCCCCTAAACTGTGTATTTTTTACTTCAGCAAGTCCATCAATTGCAAGACACATCATTAATTCACGTGTCCCTAAGAAAGAAAAACATTACCAATTAAACTACGGCATGCTACCTATGCTAGAACTGATGCTAATTTTAGAGATATCGTAATGTTAAATGTATGTACCTAGAACAAATGTAGAAATCAGTCATTTAATTTCTACAAAAATATCATATAGAATGAATTTTTCGTTCCATTCCTCAAATGGGGAAAATTAGTACAGAACTCTAAGGAACAACCATAAGAGGACACAACTCACATATAGCACAGAGTTCAGAATCAAATTTGTCTAGCTTTATGGACCATCTTCTCCCTACAGATTTCCACTTCTTATGAATTAATTGTAACTTGTAATGTAATATAATGATGATGTCCTATTACTGTTTCACTTCTAGAATTGGCTCTCATGACTCTTATTTAATACCCTGTTTGCCATAATAGATGGAGACCCTGGTGTAACCAAATAATAGATTTTAACATATCCTTAACTCATGATTACTAAGAAAAAGATACTGATTCTCTACTCCTAAATCTCAATAAATGTTTTTGGAATGTTCCACCTCATGATATTTATGGCAAATATAGTACTTTGTACTCAATAGCCTTACAATGTTTTGATCATTTGGATAAACTGTCAAAGCACCTGTGGGATTGAGCAAAGTTGTTTTAACCAATAAACCACATAATCCAGTGTAATATGACTTTGGCTATAGCTATCCATGTAATGAGCTTCAGGGAATTGATGAATCAGTGAATTAGTCTTTAAGTCATTAAAGCCTCATAAATACTTACTATCTTATACACTTAAACAGGTAATAATATTAATATATGCAAGCATTTATTGAATGCATATTCTAAACCAAGAACTTATTTAAGTGACTTTTTGTCACTATTTCATTTACATCTCACAAAAACATGAGGAAATCATTGTTACTATGCCCCCATTTTTTAGATGAGAATCTAAGGGGTCAACAAATAATTAATTTACACAGTTAAAACTGGAACACAGAAAATATAGCAGTTTCACATTTGAAGCCTTTAACCTACCTACGTATATGTCTTTCCAAAGAGGAAGGAGAAATGGGCTGGAATTCTAGAAACCTGCACTGAATTTCAGGTAACAAACTGAATTCTGGAGCTTAATCAAATCACTTTTCCTGACTCAGAGTGACCTTTTTGAAAGATATGCCTTTCTCTGATTATTCCAGCTTCACTATACCTTAAAATGGGGTTTCCTTTGCCTGTATGTCGTCCTCCCTGCCCAATCCAAACTTGTTGGTCTGAATTTTCCTACTGACTCTGCATGAACATGCTTCTTTAGTTCCAAGGTCTCAAATCCTAATCTTCATGGAGAGTGTGGTGGTCTTACTGTTATGGTCCCACAGCACCCTGTACATACAGCATTTAGTGCATTAATTCAAGATATTCCCCCAAAGTCTCTGAACTTCTTTAAATGTTATCTCATTCCCAATACATAAACAGAGAGCATAGCCTCACATACACAAAGCATTTAGCAAATGAATGCTAAATGGAAGAAAGAAGAAATGGATAAATGGACATCAATTTCCTCATTTATATAATAAAGAATTTGGTTTAGTTGAATGTAAGATTCTTCCTAGCCCTAAAGCTAATCACTTCTGCCTCTATTGATATATTAAAGCATTTAATCAATACTTACTATTGATCTTCTTAACCTCAATCTCCATTACACACTTTTGTTGCTTTCTTACTTGCCCAAACTGGCAGAGATTATGACTGTACCAAAAGATGTACTGCTTTTCATTTATCAGATTCTCTTGCAAAAAAAATTGGGCCCTGTGACTAACACTTCACCAAGAAAACTTTGGAGAAAGGATTATATTACTTTCAGGCCTGGCCCTTAAAATATCCTGAAGGACCTAGCAGATCTCTTTGGTTCTCCAGTCACCCTGAAGTAGGGAATCACTGAGAGTATGGCTTGGAGACCCTAAGGAGCAATGGAGTAACAAAATGAAAAACCACTGGCTTTCTAAATCACTGCTTATGTAGGAATGACCCAGGAAAGCCACATGACTTGTGTCAGGCTGTGTAATTAGCATCTCTTCCTTCTTTTTTTTCCCTTTATTTATGTTTGTTTTAGTCTAAAAAGAAGAAAGTATGTAGAACTGATTCATGGTATCTTCATCTGAATTTTTCCCATAAGACTTTCTGAGTTACGAATCTGTAGAGTCTTAGACACAGCAGAGCCATTGTTAATGGAAGAGTAGAAACAGGAGTTTCAGACTGATAATAGATCCTTCAATAATCAACTAAGGCCCAACATATATACCAGGCACTTGGTAGACATGACAACTGAGCAAAAATTAGCATTTAGGGTCTTTATGTCTCAATGGGTGGTAAATAAATGTATATCTACACACACTCCTTTTCTTTCCCTGCAGTTTCAGTTTTGCTTTGTTTTGAATGGATGATATAACGTTGAGAAGAGAATATGTAGTACATGAGGAGACCACACTTATAATCTCTATCTCTAAGAGAAAATATCCTACAAAGCTTGGCATATTTTATTTTACAGCTTAAGATTTAACTTCCTAAACTCTAATAAGAAATCCCTCCAGGAGAGAGAAAAAAAATGTATGGTTCATTATTATAATTTCCCAAAAGAGTCTTTAAAACCAGGGTTACTTTAGGTGAAGCATATTTTAAATCATTTGCTAAAATATTTAATGTTGACTCCTAAATATCTAAAATATTTCATTGAACTGGCTTTACAAGAATGTTCCTTTCAATGTTTCCTTTCAGATAGGATTATAACAAAAGAAGAAAGTTGTGCCATACTTATTTAATTCTTTAGTAATCTCAATAAGTAATATTATTATCTAATTTCTGATCTCAAATTTATTTATTCCCTTATCTTCTTCCTGATATTTCACAGGCCTCTTGATTTGTCTGTTACAGTGTATAGAGTCAGAAAATAAGGAAGAAAGAACCAGAGAGAAAGGGAGAGAGAGAAAGGAAGGGAGGAAAGAAGGAAGGATGGAGGAAGGTAGACATATGTCTTGTGTACAGGAAAGGTTTGGAAAGCCATTTTTCCATTCAGAAAAAGCAAATGAGAGAGGAAAACCCACAGGTTTAATACAGTGGTTAAATTTGAAAACATGCAAAATATTGGGAGAAATTAAAAATGACAGAAAGCTGGACATACACTGCATCATGGGACATTTTGCCTTGGTCATAGAGATCACTGTCTGAACACGAACTGAATCAGTTACACATTTAAAACATTAAATTCAGCAAAGGAATAATAAGTGAAACAAAGCTCAAAAAGAAAAAATAAATATTACCTAAGTAAGAATGAAAAAACCTGAAAGCAATACTATTGTACTTTGTGTTTATTCCTTTTGTTTAAAAAATTGCAACCACTGATCATGCTGTCCAATCTTTGGAAGCTAGGAAAAATTAGATTAATAAACCTTGAAAACAATTATTGGTAGTGTAAATGGCCTGTCCCCAAAAAGCCATTTAAGTAACTTCCCTAATTATTAAGATCTTATTTATTTTAAGATTGTTTATTTATTTTGAGAGAGAGAGAGAGAGCATGAGAGGGGAAGGGGCAGAGAGAGAGAGACTCAAGCAGGTTCAGTGCTGTCAGCTCAGAGCCCATCAGGGGGCTTGATGGCATGAACCATGAGATCATGACCCTAGCGAAATCAATAGTTGGACGCATAACTGACTGACCCACCCAGTAGCCCCAAGATCTTCTAATGAATAGTAGACACAAATGTCTGTGCTCAAATAAGAAACCCACCCCCAATTTTTTCCAAATCATTTAGTGGCATTTAGTTATACTTTTTAAAAATATGATTGTGAGTGCACACAACTCTGCTAATTAGTGCCCATATTTGGACTGAAGCATAGTTCTGAAGCTCAATCTCAGCACCGTCACTGCTCTTCTCACTCTACTGCTCTGACCCTTGGGATGTATACCTTTCCCTGAAGGAGAAGCATTTTGAGTTGCCTAACATCTAAAAAACACTTAAAAAAAATCCCGTTATGGGCTAAATTGTGTCTCCTCAAAGCTCACATGTTGAATTAAGGCCTAACATCTAGTACCTCAGAATGTTAACTATGTTTGGAGATAAGGTCTTTAAAGACATGATTAAAATAAAATGACATTATGTTTTTCTTTGTTTTGCAGTGGGCCTTAATCCAGTATGACTGGTATCTATATAAGAAGAAGCAATCTGGGCACGCACACAGAGGCACTAGACATGCGCACACAGGGATGCCCGTGTCAAGCCACAGCATGAAGGTGGCCATTTGCAAGCCAAGAAGGGAAGCCCCAGAAGAAACCAACTCTGCCAGTCCCTTGATCTTGGACCTCCAGGCTTCAGAACTGTGAAAAATGAAATCTTTGTTTTTTAAGTCCCCCTAGCTGTGGTGTTTTGTTATGGAAGCCTGAGCAGGCTAATACAGATCCTAAGATTTCTGTCCTAATAGTTACTAAATGTTGTGGGGAAATGTACACAATTTTATCTCATTTGCCTGGAAGGACTGATGTGAACATTTCTGAAATCCTGATTATTAAAAACTTAGGGAACCTTTATGAGATAACGATTATTTAAAAATTAGAGGTTAATATTAGAATATTAATAGCTATAAACACATATTTTCTAAGTGTTCACATTTTAATTGATCCATTATATAGTTTTCAAATTAAGAGAGTACAGCAGATTAGAACACTGTTTAAATATACCATTGTTCTTCTCACCTTTATAGAAGTGCGCTTCCTTGCCCTGTTATGTTGGTTTGACCACATGGCTGGCATTAGCCAGGGGATACTAACAAATGTAATTCAAATTAATGTTCAAACTATGTTTGTGCAGTGGGGCCCTTGTGACTCTGTCCTGGCCCTGGGAAAACTTTCCCCTTCAACTTGGGGCTCAAAATGTCCTCCCACAGAGCAGACCTGAGGCTAACACAGAGGGAGGAGCCAAGGCCAGTTGCCCCCCAGGTTAAGCAAGGCCCCCAGGTAAGTCTAGCCAAGATGACCTGATGCACAGGTGAACTGCAGATGTATGAAAGAGAACAAATGACAGCTATTTTAAGTCACTCAGTTTGGAGGTGTTCTGCCATGTAGCTATTGAGCCATAATTGACTGATGCATAAAGCATGATTGCAATCAATAAAATAAAGCAAGTTGATTACAATGTAGGCAGAACTTTTCAAAAATTTTCAATAGAGTATTTAGGAAATCAGTATTCTTGTTGAAAATTGAAAATATTATTGTTTATTTTCAATACCAGAAATAGAAGCTAATGCTGACATTCTACCATTTCTTGAGCACTTATTATGTTCTAAGCACAGTGATGACCTCTGATTATTTTATTTCATCTCAGTAATGACCCCAAGGTTAAGTATAATGATTACCATATTTTACAGATATTAGTGATTTTCACAGTATCATACAGCTAATAGGTTTTGGAGTTGGAATTTGAATCCAGACAATCAGCTTCTAATGCCTGGGCTATTTATTTATTTATTTATTTGGCCCTAGTAAAACGAAGCCTCAAACAATTGATTTAAGACATAGAATTGTTCCTCTCAATGGAAATTTTTAGTAAAAGGTTAAAGATGTAATCAATTTGAAGAGAAACCAGAATATATTGAGCTCTTAATTTTTATAGCATATCCAGATATCACAAATTCTCTATTATTTCATGATTATTTTATAAACTTAATTGCAACTATAATAAATAGTATTTTGTATACAAATATGTCTTCTCCAGGGGTGTCTGGGTGGCTCAGTTGGTTGAGCTTCTGACTCTTGATTTTAGGTCAGGTCAGGCTCCCAGGGTCATGAGATCAAGCCCCAGTGGGCTCAGCATGGATCCTGCTTGATATTCTCTCTCTCTTTTTGCCCCTCTTCCCCATTCATGTTCTCTCACTTTCTAATACAACAACAAAGATGTCTTCTGCACACTATATATACTAAAGATTATGCTTTCATTATATATCCTACCATATATGAAGAATCTTACCTATTTAAAAACCTTTTTGTTCTATGCCTAAGTCTGTTATACATAAATATCCATATTAATTTATGTCTAAATAAGTTGTGTGTGTGTGTGTGTGTGTGTGTGTGTGTGTGTGTGTGTGTATGTGGATGGATGGATAGATAGATAGATAGATAGATAGATAGATAGATAGATAGATAGATGTGGATTCTTAGTTTCTTATCATTAAACACAGCTTCTTTCACTTTGACATAATAGGAAACAGAACTGATGGGGAATTGCCAGGCTAAACAGCTACACTAAAGCCAATTGACCTAACCAGAGCTTTGTTTTAATGATAATATCAAGCTGATGGGAATTGAGTAAAAATATCACTTCTCTGTAACCTTCTCCATAACTCGTAGGTGACCTATTCAAGAGTTATTATGGGACAAAGAAAGATGAAAGGCATGCATGTTAATGGAAATTATCAGAACACTGAAGTTACTTTTGGAAAAAAAAAATGGGTGATTAAAGAACTTTTATAACATTTGAGAATGTCTTTGTAACTAGGTCGAAGAGAATCCAGAATCCTCTCAGGTCATTAGAAAGCATGGGGAAGCTCTAAAATATAATGGTCCTTTTGGATTAGTCCTCTATAAATTCTCCCCACTGCCCATTCTTATCCCTTGCCACCTCCAAATGTCCAGGTCCCCGTAAAGAAAATACAGTTTCTAGTGAATTGGTAGAGTGTACCCCAGCATACACAGAGATCTTAAAATATGAACATGAGGAAGAAGTTCTCATACAGAATGTTAACAAAACGTTAGCCAATTACAAGGCATGCCTGAAATTAAAGTTGATGCTAAAAGCAGCCAAATCAAATTAGTTTATCCTAACAGACCAGACTTGTACATTCAAAGTGAAAGAACTTCGTTTATTTTTATTGATCAGTAGTGTTCACCAGAATCTGAAATCAAATATCGGCTTGGCCTGAATATAAAGGCACTAGCTAGTGAATGATTTGAATGTTTCTCATTTCTATCATTTAACTTGCATTATACACATTCATGTTCTTATCCATGATATTGCTTGAAAGGATATTAATTTTTTCACAGTTGTATTTTTCCAGCCCTGCAACATTATGGCCTCTCAGCAGCTATTGATTTACAGAAATATTTGGATAAACTAGATGGTTTTACGCTGTTTCCATACTTCCTTACAAAACATGGTCTAGCATCTCTTTGAATTAAATCATTTTAGCCATGGTTCTTTGAGTTCTAGTTAGAGACATTCCATACAAATACTAAGCCTCGTCATTTACTTTAATATTGGTCAGCTGGCTGTTTTCCCAGATCATTTAGAATTCTTATAGTATTAAATTTAAAAGACTATTGATTTTAAACTTCTATAGATCAGGTGACTTTTCAACTCTGTGATTCTAAAACAGTGTCAATACATATAGTATATTACTAAGGAACTTCTAAGGCTAAAAATAATATGCAACGTTAAATAGGATTAATTGATATGAAATTTGGTAAGGTTTTTTATTTGATTATAATGGAGTAAATATCAAGTTCATTATATGTTATTTTAATTGTGTAGTTATTATCACATTGTTAAACGATCTACCCTTTTACTTTCTCATTTTACTCCCTTGAAATAATTATATATTAAACTACACTACGGCATTTTGGATTATGTAAAAGAAAAAAGAAACAACATTCATCTTTACCCCATATGTAAAGGAACTAAGGGCCTACTCAGGTACTTGGAATCTCTCCAAAACATACAGCTCTTCGTTAGAGTCAAAATAGTTAAAACATATGTAAAAGGTGCATTATCTGCTGATCATTGAACAGTCCCTTACGCTGGCAGAAACTGCCTCTGTGGATCTTGAGTCAACAGCTACAGGTGTGTGTCACAGAGTTCAAGAGGCCATTCTTCCCTTGTTTTCAGGTAAACTCTAGCACATTCATGCATATTCATAGGCTGTAATGCACTTCTCATTCACTTACCATTTTTGGTCTCTGAGACTTTTCTTTTAATATATAAAAGGAACAGCATGACCCTGTCTTAAAAATTGAAATATTCACTGATCTATGGTTATTCCTGTAATATCACAAGTGTTGGTGAATAATTCAAATTAAATAGTTTCCTATATATTCCATTTTAAAAGGGACTTCATTTACTTTCTTTCAATGGTTTCCTCCTGTGCTGTTCTCACCCTGCATTATTCATATGCAACCTCACAAATTGCTATGAGTTCGAGCAGTGCTGATATAAATCATAAGGCTATTTTCTCTGGAGGACTTCAGCCTTAAGCTCTACAACTTGTTTAAAAATGAAAACTGCGTTCAATTAAGGTGATTTGTTTGCTTCAAAAAATTAACTATCTTATATTGCCATTTGCAAGAGAGAAGACTGAAGTTACATTTCTGGGTTTGAATAATTTTAGAAGTAATTTACTTTCTCTCTCTTGCTGTATCCTTGCATCTAGTTTATCCTGTCCATTTATTTGTGTCTAGGTCATATTCTTCAGGATATAAATATAGCTATCAAAGATTCCTTTCCCAACTGTTTTGCATTTTGACTTTTGACTAGTTGCTCTGTAAACAGACTAAAATAATGTGTTCTTCTCTGCTGTCAGGTCCTTCACTGAAGGAGAGGAACAGAGAGAGAGAGGAAACAAATGGAAATGCAAGGAAACTGAGAAATTAGATTCAGGGTGGAGTACTGCTATCAAAGTAGTCTTTTAAGAGTGACATCACTAAAAATGGTGGAGAAGGGAATCTCATCCATCTCTCCCCAATGCAACTAATAAGATGAAAGGCAACATGTGGAGTGGGAGATAATACTTGCAAATCATGTATCTAATAAGATGTTAATATCCAAGTATGTAAGGAACTCCTACAACCAAATAGCAAACAAACCACTATGATTACAAAATGGGTAGAGGACCTGGATATACATTTTTTCCAAAAAAGACATACAAATGGCCAACAGATGCAGGAAAAAGTATTCAACATTACTTAATCATCAGGGGAATGTAAGCCAAAAACACAATGAGGTATCATCTCACACCTGTTAGAATGGTTCTCATCCAAAAGACAAAAGATAACAAGTGCTGGCAAAGATGTGGAGAGAAGGCAACACTTGAGCACCCTTGGTGGGGATGTAAATTGGTGTAGCCACCATGGAAATCAGAATTCAGATTCCTCAAAAATTTAAAAATCAGTAGCTGCACTTGTCATGCAAATTGGTAGAACTAGAAAAAGCAATTTGGACCTTATTCTCAAAGAAATGTGTTTATGAGTCTCCATTCATCTGGCACCTTACTCAATGACCAGTACAAAACATTTGTTTCACCTGACTTGAAGTACTTCCAGGACAGGGATGACTTCCCCAGTGGCTTTTGCCAGAAGCATTTAATGAAACACATATTGGTTACAGCAGACTGGGGCAAAGAATAACACTTGGAATAAGCTTAGATTACACTTGAGACTCAATCTTAACTAATGGGTCAAAGGAGAAATCACAAGGGAGATAAGAAAATTCATTAAGACCAGTAAAAACAAAAATACAGCACACAAAATTTTGGGATACAGTGAAAGCAGTGTTCATTTGGGGATGTAAAGCTATAAACATTTATACTGGAAAAAAATAGAAAAGGATTTCAAATCAATAGCCTAACTGTACAGTTTAGGAACTATAAAGAGAAAGACAAGGTAAATCCAAAGCTAGCAAAAGAATGAAGTCTGACCCCTACCTCATATCACATACCAAAATTATTTTAAAATGGATCCAAGACATAACTATGAGAGCTAAAACTATACAATCTTTAGAAGAAAATACACAAGTATACCTTCATGAAATAGAATTTAGTAAAGTGTTCTTATATGAGACCAAAATCACAAGCAGAAAGAGAGAAATAAAAACAAGACAATGAAATTATTATTGAAAACAAAACTGCTCTTCAAATGACACTAAAGACAGTGAAAAGACAACCCAATGAGTGGGAGAAAATGTTAGCAAATCATTAATCTAATAAAGGTCTAATATCCAAACCATATAAAGAAGTCTTACAACTCAATAACAAAAAAAATGTCCCATGTGGGTAAATGACTTGAGTAGACAATACCCCAAAGAAGATCTACAAATTGCCAATAAGCACATGAAAGATGTTCACAGCTTAGTCATTAAGGAAAAGCAAATCAAAACTTCAGTGAGATACCAATGTCAAGGATGGCTATAATTTTTTTAAAGGAACATAAATACTGGTCAGGATGTGGAGAAACTGTAACTTTTCTACATTGCTTTTGAGTATGTAAAATAGTATAGCCATTATGGACAGCAGTTTGGCATTTATTTTCTTAAGTTAAACATAGAATTACCATATGACCCAATAATTCCACTCCTAAGTTTCCATTCAAGGAATTGAAAACAAATGTTAAAATAAATACTTATACACAAATGTTTATAACAGCACTATTTGCAATAGCCAAAAAGTGGAAACAACCCAAATATCATTGACAGATGAATGGGTGGAAAAAATGTTGTAAATCCATACGATGGAATATTCTTGAGCCATATAATAGAAAGAAGTACAGATACATGCTGCAATGTCAATGAACTTTGAAAACATTAAAGTCAGTGAAAGACATCAGACCTAAAAGTTCACATATTGTATAGTTTCATTTATATTAAGTATTCTGAGTAGGTAAATTGATAGAGATAGAAAGCTGATTAGTGTTTGCTAACGGCTGGGAGGGGTGCAGGGGTAGGGGAAGGAAGGAGGAATAATAAGTCTGCTTAATTGGTATGGGGTTTCTTTGCGGGGTGAGAAAAATATCCTGGAACTATATAAAAGTGGTGGTTGCAAACATAGTGAATGCACGCAACGACTCTGAATCATGTACTTTAAAATGCTTAATGGTTGGTCAGTTGGTTAAGCGTCTGACTCTTGGTTTCTGCTCAAGTCGTGATCTCAAGGTTTCATGAGTTCCAGCCCCACGTTAGGCTCTGAGCTGACAGCATGGAGCCTGCTTGGGATTCTCTCATTCTCCTTCTCTCGTGGGCCCTCCCCCAGTCATGCTGTCTCTGTCTCTCTCAAAATAAGTAAATAAACTTATTTTAAAAATGTTTAAGGGGCGCCTGGGTGGCGCAGTCGGTTAAGCGTCCGACTTCAACCAGGTCACGATCTCGCGGTCCGTGGGTTCGTGCCCCGCGTCCGGCTCTGGGCTGATGGCTCAGAGCCTGGAGCCTGTTTCCAATTCTGTGTCTCCCTCTCTCTCTGCCCCTCCCCCGTTCATGCTCTGTCTCTCTCTGTCCCAAAAAATAAAAAAAAAAAAGTTGAAAAAAAATGTTTAATGATTAATTTTATGTTGTATTAATTTTATTAAACAAAAGGCAAATAAATAGAAGCAACATTTTATCAATACCAAGTTAAAGATTGGTCCAGGAAGGTCCAGAACTAGTTTGGTGAGTTCAAATTGTTAATTTAAGGCTGAGGAAATTTGAACAATCACTCTTTACTGATTTATTATATAAGGCTAGAGGCAGAAAAAGATGATAAAATTAGACACAAAGAGAAGGCTCATTTTTCCATTGAGAACTTTAAGCAGAATGCTTAGGAAATGTTTACTTGGATTCTGGAAAAAATAAAAATAAAACAAAATAAATAAAATAAAATAATAAAATATAAAACAAACAAAATAAAATATTGATCTAAACTCACACACACACACACACACACACACACACACACAAATCCAATAGTCTTAACATTTGTTTGATGGATCCGGTGGGGTACTAGAGCCAGCTTAAAAAAGTGAATTGTTATATTTTTTTCAGGCAATTTGAAAGGTGGTAGTTATAACACAATCATTAGAAATCCAATCATGTAAACCTATAGTTAAATAAATTACATTAAGATATTAAATACTCAAAACTCCTCACTTCTGTATTTTTAATATATTTTATTACTATCTATGTTCTCGAGATTACACCTACTTTACAAGAATGGTTTAAATGTTGTATGATGCTGTGTTACTACTCATGTTTTCCCAGTTCTGCACGAAGGATGTCTCTTTGGCCATGGTAGAAGTATTTAAACCATGGAAATAAGCAAATGTCATAAATTTTAAAATTCAGTTTAACGTTTTGTTGTTCAGACCAAGAAATGATGAAATATATTAACAAACATAAGCTAAACTTAAAAATATGTTGTTTAAGGGCCCCTGGGTGACTCAGTTAAGCGTCTGACTTGAGTATGGGTCATGATCTCATGGTTTGATTTGTGAGTTTGAGCCCTTCATCTCATTGAGCTCTCTACTGTCAGCACAGAGCTCACTTCAGATTCTCTGTCTTCCTCTCTCTGCCCCTCTACCAGACTCTCTCTTTCTCTCTAAAATATAAATAAAAACATAAAAAAAGTATGTTGTTTGCAGTTATTACTTTGTGAATAGCCAAAAAAAAAAAAAGAACACCCAAGAAGTATATTTCCAGTATACTTCCAACTAAACTAAGCACTCACTGCAGTAGCAAATGAGGGAAGTTCCAACATATGCCTTTGTTGTTTTACTCTTGTCATTTTTGCTTATGTAAACACAAATATCAACAAACACTCATGTCAGAACTAAACTTACTCATCATATGCAACCACAGGCCAGCTGTGGATAGAAGATTATTGCAAAGAATCAACAAAAGTGTTCTACGGTACTTTTTATTTTTTAAATGTTTACTTATTTTTGAGAGAGACAGAGTGCGAATGGTGGAGGGGCAGAGAGAGAGGGAGACACAGAATCTGAAGCAGACTCCAGACTCTGAGCTGTCAGCACAGAGCCTGATGCAGAGCTTGAACTCAAGAACCGTGAGATTATGACCTGAGCCAAAGTCCAAGGCTTAACCAACTGAGTCACCCAGGCACTCTTCTATGACACTGTTATATGTATCTCCATTGGCTATGTGAAATTACAAGAGTGTTACATATTTTAGTTTTATTTGTAAACTTAGTTTCACATAGTCTTGATATTAGTAAAATTTATATGCACTGTTTTCCCTTGAGGAGCCACTTGTGAAGCATTTACCAGTAAAACACTTTCTTAAATTTAGAATGCTTTAACTTTCATCTTAGAACTAGTTCCCATGGGGAGTTAAGAGCTGAGAACTCTCAGTGTTCCCTGGAGGTTTCCTCTGCTAAGCTAGAGGCTAAAACTTTCCTTATGTGGGAATCCTTAGGAAGCTTCTCATTTGAGTTTGCTTCTGTGCCTAACACTTGACCCAATTCTCTGACCCAGGAGACTATACTTCATAGAGAACTCATATTATCTAATTTGAGGGCAAAATAGCTATATATGTCTTTTGGAATTCTTTTGCACATGAGATTTATTTCCCCCCATTTAATTACTCAAGCATTTATATCAGTTTGGACTCATGGATATTTATTTTAAATTTTAAGTTATGATTTAATACTGCTTTATTCACTTTGATGCTCAGATTGATCCAGCTTTGGCACGGGGGCTCTTGCAGTTGCCTTTTGTTTCCTTTTGATATACCCACATCAACGTAGTGGGGTTTTTGTTGTTGTTGAGTATTATCCTGCTTTGTGGCAGTATAAGATACTCCAAGCTCATCGTGTGTATTTTCTGCTTTAGTCCTAAAACCAGTCATTTTCCCAAAAGGTCCTGCTCCCTCTCATTGAAGATTGATATCAGAAATGAAGTGCTGGACTCTAGGTGTGTTTGTTGCTACTGCAGTGCTGTGGCATCCAGGCCCTTTCAGGTGACAGAACAAGGAAATGTATGTGCATGTACTTCCCTGTGTGCGTGCACACGTGTACAAATATTTCGATATATAACCATCTGTATATTTATTAGATTAAACATGGCTTCCCTTTGATACCGCCAACTCTATTTCATCATGCTAGCCTCCTCTCTTTCCTTATCTGCAAACTCCGCATCCAACAGTGAGAAACCTGACTCCCACCATGTGCCATTCATGTCTTACTTGTTCAACTTCAGTACACATGTGTCCAGTATATGGAAATAGCAGTATCAGAACCAATACGTCATAGGAAATCGCTTTATCAGCTAGATTAAAAAAAAAAAAAAAAAAAAACCTCACTCATTTCTAAAGTTATCTAGTGTAGCACCCTGTCCCCACCCTCTTCATTGTGGCTCAGCATTTAAAACAGATTGCTGTCCCCTTCTTCATGCCGAACAGGGATACCCCAAATCTGAATTTATTATTTTTTTTAAATTTACATACATTAAGGTTCACTCTTTATGCTCTAAACTTCTGTAAGTTTTAACAAATAGAGTGTCACTTATTGACTATTACGGTATCATTCAGAATAATTTTATTACCCTAAAGGTTCTGTGCGCCACATATTTAACCCTTACCTATTTCCACTGTCAACCGCTAACGTGTTCACCATCTCTGTAGTTTTGCCATTATCAGAATGTCCATATAAGATCAAACAGTATATAGTCATGTCAGATTGGTTTATTTTATTTATAAATATACATTTAAGATGCATCTATGTCTCCTGTAGCTTAAAAGCTCATTTGTATTTATTAAGGAATAATATTCTATTGTACAGATATACCACAGATGTTCTTATCCATCTACTTACTGAAGGGCTTATTGATTGCTCCAATTTGGGGTAACTATGAATAAAGCTGAAAATGACATTCATGTGAAGGTTTTCGTGTGTACATACATTTTTAAATGGTTAGATATATAGGAAAGCAATTACTTTTAGTTTTGTAAGAAACTGCTAATGTCTTTCAAAATGGCTTTACTATTTAGAACTACCACAATCAATGGATAAGGATTTCTGTCACTCTGAATTCTCACCAGAAATTGGTATTATCCATTTGTTAGTATTAGCCATTTTATTAGTATGTCACATTGCTTTGATTTGTGAGTCTCTAATTGTAAATGATGTTGGATATCTTTTTATAGGCTTATTTTCTATTTGTATATCTTCTTTGGTAATATGTTCAGATATTTTTGCACATTTTTCTAATTGTGCTCTTCTGCATCATTGAGTAATAAAAGTTCTTCATATATCATGGATGTAAGTATTAACTTTGTGCTTTTCAAATATTTTCTCCAATTTTATGGCTTAACTTTTGTTTCTCTAAACCATGTCTTTCACATAGAACTTTTAAATTTTAATAAGTACAACGTTTTTTGGATAGTGCTTTAGTATTGTAGCTAAAAGTATGTTACAAAAACACAAGATTACCTATAGATGAACAAAGATAAGAATTATAGTATATTTCTCATCAGAAATTATACAGGCAAGAAGAAAGTAGAGTGAAATATTAAAAATGCTGAAAAACACTACTGACCTAGAATCCTATTTACAATGGGATTTTTCTTTAACACTGAAGGAGAAATACTTTCTCAGAGAAATAAAAGCCGAATTACGCTTCACCAGTAGATGTTCCCTGCAATCAGTGATAAAATATGTTTTAAAGAAGAAGTTATATAAATCAGAAACTTTATTTATATTAAGAAAGGAAAAATATTAGAGAAGAAATAAAAGTAAATGAAATGAAAGTAAAATAAAGTCTATTTTGTCTGTTGGTAATTTACCTAAAATACAAAGGTTTATTTAAGGTAATAATAATAACAATGTGTTAGGTTATGATAGCATATGGACAAGTGACATAAATGATGTGATTGTCATAATGGATGGGAGGGAAGAATCGCGAATGCTTTGTTAGAAGTCACCTGCACTCAAGTGAAGCAGTATAGTGCTTTTGAAGGTAAATTTAGATTACTTAAAAAAATATATTTTAAACTCCAGAGCAACTATTAACTTGTTTTAAAAGAACAATTTATATCTAAGTAGGGGAGAAAATTAAACATAATATCCTCGCAATAGGCTGAATTATGCACCATCGCCCAAATTTATATGTTGAAGTCTATACCACAGTAACTCAAAATGTGACTGCATTTGGAGAAAGGGCCTTTAAAGAGATGAATAAGTTAAAATGACACTGTTAGGATAGGCTCTTTTCCAATATGAATGGTGTCCTTATAAGAAAAAAGAATTTGGACACAGACAAAGACACCAGGGATGCATGTGCACAGAAGAAAGAACATGAGAACACAGCAAAAAGTGGTTTTAAAAAGGAGAGAGGCCTCTCCTTTAAAAAGGAGAGACTAAACCAACCCTACCCATATCTTGATCTTGACATTTCTAGCCTCTAGAACTGTGAGAAAACAAATCTGTTGCTTAAGCCACCCAGTTTGTGGTATTTTATTATGGTAGTCCAAGCAAGTTAGTACAACACTCAATTAAAACTAGAGAAGAGAAAGAAATAAACAAAAGAAATGGTCTACATATGCCAAATAAAGACAAACTGTCACAGTGGATTAAAAAATAAAAAAGACTTAACCGGGTGTTGTCTAAAAGTAATCACTTTAATTATCAAGATACAGATGGAATGAAAGAAAAGAGATAAAAGAAGGTATATCATGCTAACATTAATCCAAAATGACTTACAGTAAGTTATATTTGTTTCAAACAAAGCAGACTTCAGAAAAAAAAATTTTCAGGAACAAATGTGGGTTTTAAAAAAATCAATTCTTCAAAGCATGACAATCCTAAATGTGTATGCACCTAACAACAGTGTCCAAATCTATGAGGTGAAACTGATAGAACTTCAAGGAGAAATATATGAATCCATTATTATAAATGAGACTTCTGCCCCCTTCTTTCAGTAATTGATAGATCAAGTAGGAAGAATATCAATAAGGATAAAGTTGACTTGAACATCACTATCAATCACCATGACCTATTTATTCCACATTTCTTCCCAAAGTTTGGACTTCCTTTTTAAAATTCACATTTTCATGTATCAGAAGACTTATGTACCCTCATTTCATTAATATATTACTTATTTGTACTTCCAGATTGTCTATTAAGCTGATGAGATGATTTATAATTTCTTCTGAAATCATTCTTCACAGACTACCTTGATATCCTATTCTAATTTCATTTTATTGCTTTCTAGCTCTTGTATTTTTACCTTTACTATTCCTGGTTTATTTTACAAGAAGGTGTATCTGATTAATTTATGTTTGAAAGAATACATAGAAAATGTAGTAGTAAATTGCATTAAAACTTGCGAGTCAGAAATTTTGTAATTAAAGTTTGATTGGTTGTACATTCTAGGTTCAGAATCACTCAGCAGAACTTGATTAACATTGCTTTATGGCCTTCTAGCATCTGTGTTGATGGTATCTGAGTCATATTAGCTTCCCTTTTATCTCTATTAATTTTTAAGACTATTTTTGATTTTTATAACATTAAGTGTTTAGTTTAATATGAGTTTTTACAACATTCATTGCTTAGTATTTCACAGAAGCTTTTGAAGCAAAAAAGCAAAGATTTTATTCCAGCCAGGGGATTTTTTTTTATCTGGTTCTCCTTACCATGAGCTTGATTCAGTCCTCTTTGAACTCCTATTACATGTATATTGGACCTTGTTCATCTTATCCTTACATATATTAAAGGATAAAAGTTTGGAGTGTTTGTTTTCCTCTCCAGTTGTGCAGTTCTAGATATCTTTCCTGCATTTGGATACTCCAAAAAATATCAGGATTTGTCAACCTGAAGTCATCTCTTCAAGGAGTTGTAAGGTAGTAATTCAGGCTTGGCTATCATAACTGTGAAGGTAATTATTAATTCCTGGGTGAAGCTTAGTATTCAACTGTCTTTCCTCCTCTTCTTTAACTTCCCCTTTCTCTCTTTCCATTTCCTTCTTCTTTCCACCTTGTTTCTTAATATTTTCCTTGCTGTCACCATTCTTGTTTAAGAGAGCTATTAAACAAGTGCTCCAGTGCCCACCTTGAATCAGAGACCCTGATTTTAAGCAGTGCATTTGGGGCCCCTTATGAGAGAATTTTAAGGTATTTTGCATATCTACTTCACATTTTTGTTGAAGTTCTCTTGGGCCAATCCTCTAGATTCTCAGAATGAATCAATATGTTCTACTATAGTGTCTAGGCACATGATTGATCATGACAATATAAAACCAGCAATTGTCAGGGCGCCTGAGTGGCTCAGTTGGTTAAGCATCCGATTTCAGATCAGGTCATGATCTTGCAGTCCATCACCATGAGCCCCATGTCAGGGGCTGGCTGGCTGTCATCTCAGAGCCTGGAGCCTCCTTCAAATTCTGTGTCTCCCTCTCTGTCTGCCTCTCCCCCATTCATACTCTGTCTCTGTGTCTGTCTCTGTCTCTGTCTCTATTTAAAATACATAAACATTTAAAAAAATTAAAACCAGCTATTGTGCTGTGCACAGCATGCAAGGTCTCATAATGTTAGCACTATAACATACCAACTGTATTCTGTAGGGTAGTGGTTGTTGTTGTCAATTAATGTTGTACGTCTTCCTTTTCATGATATTCACTAGGATTAACATTTATGATCTCTATATCCTACCATAAAAATCAACTTATATTTTATCTGATGCAATTCAGATAAATAGGCAATAGTTTTTTTTGTTTGTTTGTTTTGCTTTGTTTTGTTTTTGTTTTGTTTTGTTTTTCAGAAGGTAAGTAGGAAAACCGGTCTACCAAAGATGAATACAAAATTCATGTCCTACCAATGACAGTACTCTACTGCCCCTTCATATCTAAGTCATTACAATGAAGTCAAAATACATTCAGGACCACTAGTGGGAAGGGTTAGTCAACCTAAATAAACTATTAGTTTATCTTTTTTTTTTAAATGACTAAATGAAGAAATTATATGTCTCCCCCCCACCCCAGGTTTTACTATCCTTCTTTCTAAATGATGGATGAAAGTAGCATTGAATAAAATAATGAAATTAGAAGGCAAAAACAAGATAATGCATTGGGATTTTCACCAGTTTTTAACACCATGTTTTTAAGTGTTGAGTGAAAGAATGGTTAAATGAAAAATGAGTTAATAAGTTAGGGGTAAATACACAATTATACAATTGCAGGAAATGCCAGCAGTCCTGGGTCTTAAGGAGGACATAGAAGTTAAAACAATTTGCTTGTATAAATAAATAACCGTCATTAAAACATCCCAACAATGAAAAACCATTACTTCAAATTAAGGATATGTAAATTATATCTTTAATGCTGTGAGAGTATGAAACAAAATTTTATGATTGCAACAGCATTTGCCTAAATGATATAAAAATGTTATATTTCATCACACCTGAATCTAACAAGTTGTATCTGATAGACTAAACTCTGAGTTAAGTCAGTATAACTGAGTATAACTCAGTGTAATACTGTTACTGGACATATCTGGAGACATTTTCCTGATCAATAAATAATGGAATTTGTTTTAATCAAATAAACACAGACCTGTGCACCCATTTTATCCTATCTTAATGTGAGTTTCCAATCCTTAATTAGCATTACAACTTGACTATAGTGTCCTTTTCTAGCACTTAAGAAAAAAAAACTGCCTTTTCCTATCAATAAACTCTCAAAGAATTGCTTCACTCAAGATGAGTTATTAAACTTTGTATTTTTTCCTTGTGCTTTCTTTTCATTCTTTGACATCAGAAGTAATAGGAATAATTGAGTGTGTCTTACTTGATATAAGCCACATTTTTAACTCCACTGCTCCATTTGTTTTTTTAAGAATTTATGTAGTAAGTCAATTCCTTGATTTTTTTTTTTTTTTTTTTTGAGAGTCAGAGAGAGAGAAAGACAGCGTGAGCTGGGGAGATGGGCAGAGGGAGAGGCAGGTGAGGGAGAGAGAAAGCAAGCGAGCGAGCGAGCGAGAGAGAGAGAGAGAGAGAGAGGATCCTAACCAGGCTCCATGCTCAGCATACAGCCGGATGCAGGACTTGATCCCAACACCCTGGGATCATGACCTGAGCTGAAATCAACAGTCAGATACTCAACCAATAGAGCCACCCAGGAGCCAGGAGCCCCAGGTCGTCGATTATTTTTATTTTTTTTATCATTGAAATATATTTTCAAGGTTGTGACATATGTTTTTGTCAGTTCTTACTCTATTTGTGTGTGTGTACAGTGACAGCCCATTGTAGTAGATTGGTGTAAAATTCTCAATAGTAGACCAAGGCTTTTGACTGATTTATAAGGAATGAATAGAATATAACATAGTTTATGACCTCCGTGTCTGAAGCCAAACTGACAGCTTCTGAATCCCAGTTCTGACACTTTCCATATAAGCGGGCAAGTTATTTAAACTCTGTTTCAGTCAACTGATATAGCTATTATAAGAATGAAATAGGTTAATAGATGTTAAGCCTAATAATCATGCGGAGCACATAGTAAGCACTTAACAAAAGAGCTAGCTGTTGTTATTATCTTCTTGTATTAATGCAGCTTAATATATTCCCCAGTGCTTATCACATTGCCTATTGGATAAGATTGGCTTCTTTTCATGAACTGTTAAGGTTCCAGAACAATGAGAAACGTAGACAGAGCATAGTACTTGGCACATCCTTAAGCATGTAGTACATATTTGAGGAAACAAATAATGTAAGATTAACCTGAAGAAATTTGCAAGTGTTCAGTGATAGAATAATCTCAGAGATGATGGAAATGCGATGTCCCTTTCAATGACTGAGGTCCTAAAGTGCATCTCAAAGAATATTCTGTTCATAAATCCATTGTCAGCTAGTTTCTGTTACAAGGTGACTGATAGTGGTGTTAGGTTGTGATATGATGGATGATATAATTTACTTTAAGCAACAACTACTTGGAGTATGGAAAATTAACACCCAAAATATATACCACATTATGCTTACCAGAATTATATAAGGAAATATAACTTTATATTTATTATAAGTAAAATAGAAACTAACAAATTCACTTTCAAATTTGTATAAACCCCCTAATATAAAGCAAGGCAAAGAATGAAACCAAAATAAATGTAAATGATATACTAAACATATATTAATTTTTAGGGTTTTTTTTGTAGATTTTGACAAGGTTAGAAGCTCCATTATAACTCTTATTTCAGAACAAAAGTGATAAAAATTTCATTGTTGAAATGTAGAAATGACTTTACTGCCTGAGAAACCTCCATCCTAAGCAAGGCACCTGTAATGCACATGGCCCCGTACTTTCTTGTTTTCATAACAACTGTCGCTTCTCTATTTAAAACTAAGCTATCCTTTCTGGAATTCTCTTTCTGTTTTGGATGAACCACTTTTTTGAACTAATCTCCTCATTTGTCTCCTTCTCTAGTGGTGGCATATGATGAGTCTGTGTCTACCCCAGCTGTTTCTAATTTAATGACTGGTTGTCTTTGGGAAATGACTTGGCAACTTCACTCTTTTGTTTAAATGGAGGCAGAATGTTTTACTATGTAATCACTATATGTTAAACAAAGTTTCTTCATCCTCCATTCTGTGGATAAGACAAACACATGTTTTCACAGTTGGATAATAAGAGAGAAGAAAGCAATGCAATTTAAAACTCTGTGTCTATTCTTGTGAAACAAGAGAGTAGGTTTTACAATTCATAAAAAAATACACACACTAGAAACATAAAGAGGAGATTTTTCCTTCTATAAATATTTTTTTAGTTTTATCTATAATGACTCTAATAAATAATATCAAATATCAAATGTTAAAAAAAAAGTGTGCTATAATGATGGATGACTTTTTTCCCTTTTTAAAAAACATATTCTAGAGCCAATGAATAAACTAGAGTTAGATTTTATTTAATGAAGGAGTTGAGGCCTTCTCAGTATTTATCCCTAAAATTACCATGGACTGTAGAACTAGCATCTGTTTTGTAGGAAGATTTAAGCCATGGATCCACTTAAATATGACATATATTACCAAAGTCAGGATTTTGATTCCCAACCATAAATTGAAACGCTACCTTTTTTCGTCTTACCTTCATCTTCTGAACTCCCACATTTTGCACTGCTTCTTTCCCTTTAGGCACATGACTGATGCACACATACAAACTGCAAGGATGACTCTCTTTATCCTACACAGCTATAGGGAATATTTAATCTGTGAATGCATTTCTAAAAACATTGTAGAGAAAGGATTGAGTGGAATTGACTCTAGTAAGTAGGTGTCACCTGAGAAGTTATATCTTTCTTTTCTGTTTTTTGTTTCCTGTCTTCAGGGAATGTATCCTTTAATAAAAGAGGCTAAGAAAAAAATACATTGTTAGGATAAGGGTAAAATGGAAGATAGAGAAGGAATAATAAATGGGGCTTAGGCGAGAAGTCAGAGAAAGTTTCCCTGAAGAGGTAGTACTTTAGCTTAATATTTTCTTCCAAGGGGAATTAGATGAACAGAAGGAAGAAAGTATCTAAACTGACACAACATCCTAAATAAGCAGAAAATATGGTATTTGTTCTATTATCCTTTTGAAAAATTTTTAAGTTTATTTAAGAGAGAGAGAGAGAGAGAGCGAGCGCATACACAAGGGGTGGAGAATCAGAGAGTAAAGGAGAGAATCCCAAGCAGGCTCCACACTGTCAGTACAGAGCCTGATGCAGGACTTGATCCCATGAATCCACAAGACCATGACCTGAGCAGAAATCAAGAGTCAGACACCTAACCTACTGAGCCACTAAGGCACCCCATTTGTTGTGTTATTCTTGTAGTTGATGTGGGAATTTTCTTCTTTATGAAATAATTTTATCTAATAAATGCAAAACAAATTTTTAAAATTTCACCATTTTGTAATCACTAATGGAATAATGGATCTGGCATTAATAGCTGCACAACTCATTAGGTCAAACACTGTAAGAACAATCAAGCTGACCATACTCAAACACGCTGGTCAGACATCAATAAGAGGAGACCACCAGACGTGTTGTGTCTCCCAATGTGTTTCCAAAACACAGTATCACCTATCACAAATTCTTAAAAAAAATCTAGAAGACACTTTATCCAATGAAGCTCTAGATGTTATATTAATACAATTTTATAACAGATACAAAGATTCTGATGCCCAACAGATTTGAATTCCATTTCACCACTTTTATGTATGTACTTGAAAAAATGTCTTTTTGTTTTGGACTTTTTTGCTTACGTTTTTGTGCTTTAGTTTTCTTGTGTGTAAAATGGAATAGCAATAACAACTCAAATGTACAGTGCCTTCTAGGTTGCTCATGAAAAGTCAAGTAAATGTCTTACCAAAACTATTCTCCAAAAGTAAACCTCATGATCAATAATTATTATTGCTATTGCATTATCATTATTAAAAATCAGCTAACCTCAGAGAATTTAGAGTCTAATTGGAGAAAGAGGACTACACTGACAATTGTAATAGAACAGGAAGTCTCCTCTGAGAACAATAAAAGAACAAAAGATAAATATACAGTGTATTTTCATTATCCTTCTCTGAATCCCCAGTTATGAGCTTGAAGATAAACAAAATTCACTATAGCATGAGAGTAATCACTAAGGAACTGACAGTTTATGAAATTATTCTCTAGAAAATACCTCCCTCTTTCCCTTGCCAGCCACTTAACATTACTGAGTATCACTGCTCCTCTCCTCAAATTTTTTATCAATAACTCTGTTCACTTATTACAGTGTTCTGTAAACATTAGTCCATGCAATGTAAATGCAATGCAAATTAATTAGAAAGTGAAAGTGCATATCCTGCAAGAATTACATTTTCATTATGTCAATAAAATTATGTTTGTGGACTATTCCAGTCATGTATAAAGCCACTGCCAAGTAAAAGGTAGCACAGTTAACAAATGAAGAAGGAAATATTGATAAAGCTGTATGTTAGTTATTTTTTAAGAATGTTTTAGAAATCAAGATTTAAGGTAGCTCTTTGGGGAAACCAATGAAAACTTCCTATGTTTTAGTTAAAAAGACATTCTTTTTAATTTTTTTTCTTTTTTTTTCAACGTTTATTTTTGGGACAGAGAGAGACAGAGCATGAACGGGGGAGGGGCAGAGAGAGAGGGAGACACAGAATTGGAAACAGGCTCCAGGCTCTGAGCCATCAGCCCAGAGCCTGACACGGGGCTCGAACTCACGGAGCGCGAGATCGTGACCTGGCTGAAGTCGGACACTTTACCGACTGCGCCACCCAGGCGCCCCAAAAAAAGACATTCTTTATTATCCTTTCGTAAAACTGAAATCATGATGAAGGATATAATTTCACACTATTACAAGATGTTGTTAGAAAAATTCTATGCACAAAAAGTAACACTTTTAAAGTGTATTTAAGAATCAGAATACAGTTGCCCTATATGCAGTCTTGTTAAAATAAACAAGGAGTAAGCTGTGTTTTCATTTCTTAGTTATTGTAATGCAAATTCTCTATTAGCCACCCCCACCATCCCACTCCACCACTGCCTCTACTGACACTATTCCTTATACAATTTGATTCCAGTTTTAAATGAATTTACTTTAAGTGTCTTTTCCCTGTACTAAGCATCCTTTGATAATAAGGAGCTCCTGCATGTGTTTATATTTCAGATACTATAATAGACACAGCATCACTTAAGAAGAAAGTTGACTCAGATTTGGAAGACATATACAGCTTCCCAGAGAATATTTGGGTGCTACGCTAAGGAACTTAATGTTTAGGAAGCCATGCAAATGTATGAGCATGGGCACTGCATAATCAGATTTATATCATAGAAAGAGCATTAACATAAGACCCTGTCTATGGCTGCTTCTCAGCTCACCTCTAGTTATTGATACAGTAAACAAATTAGATTAGGTTTAATGGACAGTACCTTGTCTCACTTTCACTATACCACTTGCTTTATATCCTAGGGTCATTTTTTTAATGTTTATTTATTTTTGAGAGACACAGAGAGAGAAAGACAGAGTGTGAGCAGGGGAGGGGCAGAGAGACAGGGAGACACAGAATCTGAAACAGGATCCAGGCTCTGAGCTGTCAGCACAGAGCCCGATGCAGGGCTTGAACACATGAACCATGAGATCATGACCTGAGCCAAAGTCGGATGCTTAATCAACTGAGCCACCCACAAGCCCCAATCCTAGGCTCTTTCTGAAGCCATGTCTTTGGACATCTGACATACCACTCAGTACTCTTGAATGCATACACCTGGAAATTTAAGAGAATAAATACTCCATGCAGTAACACTTGGCCAGAGGATAAGGACCAGTGGATAGACACTGTCTTTCTATATCCCTAGCAGATAATTCTGAGGCCCTCAGGGGATCCCATGGTGGTGACCAGCTGGGTAACTCACCTGTGCATTTGTTTTTCCCCTCCCCTTTTCATTCTTTTTACTTGAGATCATGCCACCAAATCAACTTCTTTTATCTGAGATCCTATACCTGAAGGGAACACATGGAGAGGGATAGGTCTTATCTTATAGAATTCTAATAGAAGAGAGAAGTAAAGGTAAATGGTGATTTTCATAATCCAAGAACAAATGATACAAGCCTGAACAAAGGCCGTAGAGCACCGATGGAAAGATGGAGTGAATTTTAAGAGGTGTTAAGGAGACAGAATCTGGGCAACTCATTAACTGATTAGATTTAAGCAGCAAGGAGAAGTATGGAATCTAAGTGGTCTTAAAGAACGTGGGGCTGTTGAGGTACATTATGAAAAATAGTAAAGAGTACTCTGGGGAAAAGACAATGAATTAAATCTGAACAAGTTAACTTTGTGGTCACTGTGTGTTATCTATGCAAAAACATATGGACAGTAATTGGATATGAAAGTTTGGAACTCAACAAATTTCTGGATTAGAGATTTATTCAGGACACCAACATACACAGTAGTTGGACCCACTTGTGCATTAGGTATTCCATAAAATATATAGACTAAGGTGAGCACAGAGTTGAAGAATGAAATCTGGGTGATGAAACCAGGATAGAAGAGGAAGAGGAGTTGAACATTAGAATGGGAGGATACTACTAGGAGTTAGATTCTTCGTCAACCAAACCAAGTATCAGAAAAAAAAAAAAAAAGCTGAAAAATAGTTTACAAACCTAAAGCAAAATTATTTCAAATATGAGTCAAGAAAACTAAGTTTGTATTCATATAATAGATGATTTAAATAGATCCCCCTGACAAAATATATTTTTGTTTTTGTGAGTGAATCGTATTTGAGTAGTTTAGATAAAATGTATTGTTATACTTTTTCAGCAACAGTGATGGTGAAATACTTTATTTGATGATATAGTCATTGATATGGGTTTATCATATACCTGTGGAGTTTTTTTGGAAGGTCTTGTTGAGAATAAAGGTGAATTATGTAGTTATGATCATGAGAAAGTCACAGAATAACAATTATAATTATAATCACCGATGCAACCAACCTTCATCAGTGACATGTTTGATTCCCATTTGCAGTGCACTAGAACAAGTATTTTAATTAATCTTGAAGCAATACAATGGAAAAACCAATCTTTGCTATTATGCAACAGTTGTTCTGCAAGAAAATTAACATTACAAAAGGAGATTGTATAATTGGACTGTATAATTTCATTTTAATCTTGGTAACTGTTTAGGCATAATTTTTAAAGTATAAATACTGCATTGTTTTATAATTCCAAACTTATCATGCATAGCTATTGAATGTTTTGATAGCACAAATTTGGGAAAGGTATCACTGAGGTACAGAAAGAAGAGCAAAATAAGTAAAGGTTTTGATCATGATATATTGCCTTTTGTGAATAATTTTTTTTGTCCAATATCAAAAGTGTGCCAAAGCTTTAATGGTAATGCTGTTTATTTTTAATGTGTTATTTTATATTATCAGTAATAGACTAATTGTTAAAATCCATTTTATATATATTTAGGTTTCGTAGTTTGGGTCATAGCCAGGAACATATTTATCATCCACAAAAATATATATATATTTTTTAATTCAGAGTTTTCAGTATTTAAATGATGAAGGGGCCAATTCTCTACTTTGGAAAAAATGTGGAGTTAAACACTAAAATTTGTGTCACTTCAACATCTTATTAAGAGTTTCTAATTACTTAAAAATATAGCTCAACTGCTGCCTTTAGCATGTACTAACAAGTTCCAAATTTATTCTATATACTCAACTTCATCAATAATATCTAAAGTATTATTTAGTGTTTTATATTTTATAAATTTAAAATCATTGGTTTATATTAATATGAACTGTCAATAATCTCATAAAGTGTGACTCAGTTTTGAAAATCTGAACAATAAAACTTCCCTACCTCCTAGAGAGGAAATGAATCTTACCCATTTCTATGTCTCTGGTAATAGCCAGCATAGTGCTTTGAGCACAGTGACTATCTTGAAATTTTCTACTGAATATATGGAGATAAATCTGAAGTGAGAGAAATAAGACTGTGTAACAGTACTAAGCATCAACACTAAATATTCAATGAAAAACACGCCATACAGCCTGGTAAGATATTTTACAAGGTTGTGCTGACTTTAATTTTACTCTTTGTGTAGACAAAGTCAACAGTGGGAAATTTCATAAAGCACTACATAGGCCTTTAATTCCTTTCTGTGTTCTGAATTTTCATCCAAGTGATTTGCTCTAGGATGTTCATGATGACGGTACCTTCAGTGTCTCACTAACAGTGTTCTTTATGGAGAGTACCCCCATTCTCTGGGTTGTCTTCTGACTCTAGAGTAAAAACTGCCTTAGTTTATGTTGATTTTACTTAGGGATTTGAATTTTTTCGATAACGTTAACCTAGTAAACTAATATATGCTAAGGGTAAATGTAATTTTCTCTAGCCAGGAACAGATGTTTTAACAGGTGCATTCTAGAGCCAATAACATAATCCAAAAAGTGTTTTTGATGGTGCTAATGTTCAGAATTCATATTCTAATAATGGGGAAATCCCTGGAAAGGAAAAGCCTAAGTAATAAATGATGGCTGTCTTTAAATATTAAATGAATCTTTGATAGTAGAAAATGGATAGATCTGTTTTGAATTGCGACAAAGACATGGTTATTGGGTACATTTACATGCAAAATATCTCCTCAAGAGTTTTATTTCAATTAGATCTTTTCATAAATGGTGCTGTTGCCTTATATGAAGTATATTTCTTTAATGTTTCTTCGTTTCTCAAGATTTCATCCATGGTCTTCTATTATGAAGGTCTATTATGAAGGTCATCTCCACAGAAGATGACCTGTCTTCTAAGTCATTAAACCAACTACATTTTAGTGCAGGGCTCCTCGTGTTGTCAGGTGTATACATTGAATTTCTATCATTTACATCTTTTTTTAAAATTTGTTTAATGTTTATTTACTTTTAAGAGACAGAAAGAGGCAGAGCTTGAGCAGGGGAGGGGCAGAGAGAAAGCCACAGAATCCGAAGCAGGCTCCAGGCTCTAAGCTGTCAGCACAGAGCCTAACATGGGGCTCAAACCCACGAACCGTGAGATCTTGACCTGAGCTGAAGTCGGCTGCTTAACCTACCGAGCCACCCAGGTGCCCTGATGGCAATTATTTAAAAGATTATCTTTAACTTTGCTTAATAACAGCTTGGCTGCATTTTTAAATCCAAATTATCGCAGAGATTGCTGACTCTAATGAGCTAAGAAGACCAGTACGGTTTCATGTTGAAATGCTTACAGCATAGCTATGAGTTCATAAATATGAAAAGAGGAAAGGCTAGCCACACGGTTTTTAATGCATCAAAAATTCAAATAAGAGTTAAATGTTCAAAATGTTTTGTAAGGTTCAGTTTTCCAGATCTGTATTTGTGAGCTATAAAATTAGGAAATAAATCGAAACAGTGGTTTCTAAATGAAAACTTCAATGAAGGCTGACCAAATTTTTTGAAGATTAGACCCTTTTAGTATTGAGTATGTACATAAAGGTAACAGTAAATTAAAACAGAGATGCAGTTAGTAATTATAAATTGTCATTCTTTTTTTTTTATTATTTTTAACGTTTCATTTTTGAGACAGGAGAGACAGAGCATGAATGGGGGAGGGTTAGAGAGACAGGGAGACAGAGAGTCTGAAACAGGCTCCAGGCTCTGAGCTGTCCACACAGAGCCCAACGTGGGGCTCGAACTCACAGACCGCGAGATCTTGACCTGAGCCGAAGTCGGACGCTCAACCGACTGAGCCACCCAGGCGCCCCAACTGTCATTCTTATTAAGTCTATCACTCATACCTTACCGTCAAACTCAGCATATCTTAAACTGAACTATCTTCCCACCTCCATTTCTTTAAAAATAAATCTTTATTCTAACGAATGACTTTATCCATCTCATTGCCCCATCTAACATTCTAGCATAGGTTTCCTTTCAGTATATCAGAGATTTAAAGAGGCTGGTGTTTGAAGTCAGATTACGTGAACTTGAAGATTTACTCATTGGGGGCCTTGGGCAAGTGAGTTAATCGCTCTGGGTATTTTTCCCATATACAAAATTAGAATATAATTACAGTGCTCTTATAGCTATTTTAAGGACTCAGGAGACAATCTGCATAAAGCATAACATTACCATTTACATCATTTCTCATATCTATTCTTTTAGTCATCTCTTATCAGTTATAATTTATAGACTTCCTCTTTAAACGATGATTTTGTCTTTCCTGTACCGTACTTTCCTTTACCTTAGATTTTCCAACACTCACAAAGTTTAATACGGAAGCTTCCTAACTCTCCACAGTTTTCCTCTTCCATATGCTTCAAAACTATGACCAGATTATCTTTCCAGAATATACATTTACTATCATCTCCTTATGAGAACTGCATCAATGATGACCTTCCAGGGGCGCCTGGGTGGCTCAGTAGGTTGAGCATCCCAGCTCAGGTCCTGATCTCACTGTCCGTGAGTTCTAGCCTCATGTCGGGCTCTGTGCTGACAGCTCAGAGCCTGGAGCCTGTTTCAGATTCTGTGTCTCCCTCTCTCTCTGCCCCTCCCCCACTCATTCTCTCTCTCTCTCTCTCTCTCTCTCTCTCTCTCTCTCTCTCTGTCAAAAATAAACATTAAAAAAAATTTAAAAATGATGACCTTCCACCTTGAGATTAAATTCTAAACCCCTTAGGGAAGCATCAAATTTTTATTTCTACTTCATCTTCTGTCGGTCCTCCCACATATATTTTGTAACTCATCATTCCAAACCACTTGTACTTATTTGTATATACCAGATTTTTTTCACATCGCTATAGTTACCTTTTTATTATATTATTATTATACTGTTACCTTTTTATTATATTATTTGCCTTATAACAGTAACAAAAACCTGTAAGCTTTCAAAAACTGTTCCCTTGTCTCCAAGAGAGATGAGATACTTTTCTCTATATCCCCATAACTTTGTGTGAAAATATCTTCTGTTGTTTATGATGTCCTGGTGTTGTTACTATAATGTGTTATTATAATGTGCTATTGTTCGATCAAATTGAGAAGAATGTCAGAGCAGAGAATGGACATTCAAAGCATCCATCATAGTCCCTGACACTTACTAAGGGTGCAATAGAGTTTTGTCAAAGTGATTTTGCATTTATTCTCTTCAATTATTCAGCCTAGCATTATGGAGTTTTAAAGAAAAACACTGCTGGGCTGCTAGGTCCACAAACCTGTTATTGTTAAATCTATTGTGCCCCTTTAAGTTAAAATTATAATACACTGGTGATACTATGATAAAACTTAAAAACTGAATATTTCATAGGAGATCAATCTTTTTCTCACTACATGTGAACATCTCAGACTGTCTGCTGACTCCCCAAAAACGTGCAAGGTAGATTGATCCTGTTATCAACATCTCCCTAATCACTTCCTTTAACAGTACACTTCAGAAGCTGCAGACATTTTCATAGTTTGCACCATTTTAGATTTTCACTGTTGAGACTGCTATATGTCTATAATATATATGTGTATATATACTATATAGTATATACTATATAGATATATGTATATATATATATCTATGTATAATATATGTGTATATATATTATATAGATATAGCCCAAAATGTGATAAAATGTCTATATAGTGGCCCATAATTTGTTGAATTGTTCTTATGAGGGGATACAGAAAATCATAAGCAGAAAAAGTCATACATTTATTCTTTCATTTCCAACTCAAGAAATTATAAACATAACTCTGTAAATCTATTTCACTGCTATGTCCACTAGAGAAATTTAAACTGTAAATCTGATTGTAAAGCTGAAGAAGACAAAATTGTAAACTCAAGGAGCATATTTATGTTCAGCATTTCCTTGGAAAAAAATAAGATTATAATCTTATGTATGAAAAAATGACAGCTAGTGTAGTATCTACATTTATTCAAAAGAGATAACATTATTTAAGTGACTCATGTGATTAAATTAAACATACATTTATTAGAAATTTATTTTGGGGGCACCTACGTGACTCAGGTGAGTGTGTGACTCTTGATTTCAGCTCAGGTCATGAATTCAAGGTTTGTGAGCTTGAGCCTCATGTCGGTCTATGCACTGACAGCACAGAACCTTCTCGGGATTCTCTCTGTCCCTTCTCTCTGCTCTTTTCTTGTTCACTCGTTCTGTCTCTCCTCTTTTTTAGTGGGTCTTTGGTTTTGAAATCAAGATAATGCTGGCTTCATGGAATGAGTTTGGAAGCTTTCCTTCCATTTCTCTCTCTTTCTTTCTTTCTTTCTTTCTTTCTTTCTTTCTTTCTTTCTTTCTTTCTTTCTTTCTTTCTTTCTTTCTGTAACAGTTTGAGAGAATAGGTATTAACCCTTCTTTAAATGTTTGGTAGAATTCCAACAAATCCAACAATCCAACAAAGAATTCAATTTCTTTGCTGGATAGCAGTGTTCAAATAAATGTTCTAATTCTTCCTGTTTTAGTTTTGATAGTTTATGTGTTTCCAGGAATTTAACCAGTTCTCCCACATTGCCCAATTTATTGGTATAATTTTTCATAATATTCTCTTATAGTTGTTTGTATTTCTGTGATGTTGGTTGTAATCTCTCTTCTTTCATTCGTGATTTTATTTATTTGGGTCCTTTCTCTTTTATTTTTGAGAAGTCTGGCTAGGGGATTGTTCTATTAATTCTTTCAAAGAACCAGCTTCTAGTTTCATTGATTTGTTCTACTATTGTCTGTTGTTGGTTGTTGTTGTGCTGTTGTTGTTGTTGTTTCTATATCATTTATTTCTGTTCTAATCTTTATTATTTTCCTTCTTCTACTGGTATTAGGCTTTATTTGCTGTTCCTTTTCTAACTCCATTAGGTATAAGGGCAGGTTTTATATTTGAGACTTTTTTGTTTCATAACGTAGGCTTGATTGCTGTATAATTCCCTCTTAAGACTGCTTTTGTTGCACCCCAAATGTTTGGAGTGTCTGGTTTTCTCTTTCATTTGCTTCCATGTACTTTTTTTTATTTCTTCTTCAATTTTCTGGTTGACCCATTTATTCTCTAGTGGGATGTTCTTTAGTCTCCATGTATTTGTGGTTTTTCCAAATGTTTTCTTGTGGTTGACTTCAAGTTTCATAGCATTATGGTATGATCCCAACTTTTTGTACTTATTGAGAACTGATTCATGAGCCACTATGTAATCTATTCTGGAGAATGTCCCATGTGCACTTGAAAAAAGTGTGTATTCTGTTGCTTAAGGATGAAATGTTCTCAATATACCTGTTAAGTCCATCTGACTCAGTCTGTCACTTAAAGGCATTGTTTCCTTGTTGATTTTCTGCTTAGATGATGTGTCCATTGATGTAAGTGGGGTGTTAAAGTCCCCTACTATGATTGTATTATTATCAATGAGTTTCTTTATGTTTGCTATTATTTTATAAATTGGATAGACTCTTTAATTAAGATATAGTGCCCTTCTTTATCGCTTGTTATAGTCTATGTTTTAAAACCTAGTTGATCTAAATATAGCTTTCTTTTGACATCCATCTGCATGATAAATGGTTCTCCATGTCCTCACTTTCAATCTGCAGGTATCTTTAGTTCTAAAATGTGTCTCTTGGGGTGCCTGGCTGGCTCAGTCGGTTAAGCTTCAGCTCAGGTCATGATCTCACTATTCATGAGTTTAAGACCCACATAGGGCTCTGTGCTGACAGCTCGGAGCCTGGAGCCTGCTTCAGATTCTGTATCTCCCTCTCTCTCTCTGCTCTTCCCCTACTTGTGCTCTGTCTCTGTTTCTCTCTCAAAAGTAAATAAACATTAAAAATTATTTAAAAATAATAAATGAGTCTCCTGTAGGCAGCATATGTATGGATCTTTTAAAATCAATTTTGATACCCTATGTCTTTTGATTTGAGCACTTTGTCCATTTATATTCAGAGTGATTATTGATAGATATAAATTTAGTGCCACTGCATTACCCATAGAATTGCTGTTTCTGAAGATTTTTCTCTGTTTCTTTACAGATTTTTGTTGCTTTTAGTTTTTTGTTCCCATTTACAGAGTCTGGTTTAATACTTCTTGCAAGGTTGGTTTAGTGGTCATGAACTCCTTTAGTTTTTATCTGGAGAACTCTTCTCTCTCCTTTTCTGAATGAAAGCCTTGCTGAAGAGAATTTTCTTGGCTGCATATTTTTCCTATTCAGCACATTGAATATATCATGTCACTCCTTTCTGACCTGCCAAATTTCTGTAGAGACATCTGCTGCTAACCTTATTTGTCTTCCCTCGTAGGTCAGAGATTTCTTTTCTCTTGCTGTTTTCAGGATTCTTTCCTTATCTTTGTGTTTTGCAAATTTTACTATGATATGTCTTGGTATTGCCCTGCTTTTGTTGATTTTGATGAAGGTCCTCTGTGCCTCCTGGATTTTGATATTTGTTTCCCTCCCCAGATTAGAGAAGTTTTCAACTATACTTTGCTCAAATAGAGTTTCTTCCCCCTTTTCTCTCTCTTCTTCTGGGACTCCTATTATACAAATGTTATTATGCTTTATAGAGTTCCTGTGTTCCTTAAGTTTACATTTATGATCTAATATTTTTATTTCCTTCTTTTCATCTTCATTATTTTCCATAATTTTATCTTCTATATCACTTATTTGTTTCTCTGCCTCTTCTATCCTTGTGGTACATCCAGTCAGTTTTGCATCTCAGTTGTAACATTTTTTTTTTTTATTTCGGCCTGATTTTTATGTCTTTTGTCTTTGGGATAAAGGACTCCCTGATGTCTTCTATGCTTTTCTCAAGACCAGCTAGTATCCTTATGATTGTTGTGTTAAAAATTCTGGTTCAGGCACATTATTTATGTCTGTTTTGAATAGATCATTAGTTGTCACCTCTTCTTGTTCTTTCTTTTAGGATGAATTTCCCCTCCATCTTGGCATTCTGTGTAGGTCTTTGTCTTCTCTGTGTTAGGAAAGTCTGTTATTTTTCTGCTCCTGGAGTAATGACTATAATAGAAGAGATCATATAATGTCCAGGGCCTGACACTTCGAGATGTGTTTCCGGTGTATGCTCTGTGTAGTTTGCTATTATGTTTTGGCTGGTCTTTCCCTCAGGTCAGTCCTTTGCAATGTTTCTCCTTGCCTGTAGTGAGGCGTGTTTGGACCTTGAGCAACATGTGGCAATCTTTAAATAGGTGCGTTTTGGTAGGCTTGATGAAAGAGGCTATATTCTATGTCCCCTAGAGCCAAAGCTTTGTAGGACGTTATGGTCTGTAGATTTGGTGGTTGTGAAGGGTATGTGCTAGTCTTCTGGACGAGGGGACCAGTGCTACTCTGACTTTCAGGCACACTTGCTCTGGTAAAACAACAACAACAGCAACAACAACAACACTTGCAGAGTGCAGCGGGGTAGGGTTTCATGTAAGAAGCTCAGGCCTCAACTGAGGGTGCTGTGCTACTCACTGAAATATGTCTGTGTTCATGGGCAAGGGTACAATTGTATCAGCTCCCTCTTTCCTCCCTGGACAGAGAAGTTCGCTCCCACTACTGTACAGAAAATCCTCACTTAAAAGTGAACAATCGGGGCACCTGGGTGGCGCAGTCGGTTAAGCGTCCGACTTCAGCCAGGTCACGATCTCGCGGTCCGTGAGTTCGAGCCCCGCGTCGGGCTCTGGGCTGATGGCTCAGAGCCTGGAGCCTGTTTCAGATTCTGTGTCTCCCTCTCTCTCTGCCCCTCCCCCGTTCATGCTCTGTCTCTCTCTGTCCCAAAAATAAATTAAAAAAAAAAAAAAAAAAAGTGAACAATCAATCTCTCATTTGTCCCAGCCTTCTCTCAGATCCCTGCCTTCACTTCGTCTGTGTCTAAGCCATCTGCCCACTCAGTGGTGCAGTTCTCCTGTGTTTTATCTCAAGTGTGACACCTAGTTTCAAAACTCCAAATTTTAGCAAGCCACTGCAGCATGGACATGTGCTGATCCTCTGGGGAAGGGTCTCGCTGTGCTGTGGCTGGTGTTGGTTTGTGCCAGACGGGCAGGTGCATGAACACGTAGGGGCTTGGAGTTTATGGTAAAGTGATGCAAAAAGCCAGGATCCAGTTTAGCTGCTCCCAGCATGGGCCTCTGCTTCTATTTAATGAATGGACTGTTCAATGGTGCCCACTGGCTGTTTTGGTCCCAGAGAGGCAGTGCCACATCTGCCAAATAGATTCCAGGAAGAGCAACTGTCTCTCCCAATGTAACCGAGGGATCCTCAGACCACACTGTTTGCTCTGGGGCTCTTCCCTCCTTCTGCACAGGAGCACCTCTATACCTACCAAGCTCCATCTTCGTGATGATACAGACTTCTAACACTTCAGATTTTGAGCTCTGCTGCTTGCAAAAAATCTCAATTATCAGGCCCTCTCATTTTCCCCACCAATGGTTTTGGGGAAGTGTATTTCTTGAGCAATGCCCTGTGCATCTTCTCTCTCTTTTCTCCCTGATCAGAGCTCCCTCCCCTCCGCAGCACTGGCAACTCTTTTCTCCCCCAATCATAGCTCTGCACCTACTTTCCGGGATGTGGTCTTTTTTCTCCCTCTAATTATGTAGTCTCTTCTCTCAGTCCTCAGATCAATGTCATCGGTGCTCAGAATGATTTGATATTTATCTAACTGTGTTTCAAGGGATGAGGCAAGAGTAAGATCCTCCTAGTACTCTGCCATCTTAACTTCCCAAAACCTATTTTTTTTAATCAAACTGTTATTCAATGTTTTGTTTCACACATTTTTGTCTGTGAAGAGGTAGAAAATGCAGAATATGCTACAATTATTTGAGAGCTCATAAAATAGATTAAGTTATAACCATATTTAACATTATGACAAATGGGAAGATAACATAGGCTTGAATCACAACAAATATTATCTCTAGAACATTGATGGTGTGTCCCTTAGATATATGTCTACACATAATTTTAATGTACTGCTATATAGTCAATATTATTCTATTGGTTAATTTTATTATAGTAATAAAATTCAATTACTAACATCTTTCACTTGGAATTTATTTTTTCTGATTCATATTATCTTTTCTTAGTTCAAGCACATAAAATAATTTTACTAACATAAATTATAAATGTTATCCTTAATGCATAAGTTCTTAGTGTATCTTAGCTCAGGCTGCCATAACAAAATACCATAGACGAGTGGCTTAAACAAGATAAATTCACTTTTCTCATAGTTCTGGAGGATAGAAGTCTGAAACATCAGTTTGCCCACATGGCTGGGTTTTGGTAAGAACATCTTTCTGGCTTTTTCTCACATGGAAAAGAGAAAGAAAGCAAGTTCTCTAGTGTCTTTCTTTCTTCTTTTTTCTTTCTTAATTTATATTCAAGTTAGTTAACATACAGTGTAGGCTTGGCTGCAAGAGTAGAATCCAGTGATTTATCTCTTACATATGACACCCAGTGCTCATCCTGAAAAGTGCTCTCCTTGATGCCCATCACCCATTTAGCCCATCTACCTACCCATCTCCCCTCTAACAACCTTCAGTCTGTTCTCTGTACTTAAGAGTCTCTTATGGTTTGTCTCCTTCTCTGTTTTTATCTTATTTTTCCTTCCCTTCCCCTATGTTCATCTGTTGAGTTTCTCAAACTCCACATGAGTGAAATCAGATGATATCTTTCTCTGACTGACATTTTGCTTAGGGTAATACCCTGTAGTTACATCCACATTGTTGCAATTGACAAAATTTCATTCTTTTTCATTGCCACATATTATTCCATTGTGTGTATACACTATATATATTTATATATTGTATAAATATTGTATATACTATATATGTATATAGTATATATGTAGTATATATATTGTATAAACATTCTATATATATATACATATATACATAATATATATATACACAAAATATATATATATATATGTGTATATATATATATATATATATATATATATATATATATATATTACGTGTATACACACACAAACACCACATCTTCTTTATCCATTCATCAATGGACATTTGTGCTCTTTCCATAATTTGGCAACTATTGATAGTACTATTATAAACATTGGGATGCATGTGCCTTTCAAATCAGCATTTTTGCATCCTTTGGATAGATAAATGTCTAGTAGTGCAATGGCTGGGTCATACGGTAGTTGTATTTTTAATATATGAGGAACCTCCACACTGTTTTCCAGAGTGACTGCTCCAGGTTGCTTTCCCACCAACATTGCAAAAGGGTCCCCCTTTCTCCACCTCCTCAACAACATCTGTTGTTGCCTGAATTGTTAACTTTAACCATTCTGACAGGTGTAAGATGAGTTGGTATCTCATTGTGGTTTTGATTTGTACTTCCCTGATGATGAGTGATGTGGAGCATCTTCTCATCCCTTTGTTGGTCATCTGGATGTCTTCTTTGGAAAAGTGTCTCTTCATGTATTCTGCCCATTTCTTCATTGGATTATTTGTGTTTTGGGAGTTTGATAAGTTCTTTACAGATTTTGGATACTAACCCTTTATCTGATATGTCATTGGTAAATATGTTCTCCCATTCTGTCAGTTGTCTTTTAATTTTGTTGATTGTTTCCTTTGTAGTGTAGAAGCTTTTTATCTTGATGAGGTCCAAATAATTCATTTTTGCTTTTATTTCCCTTGCCTCTGGAGCCATGTCAAGTAAGAAGCTGCTGTAGCCTAGGTCAAAGAGATTGCTGCCTGTTTTCTCCTGTAGGATTTTGATGCTGTTCTATCTGACATTTAGATATTTTTTTCCATTTTAAATTTATTTTTGTCTATGATGGTCCAGTCTCATTCTTCTGCACATTGCTGCCAGGTCTTCCCAGAAACATTTGTTAAAGAGACTATCTTTTTTCCATTAGATACTGTTCCTGCTTTGTCAAAGATTAGTTGGCCATATACTTGTGGGTTCATTTCTGGGTTCTCTATTCTATTCCATTGATCTATGTGTCTTTTTTGTGTGCCAGTACCATACTGCCTTAATGATTACAACTTTGTAATACAGCTTAAAGTCCAGAATTGTGATGCTTCCAGCTTTGGTTTTCTTTTTCAACATTACTTTGGCTATTCTGGGTCTTCTGAGGCTCCACATAAATTTTAGGATTGTTCTAGCTCTGTGAAGAATGCTGGTGATATTTTGATTAGGACTGCATTGAATGTGTAGATTGCTTTGGGTAGTATTGACATTTTAAGAATATTTTTTCTTCTAATCCATAAGCATGGAATATTTTTCCATTTCTTTCTGTCTTCTTCAATTTCTTTCATAAGTTTTCTACTATTTTCAGCATACAAATTTTTGACCTCTTTTGTTAGGTTTATTCCTAGGTATTTTATGCTTTTTGATGCAATTGTAAATGGGATCAATTCTTTGAGAACTTTTTCTGTTGCTTGATTTTTGGTGCATAGAAATACAACTGACTTCCATACATTGATATTATATCCTGTGACTGCTGAATTGATGTATCAGCTTTAGTAGTTTTTTGGTGGCATCTTTCAGGTTTTCCATATAGAGTATCATGTCATCTGTGAAGTGTGAAAGTTTGGTATATATTTTCAAAAGAACACTATTCTCATTGAGAGGGTCCACCCTTATGACCTCATCTAAATCCCAAAGGCCACCTCTCAATCACATTGGGATGGGGCTTCAATAACATGAATTTCAAGGGGACTCAATTCAGTCCTTAGCTCATGTATTTTTTTAAATTTATTCAACAAATATTTATCTAGTACCTATGCACTATGTACCCCTTTATGCTTAAACTCACTCTTTTCTCTAAAATAGTCCTATTTTCAAAGCACACAGGCTCTTTTTACACCTGACTACATTTCAATAAAGCACAGATTGAGTAAAGAGAAACTTCATATTTCCTCTTCCTCACATTAGAAAAAACATAATATATGTGGTTGTCTAGACTTATTTAATATATACCATGAGCAGTGTGTTACACTAGAAATTTTAAAATCTGTATATATTTGTACTTATATAAATGTTAAAAACCGGCACTTTGAATATATTCAGCTCAACTCTGAAGTTATTGAACTTGCATATTAATATTATATTTTGTAAAATATGTCAGGAATTAATATATAAATATTTTTTCTACTGAAGTATGATAAGCATATCTAATACAATAACATATCCATAAACATGCTATGGTCTTTGATCTATTTTAACATTAATTCTACTTGCCAGAAATGGACCTACAAGTTAGAGCTCAGAATTTAATTCACAATTCTTTTTGGTTTCTTGGAATTAAAACTGTTTATTTGATATATGAATGGATTATTTCACTATAATGAATGGTTTTAAAAACTGCAGGAAAAGTTGAGCTGTGTTTTCTCTTGATTTTTTTTATAGTGTAACAAACATTAAAAATTTTAACATAGTAGTTACAAGAACAGGATAGTTTGGAATTGAGAAAATCTGGGTTTATAATCTCACTCTAAAATGTACAGTATGACTTTGCAATATTAAGTCTCTTTTGTTCATTTTCTGTGTCTTTAAATTTAAATTATAAGATGTAATACTTATTATACTCTGTATTTGTTTCCTATTGCTGCTCAAGAAATTACCACTAATTTGGTAGCTTAAAGACAAATTTATCTTAAGATTCTAAAGATCAGAAGCCTGAAAGAAATCTCACTGGATAGAATCAAGCTGTCAGCAGGTCTGTTTCTTTCTGGAAGCTCTAAGAACTAATCCCTTTTCTTAAGCTCTCCTAGTTTCTAGGGGCTCCTGGCCTGGGGTCTCTTGTACCTGTTAAGCTAGGAATGCCAGGGTGAGTCCTTACATGACATCACTCCACATTTCCTTCCCACCACATTCCACCAGCCTCCATCTTACAAGTTTAAAGAACACTTGTGATTATGTTGGCTTCACCTGGGTTATCCAGTGTAATCTACTTATCTTCTGATTAACAGCTTTAAGTTTATTTATTTATTTATTTATTTATTTATTTATTTATTTAGTGTGTGTGTGTGTGTGTGTGTGTGTGTGTGTGTGTGTCAGAGACAGAGAGACAGAGAGAGACAGAGAATCCTAAGCAAGATCCGTGCTGTCAGTGCAGAGCCCGACATGTAACTGAATCCCACGAATTTGTGAGATCATAACATGAGCTGAAATCGAGTTGGACTCTTAACTGACTTAGCCACTCAGGGGCCCCCAAATAGCCTTAATTTTGTCTGCAATGTAACGTAAAATATTTACAATTTTCTGGAGGATTAGGATGTGCACATCTTGGGTGGTGAAGGCATGTTATTTTGCCAACCACATATGCATTCTACATGCCAGGCACTATTCCATATCCTTTTATGAATTCATACTCACAAATATAAGTTCTAGATTATCTTCACAAGAACCTATATGTTTAGTATTATTATCTACACATTACAGCTCATTCAACTGAATATAATAATAACTGTAATAGTAATGAAAACAATAATTGCCTCAGAATAATAACATCTACAGAATAGTGATGGTGTCAGGATTAAATGATATATACAAAATTCTTAAATAGAGTTTAGCACTCAGTACATTTTAATTATTATATATATTATCTTGATCTTTATCATTCTTCTTCCATGTTCCTTACAACACTCTTCTTAAATAGGAATACTCTACAGAAACAAGCCATTGTGGCTTCTATATAACAGATTAAATCACAGGTTTACAACCTCTCCCTCTGAAAGCACTCTGAAAGTAAAATGGATAAAAAGAACAAAACCACGTAAAATATACAAGAATAAAGAAAATAGAGCATGATAGCAATGCTTCTACAACTGGAAATCAGGTAAGTCATAAGCAACTTAGAAAAGCAGAGAAAATTAAACCATAAGCCAGCAATGGGGAATTCCATGTGTAAGGTGAATCACACTACAGAATCCTAAAAAGACTAAGAAACTTGAGGCATGGGATTCGTAAAAAATGCAGCTGCATTTAACACACATTGATATAAAAAAGCTAGGATTATTGGTTTAAAATGTAAAAGACATAATTTAAACCCTAGAACATTCCTTACCCAGTTCACTCCCTGAAGATACTGAACCAGAAAGAATTGTCACACTAGGACGCAATCATGTGGGAATCCCAGACAGCCAGGTCCTTTTCCTTAGCAGTGCTCTCATCCCACTGAGACAGTGATAGCTCTCATCCCACAGAGACAGTGGAGAATTTCCCTAGTCTTGCCCAAAGATGCCTGGGAGTTATATTGCCCCCACACCCACCCCAAAGAAGGAATGCAAAGTATTACTGATAAAAAGGTACAGAATCATCCTATGGTGTCCCAAATAACCCCCATTTCTCTCCCATGGATCAGGACTAGGCTATAATTTATCTGAGACCTTAGTAATTTTGCTTCCTTATTCACCTCCCTCACTTTATTTACGTTTCTCCTGAAGATAACCTTCCCGACTAAGTCATAAGCATCTATATTCCTGTATTAGGTTCTGTTTTATTAGTACATAACCTAAGGTTATAGGACACTCTACTCAATATCTGAATGTGGAATGAAATTTCACAAACTGAAAATTAAGATCAGGGGCCTATTCTCATTCAACTCTAGAATGCTGGGCTGTCAGTCTTTAACACACCACTTAGGGGATTAGAAAATTTCTTTCTAGGGAAACACCAATCCAAGAGAAAAGAACTATAGCTATTGAGAGTTGAGGTTATCCAAACAAAAGGGCAAAGCTAGATTGCCCTAAAGTCAAACTAGGCAAACATACTGCTCCCCCATATACAGATCACAGATTTCAATAAATTTTTTATTACTTCTCTCTTACTTGGTCATCATGAATCACCAGATATTTGCAGAAAATCTCTTGTGTGTGTATGTGTGTGTGGGGGGCATGTATGTAGGCATATATATGTATATCTATCTACATAGATGCATATATCTATGTATGTATCTATCTATATCTATCTATCTACCTACCTACCTACCTATCATCTATCATCTATCTAGACAGAGAAACACAGAAAGGGAGGAAGAGAGAAAAGAGAAAAAAGGAAATGCAATTCCAAGGAAATAAAAACACACAAAATATCAGGCCACTTTGGAGATATTTTGGTAGCATCTTACGGTACTAAATATATGATTTATATTTAGTATACCTAAATATACCATGTGATCCAGCAATCTTACCATGTGATCCAGCAATCATCATCCTTGGTATTAACCTAAAGGAGTTGAAAATTTAGGTCCACACAAAAACATACAAATGGATGCTTATAGCAGCTTTCTTCGTATTTACCAAAACTTGAAAGCAACCAAGATTTCCTCCAGCAGGTGAATGAATAAACAAACTGGCACATCGAGACAATGGAATATTACCCAGTGCTAAAGAGAAATGAGTTATCGAGCTATGAATAGACAAAGGAACTTTAAATGCATATTGGGAAGTGAAAGAAGCCAACTTGAAAAGCTACTTAATGTATGATTCCAACTACCTGACATTTTGGATAAGGCAAAAAGTATGGAGACAACAAATAATGGTTTCCAGGGGTTCTCAGGTGGGAGAAGGAATAAATAGGAATAACACCGAGGATTTTTAGGAGGGTGAAAATACTCTGCATGATATCACAATGAGAGATACATATCATTATACGTTTGTCCAAACCTATAGAGTGTACTGAACCATAATTTAAACTATGAACTTAGGGTGATTATGATGTGCTGATATGTTAATGTATGTTCATCAGTTATAACAAATATACCACTCTGGTGGGGAATGTTATGCCTGAGTTGGGAGAGAGGGTATACAGAAAATTTTTATACTTTCCTATCAATTTTGCTGTATATTTAAAACTAATATAAAATTATCTCAGTAAAAGAATACTAATTAATATTCTCAGAGATAAAAGATGGTTTGGTTTCACTACACAGAAAAAGGAGTCTTTCATATGAACATTTCAGAAACAAATAAAACCTCGTAGTCAAAAAGAAAAATTTAATTGAGGGTGTATTCCTTTAAGGTAAATATAGTTAACATAATAAAATCATAAATGTATAATAATGGAAAAATGCTTATTCCTCACACTAATGTTTCAGAAGTCTTCTCAATAGATATTTAGACTTATTCCTTGCATGAAATTAATAAATAGATAAAATATCATAGTTAAGTACTATAAAAAAGCTAACGATAGAATCGCTGTTTCAATAGGTTAGTAAAATTCTCCATGAAAAAGTTATTATTTGAGCAAAGATAAAAAGAATGGTTTAATAAAAATAAAAGCAATAATTAATGCGTTTGAATGAAGTAAAATAGAATATGCATATAAATACACACACAGAAATGTATGTGTATCTTGTTTTAAAGAAATCATTAGCTCACCAGATAAAGAGGAAAATACAAAAAATAAAAAATATTAAGGTAAAAATAAATACATACAAAATGACTCAAAATTTCACCCCATAGAAATGGATTTAGAAATATGGAGCAAATGGATAATTTTCTAGGAAAATAAAATTTTCCAATGGCAAAACGTTTGTAACACCTACATAATTCAATTACGTATGATTAAGTAAGGCATACAAATTATCAAAGAACTACCCATCAAAAATGTACCAAGACAGTTCTATCAAATTTGGGGGGGAAGGGATTATTCCAGTTCCATTAATGATATTGAAGAGGTTATAAAAAGAATATTGTGTTAAAAAAAAGTCTATTATCCACAAATCAAAACAAATACAATTTTATGTATGAATATTACTGAGAATAAACTATAGTATCATGAAACCAAAATCAGCAGCACATTAAATAAATAATATATTAATGCATGGCCAATAGCAGTATAAATTATCAGAATCAGAAAAATTATTAATGCTATTTACCTTATCAATATACTTAAGAAAATTTATTATTATAAGATTATAATTTTCATTAAAATGAAAAACCAGATTGAAGAAAGAAAAACAAGACTTATCTACTCTCTTCTCTCTTCTATCTATAAAGATATATAAGAATCAATTTAATGGATTTCTACATGGATTTTCCTGTCAGCAAAATGTTTCTCTTCAAAAACTATGTTGGCTTTGCTTTGTGACATAATGAGGAATGTAAAACTTGTCATGGTTTCCTTATTTCCTTGGCTGTCAAGAAACTAAATTTAGCTTTCAATTGGAATAATTATATATTTCTGGAATATTTCTCTTTTCTTTCTAAAAGATTCTGGTTTTTATTTTTTCATTTTTTTCACCTTTACTGAGATATAATTGGCATGTAACATTGTATTTAAAATACACAACACAATGAGGGGCACCTGGGTTAAGCATCCTGTTTCAGCTCAGATCAGGACTCATGGTTGGTGAGTTTGAGCCCCACATCAGGCTCTGCACAGATGGTACAGAGCCTGCTTGATATTCTCTCTCTCTCTCTCTCTCTCTCTCTGTCTCTCTCTCTCTCTCCCCCCCCTCCCCCACTTGCATTTGCGCTCTCACTCTCAAAATAAATAAATAAACTTAGAAAGAAGATACACCACATAATTTGGTACATATGTGAGATGATTACCACAAAAAGGCCAGTTAACATCTCCATATACTCACATAATTATCTTTGTGAGTGCATGTGTGTGAAGTGAGAATCCTTAAGATAACTATGGCCATCATTCTGTATAATTGATTACCAGATTTTATTCATTTTATAGTTGGAAGTTTGTATTCTATGACTGACATGTCACGTTTTCCCTCAGTCCTCCATCCCTTGATGACTATGATTCCATTTTCTGTTTTTATGAGTTTGTTTTTTTTTTAGGTTCTACATGTAAGAGAGATGATACTCTGTCTGACTTATTTCACTTAGCATAATGCCCTCAAGGTCCATCCATGTTGTCATAAATGACAAGATTTTCTTCTTTTTTTTTTTAAGGTTGAATAATAGCCCATAGTGTGTATATATGCATCACAATTGCTTTGTCTTTGTCCATTTATCCATCGATGGACATTTGGTTTGCTTCTATGTCTAGACTATTGTAAATTATGATTCAATGACCATTGGACTGAAGATATCTCTCTGAGATCGTGATTTTATTTCCTGCCAATATACACCCAGATGTAAGATTGCTGGATCATATGTTATTTCTATTTTTAATTTATTGAGGAAACTCTATACTGTTTTCCATAGCAGCTATACCAGTTTATACCCACAGCAACACAACACAAGGATTCTCTTTTCTCCACATCATCATCAACAGTTGCTATCTATGTCAAGAAAACATTTTTGATGATACCAATTGTAACAGGTGTGAGTTAATGGCTCATTGTGGTTTTGACTTGCATTTTCCTGATTAGTGATGCTTAGCATATTTTCACTTTTTGGCCATTTGTAAAATTTTCTTTGAAAAAAAATGTCTATTCAGATCATCTGTCCACTTTTAAATCAGATCCTTTTTTTTTTTTTTTTTTTTGGTATTAGGGTGTAGGAGTTCCTTCTATATTTTGAATAATACCCCTTACCACATACATGGTTTGCAAATATTTTGTCCCATCCCATGGGTTATATTTTTATTTTTTGATTATTGATTTTAATGTGCAGTAGTTTTTTGTTTTGTTTTACTTTTAGTTTGATATAGTCCCACTTGTTTATTTATGCTTTAATTGTGTATTTTTATTGTGATATCCAAAGCAATCATTGCCAAGAGAAATGCCAAGGAGATTTTTCCCCTACATTTTCTTCTAGGTATTCTATTGTTTTACATCTTACACTGAAGTCTTGAATCTATTTAGTTAGAGTTGATTTTTCTGAATGGTATCAGACAGGGGTCTAATTTCATTGTTTTGCTAGTAAATATCAAATTTTCCCAAAACCATTTATTGAAGAGGTTTTTTTTCCTATTAAGTATTCTTGGTTCTTTAGCCAAATATTAGTGGATTATATATGTGTGGGTTTAATTTTAGACTCCTGATTGTGTTCTATTAGTCTATGCATTTCCTTTTGTCATACTGTATTGATTACCATAGGTTAATAATATAGGTTGAAATAGTGTGATGAATTCAGCTTTATTCTTTCTCAGAATTTCTTTGACTACTTTAAGTGTTTTGTGATTCCATGTGAATCTTAGGATTATTTTTTTCTATTTCTGTGAAAGATGCCATTAAAATTTTGGTAGAGATTGCATGGAATCAGTAGATAACTTTGTGTAGTATAGACAATTTTAACAGTATTAATTCTTCCAATCCATGAACACAAGACAGTTCTATTTATGTCTTCTTCAATTTCTTTGATCAATGTCTTAAAATAATCAGTGTATAGATTTTTTTAACCTCTTTGATTAAATTTATAAGTATGTTATTGTTTTTGATGCTTTTGTAAATTGAATTATTTTTTCTTTTTCGAGTATTTCATTGCTAGTGTATAAAACACAATTAAGTTTTGTATGTTGATCTTGTATCCTGCAACTTTGCTGAGTTCCTTTATTAGTTCTAACAGTTTTTTGTTTGTTTTTATTTTAGTGGAATCTTTAGGATTTTCTAAAGATAAGGTAATAAGAACACTGGCAAACAACAACAAAGAAACTACTTCGTTCTTTTCAACTTTTTTTTTTTTTTTTTAGTTGGCTAATTGCTCTTAGGACTTTCAGTACTATGTTGAAAAAAAGTGGTGAGAGTAAGCATTCTTGTCTTGTTCCTGATCTTAAAAGAAAAGCTTTAAATCTTTTCTTCACTGAGTATTAACATGGCCTTTTCACTTCTAGCCTTTATTATGTTGAAATGCATTCCTTCTGTATCAATTCGCTGATTTATTATGAAAGGATGCTGAAATATGTCAAAATTTTTTTGCATCTATTGAGATGACTATATGATTTTCATCTTTCATTCTATTAATTTAGTGTATCACATTTATTGAATTGCTTATGCTGTAACATCCTTGTATCCCCAGGATGAATTCCACTTAATCATAGTGTATGATCCCTTTAATGTGATGCTGAATTTGGTTTGGTAGTACTTTGTTGAAAATTTTTGTTTCTATATTCATCAGGGATATTGGTCTACAGCTTTCTTTTTCTTGTAGTGTCCTTGTCTGGCTTTGTTATTAGGGTAATTCTGGCTGGGTGAAGTGAGTCTTGTAGTGTTCCCTATCTCTACTTTTTGGAAGAGTTGAAAAGGATTGGTATTAATTCTTCTTTAAATAATTGGTAGAATTCACCTGTGAAAGCTTCTGGTCCTGGGCTTTTGTGTGGAACCCTTTGATTGATGATTCAATCTTATTATTGGTCTGGATTTTTTGTTTTTATGGTTCAGTCTTTGTAGGGTGTGTGTTTCTAGGTACTTATTAATTTCTTCTAGGTTATCCAATTATTTGGAGTGTAATTGTGCCAAGTTGTCTCTTATGATCATTTGTATTTCTATATTATCATTTATAATATCTACTCTTCTTATTTTGAGTCCTCTATTTTTCTTGGTCTAGATTTATCAATTTTGTTTATCTTCTCAAAAAAACAGCTTTATCAATTTGAATTCTTTTTTAAAACTGAGAAAGTTAAAATTTACATATTCTAGAATTTATGTAGAAAATAAACAGAATAATGAAAAATAATAACAAGTATGAAAATATGTCTAAGTGCCTAAATAGTTAAAACTGCATTATTGGCAAAATAATAGGTAGAGAGATATTTGGGAGAGATTTAAAACTCCTGAAGTAATAAATATATTTATGGGAATAAAATATATGATATATATACCTACTAAAATGGGGGAAATGAATTATCAGTTAATAATTCCATAGTTGGGAGAAGTGTGAAGAAGTAACACACTATATCACCTATTTTATATTGAATAAATTCTGAATGTCCAATTATTTAAAAGTAAATACTGAAATCATGACAATGTGAGAAAAATAAGATAATTTCTTCATGCAACAAGTGGATTATACACGTCACTCAGAAATAAAATGAAAGACCTTTAACAATATGTAAAATAAATTGTCAATATACAAAAATATTTAAATCAATTAATAATTTAAAACCTGACATTTGGAAATATCAAAAATAATAATTAACATATTACTCTTATCAGGACTAAGGAAAAGTTAATTATCAATCATACAGATAGCATAACTAAAGAAAAAGACAGTGGAAAGAACAGAAAATTCTACATGTAATTCTAAGTCACAAAGTTGAAAACTTAGAGAAAATGGTTGATTTTCTGACAAAATACAAATTCCAGAAATAAACCTAAGAAGACCATTCCCTGGGTCAATATTGAAAAAATTATTAGAATTCTACAGTCACACTTGTTTTTTCAACTAGATTATAGTGGACTGGTAAATCTAATTTTAATTTAAATTATTGCAGACAACAAAAATATTGCTCTCCAATTTATTTTAGACATTTAAAAATTATGACAAGAAGAAAATTATAGATTAATTGTGACTATAAGATTCTAAATAAGAGAAAATGTATTCCACACACAAAAAATACACTAATCACAATTTTTTCATCCAACATCATTACACTTAACATCGGTGTATGTATAAATTCCTGAAAATTAAAGATTTAGTTATCTTCATGGTTCAAACCTCAATGAAATGTATTATTTTCTGGGATAACATAATTACATTTAATAAATTAAACATAGTAAGTAATGTATTTTTATTAGCCATATATCCAACATATAACCAAGAATAGCAACTAAAATAGACAAATATCCATTAAATAAGTTAAAAAATTACCCAAAATTGTGTAATATTGTCTCTATCAAAATAACACTCCAGACAGTTTTATAGTTAGTTTGAGTTTAATAAATAGATGGTTTTTGTACTTTGGAGACACTAAAGTGCATAGCAAAATAAGTTGAATTTATTAGCAGCCTAACCTACCAGTGCACATTCATACATAGATTTATATTCCTGTGTTCATTTGTGCTAGAGAATAAACAACTGAGGGAAATAAAACCCATTGTATATTCAAACCAAGTAATATTTACCTGAAAAATGCAGGATTATTTAATAAAGGAAAATGAATAAAATTCATTCAATTAACAAATCTAAGCAATTACAGAAGTTCCAATGATTAGAAAATATTCTAATAAAATTTAATATTGAAGATGCAGAGAAACATAATCGCTTTGACAGCACTGGTGATGATGTGTGATGGTACATCAACTCTTTAAAACAGTCTTGCAGTTTAATGTCAACCTGCAACTACCATACAACATAACAATCGCATTTCTAAACATTATCCCCGAAAAATGAAAACTTATGTGCACGTAAAAACTTGTCCACAAATGTTCATAGCAGATTTATTTGTAATATGAAAAACTGGAAGTAGCTCTGATGTCCTTCAACAGATGATTGGTTAAGCAAACTGGTGTATTAACACCATGGGATACTACATAACAATAAAAAAAAAAATAATACTATTGATACATGATGATTCACTTGAAGAATTATGAATAAAACAGCCTGACCCCAAATTTTACATGCCACAGTATTCCAATTATAAGTCATTTTGACAAGACAAGATTTTAGAAATAGAGAAGAGCTTAGTGGTTTGTAGAAGTTGGGAGGAAGGGGGCTGCAAAGGAGGTGGTTGTGGTTAAGGAAGGACAGAACAATAGGGATCCTTATGATGATGGAACTGCTCAGTTTCCTGACTCTGGTGGTGGATACAGCAATGCACATATTATAAAATAATATACAACTAGATACACACACACAAGTAAGTCCAGTTAAAGTTGAGAAATGAGTAAGATCAGTGTATTGTATCAAATCAGTATCCTAGTTGTTATAATATTCTATAATTCTGCAAAATATTATCGTACTAGGAAAATGGATGAAATGTACAGGAGATCTCTCTATATTATTAAGTACATATGAATCTACAGTTATCAAATAAAAACTCTGAAAGTTACTAAATGGATAACTGAAGCATATTTTGATAGCACGCAAAAAAATAATCCCTAATTTTGAAAGAAGACACTTTGTTAAAAGTTTATTTATTTATTTTGAGAAAGCAAGAGAGAGACCATGAGTGGGAGGAGGGGCAAAGAGAGGGTAAAAGGGAATCCCAAACAGGCTCTGCACTGTCAGCTTGGAGCCCAAGGCAGGGCTCAAACCCATGAACAATGAGATCATGACCTGAACTGAAACCAAGAGTCTGACATTTAACGGACTGAGCCACACAGGTGCCTTGTGAAACAAGAGACATTTCATTTATTTTTTTTTAAGAATATAGTCTACTTTGGAGGGCACCTGGGTGGCTTAGTCCGTTAAGTGTCGGACTCTTGGTTTCTGATCAGGTCATGATCTCAAGGTTCATGGGTTCCAGTACCTGTAGTCAGGCTCTGCTCTGAGAGCAGGGCCTGCTCGGGATTCTCTCTCTGCTTTCCCCCACGTACACATGTGGGTCTGTATGCTTTCTCTCTCAAAATAAATAAACTGTTTTAAGAAGGACAAAATATAATCTACTTTTTACATTGTCCTAAAAAATTATAGACAAGGAAATAAAGTACTTTTTGTAAATGATAAATTAAAGAAAACATAAAAAAATAATTTAACAAAGGTGTTGCTTTCCTACCTAGAAAACATGAGAATAAATTCAAATGTCAAAGGAATATATGATACAATGGTAAACTAGTTTGTAACCAGGGAAATGGGGAAAAAAGGATCTGTTTAGAATACCAAATACGGAAGTGTTTATAAAAATAATGTGTTGATATGTGTACAGAATTCTGAACATTCTCCAACAATGCTGGTGGACATGTATATTAAATATTTTGAGATTAAAAATACATATCAAAATGCTTTGAATGTGTAAAATGTCTGTGGGAGAAGATTTTTACCAGAGTTCACAGGATAAGGTTTACACAGAATGCTTGTGTATGTGCATATGAAGCACATATGATCCATAATGCGCTGGGCCACGTTCTACAAATTGTATATATATAAACTTATTGAATCTTTGTAACAAACCCATGAAGTAAGCATTGTTAACAGTTCAATATTACCTAGTGAAAAACTCTATTAGCTGACAGATGATAAAGAACTTACCCAAGACTATCCAACCAATTATTTGGTAAAGCTAGAATTTGAATCCTAGTTTACCTCCAAATACCTGTGATCTTGATCACTGTGACCAAGATGTGTATCACAATCGCTGTCACAATTTCACATAAGATTTTTTATCTTACCATTACAGAAAATGGAAGAAATTCCCCTATTATATAAAATGGAAGAAATTCCCAGAGATATGATTCTTCATTAGGTCAGATTTTAAAAATACAACGTCAAGCCCTACAATCATGTAATGAGATAACTATGCAATTATTATATATAAATAAATATATGAAATAACATTTGGTAAGAACTATTATTTACATGTATCTTAATTTTTTAAAATATAATGTGTTAATATAGACATAAGTAAAAGAATGGAACAGAATGAGCCAAACTGCAATCAGCACTTAATTCTGATAGAATTTGAGATTGTTTTTTTTTTTCTTTAGCTATGTATTTATTACCTGAACTATTTCAACAGATGTGCATTCTATTTTATACAAATAATTTAAAATGTTTTAGAAGTAACTTCATATAAATCACTTACTTGAAGAGCAGCCTGCACTTTGCATGTCTGAAATGGATATACCTATCCAAGTTCATATTACTAAGAGAAGTTAAACACAGATCTTAGAAAATCCAAACACATTTTGCGCAGTGATTGATAAAATTTGTATTTCAACTATATCTATTTTATTACAATTGCAGTGTTTCCCATGTAGAAATAGTTGAAGTTTATGGGTCAAATAAATATTTTCCAGCACATTTTATCAAATAGCCACTACTAGGTCTCTCTTGGGCGGGGGGTAGGAGGGACTAGTAAAAGGAGAGACTATTGTTGAGGCAGAAAGGGATTATCTAATAGTTTTCTCTGCTACTTTTCTATAGACCTTCTCCTTTAAATTTTTTTTTTTAATGTTTATTTATTTTTGAGACAGACAGAGAGAGACAGAGCATGAGTGAGGGAGGGAGAGAGAGAGGAAGACACAGAATCTGAAGCAGGCTCCAGGCTCTGAGCTGTCAGCACAAAGCTCACACCAGGCTTGAATTCACAAACCGTGAGATCATGACCTGTACTGAAGGCAGATGCTCAACTGACTGAGCCAACCAGTTACCCCCAGACCTCCTCCTTTAAAAAAAAAAATGTCTATATGTTGTAAATAGCAGCATCATTTTTTCTTGAAAATTAATTTCCCTTTAGAGTAAACTTACATTTAAAAAATAATATGTTAGTCTCAGTATGAAGTCTACCAAGTGACATTTCATTAGATCAGCTTGGTTTGTTGCTCTTGGCCTAATTTCTGGAATTTAAATCGAGACCAGAAAATCAAAATACCATACTTAATTTTCCAAAGAACATTTTGTTAATTCAGTTTAGTAATACTTTAGTGAACTGTTGTCTTGCTTAGTATTATTTTGAAAATTTTATTTTGTTTGCAGTGATTGCTACCCAACTTACCTGCAGAGTATTTAACAGATGATCGTGTCAGAACAATTTATGTATCATTGTGGTAGTTCATTGCTATTTCCCTCAACAATCTATTTCCCACTGAGTCCTGTATTCTATGCAATGTTAGCTAAAATTAGCACAGTTTTTTTTATTCCTATGACATTATCAAATAAAAATCTAAGGAGTAGAAAAAGGGTCTTCTGCAAATAACAAGGAACCACATGTGGTAATATCTATAAGAAAAATAACTACCTTTGAGGTAACTATACATGAGAAATCATCATCACTGACATTTACTGAGCATTTTTATATGCTTGGAAATAAAAATCCAAAGAAAATGAGTTGTCTGTTTTTCTTGTTTGATTTTTATTTTTAGAAAAGTTTCCTCTCTAGGATTTTCTATTTGAAAATTTCATCTAGGAGCTCCTGGGTGTTTCAGTCAGTTGAGTGTCTGACTTCGGCTCAGGTCATGATCTCACAGTCCGTGAGTTTGAGTCCTGCATCGGGCTCTGTGTTGGCAGCTCAGAGTCTGGAGCCTGCTTTGGATTCTGTGTCTCCCCTCTCTGCCCCTTCCCTTTTCACACTTTGTTTCTCTCTCTCTCAAAAATAAATAAACATTAAAAAAGAAAGAAAGAAATATCATCTAGTTGAGATCTAAGAGAAAAAGACCTCAAATGCCTAACCATATTGCATCATCTCTGAGAGTACATCTTCATCTGCCCTATCATAAAAATATATTTTGAGGGGGGCGCCTGGGTGGCGCAGTCGGTTAGGTGTCCGACTTCAGCCAGGTCACGATCTCGCGGTCCGTGAGTTCGAGCCCCGCGTCGGGCTCTGGGCTGATGGTTCAGAGCCTGGAGCCTGTTTCCGATTCTGTGTCTCCCTCTCTCTCTGCCCCTCCCCCGTTCATGCTCTGTCTCTCTCTGTCCCAAAAATAAATAAACGTTGAAAAAAAAAAAAAAATTTTTAAAAAAATATATTTTGAGGATTAAATTACATAATCTCTATGACAGTGTTAAATTGTACCACTAATGTTTATATGGTACTAATCTGTTTAGTTGCTAAATAAGTTTAGAGAATTTTAAATTTTCAAATACAAAACCACTAAGCTGTAATGCAGTTCTGTCTCTCTATTAAAGTCTTTATTTTTGTCACTTACAGAGAGAGGACACTCTCTGAGAGGAGTATCTGTTAGCTGTCTTAGTACTAACTTCTTCCAATAAAGTTTATGTTTCCCTCAGTTGCACTAACTAAATACCACTGCCTCCATGCTGGTCACAAGGAGATATGCTTCCTGTCTGTTCTTTTCCAAGCATGAAGGGAAACTATAAAGGAATAAATGAATGAAAGACATGTTGCTTGTAATATACTATACCTTAACTACATCTCATCCATACAAAAAGTTTTCTGGTAAAAGACTGAGAAGTGAAGCCTTCCTGGACTTGGTGTAAATTTAGCAAATCTGACTTTTACATGTGATTTTAATAATTTGTATTATGAGGCCATATGGACATAACCCCCGAATTCTACTCTTGCTTGCTTTCAAGCCCCTTTGCATGAGGGGCACATCATTATGACACCCTAACAAGGCCATAGCAACTACTCCAATTCAGTTTCAAATCTTGCAGTGAGGAGGGAGGGGTTAGGGGTGGGGAGACACCCTTTTTCTGCTTATGACAGGTCCCATCCACATAGTGCAAGCCCACTGTCTGAGCATGAGCCTGTATCTATGGGGCATTCTAGGCTTACCTTCAGCCTGTACTTAAACTCCGCCTCCCTGCATGGCTATGACCTTATTCATCTAGAACCTCTGTAAAACCGCTTCTTTGAACTTACTCCACCACCTGATAGTCTGAATCATTTTCCCTAAGCTATTCATGCAGCTCAAATGAATTAGGCCACCTTCTGAATGGGAATGTTTTAAAATGTAAAAGATCCTAAATAATTGCATATTTAAAAATGAAAAATCTTGGGCCGCCTGGGTGGCTCAGTCGGTTAAGCGTACGACTTCGGCTCATCTCACAGTCTGTGGGTTCAAGCCCTGCATCAGGCTCTGTACTGACAGCTCAGAGCCTAGAGCCTGCTTCAGATTCTGTGTCTCCCTGTTTCTCTGCCACTCCCCTCCTCATGCTGTCTCTCTCTGTCGCAAAAATAAAAACATTAAAAAATTTTTTAATGAAAAAAATAAAAAAATAAAAATGAAAAATCTTAAATAGTACCAGTCACCTCTTCCACCTTCTATTAACAACAATGTGAAATGAAAAAAAAAAATGATATTGTTCTAATTAAAAATACTCCTACAACTCTGGTTACCTTGTAAAATTTATATCATTTCTGTGTGAGACACAGAAATCTAGGATCCACACCTAAAAACAATAATAGATTATAATGTTGAAATTAGATTCTTTATTATGATGTGATCCAGTTCTCCTACATAAAAATAGCTAAGTAGCTGCTGTCGTGCAAAGTAGAAGTTCTGGTCAATTTTCATTATTTATCCAAACCACTGGCTTTCACCATGCTTAAACTGTTCAACTATTTTCTTTTTCTGACACACCATAATTACCTAGAAGTTTCAAACTTCATTTAATTGTTGAATTCTATTTGCATTTGTATACTTAAATTTTTTACATTTGGTTTGCTTTATGATACAACCTGCACTCCATGAGAAACTTTGTGATCACTGTACTTTGTCCCTGGATGTCATGCACTCTGGGACTTTTTGGCCAATCTCTCTTCAGTCTGACTGGAATTGGCCTTGTTGATCAAAGGTGAATGTTTTCTGAATTGCATCCGGTCTCACACCCCCCAACTCCTCCTCAGAGACACGAAGTTAAAGGTGTTCTCCTCGGCTTTCCACTTTGATCCAACTACTTCCCCAATGACTATTCTATATCTATATCTATATTAAATAGAGCACATTTATGAAATAGTGTATTTGGCTTTCTCTTATCCACATTAAAATCTTTTTAGATTCCATATTCAAGAAAATGGTTGTACAAGCCAATTGTTCTTTTCCAACTGGTAAGGACTTGTTTTGGGTTACAGATATTTCAGTTATTAAATACCTTGCCTAAGGACAGCTTAAAACAAATATAAACATGTATATATTTTTTTCAAATATTTTATCTGTATATCATCTTATATTGGTGTCAATAGTGTTGGTGCCTCTTTCAAACTTTATTCTTTAATGTTTATGTATTTGTGGACTTAGTTTAGACGATGTACTTTTGTATTGATGATTAATTACTCAATTCAAGAGAGATAAATATATAAAGAGAAAGAATGGAGGGAGTCTTGCTTACCACACTTATCCCACAGAACTTTTACTAAGTATTAGTAAAAAAAATGACTTTAAGGAATTTTATTCACATAAAAGTACAGAATAAATACCCAAGTATATATTTCTGTGGACATGTAGGGTGAAAAAGTGGGAAGGTGATGGGACTATTTACAATTGACCACAGTTCATTGCTTTTATGTGAAAATAAATGTTTCACTTGCTGTGTTTATATACGTTTACATTTGGTTGAAAACACTGTCTAATTGTTACAAATACACCACTCATCCCTAGAGACTACCTTAGATTTTTTTTTTTTTTTTTAGTTTTTATTTTAATCACCCTGTGCTTATCACAACAAGTACACTCCTTAATCCCCATCACCTATTTAACCCATCTCCCCCACCCACATCCCTTCTGGTAACTCTCAATTTGTTCTCTACAGTTGAGAGTCTGTTTCTTGGTTTGCCTCTCTCTTCTTTTTTCCCCTTTGCTAATTTGTTTTGTTTCTTAAATTCCGCATGAGTGAAATCATATGGTATTTGTCTTTATCTGACTTATTCCACTTCTCATAATACTATCTAGCTCCATCCATGTTGTTGCAAATGGCAAGATTTCATTCTTTTATGTCTGAATAATATTCCATTGCAAAATTGCACAATTGTGTGCATATATATATATATATATATCTCCTACACACACACACACACACACACACACACACACACATACCACTTCTTTATGTATTCATTAACTGATGGACACTTGCGTTGTTTCCATATAGTGGCTATTATGAATAATGCTGCAACAAACATAGGGGTGCATGTATCCATTTGAATCAGTGTTTTTGTTTTTTGGAGGGTAAAAATCCAAAAGTGTGATCACTATATGGTAGGGTAGTTCTCTTTTTAACTTTTTGAGGAAACTCCATCCTGTTTTCCATAGTAATTGCACCAGTTTGCATCTTCCCAACAGTGCAAGTGCATCCTCGTCAACACCTGTTTGTTTCTTGTGTTGATTTTAGCCATTCTTACAGGTGTCAGGTGATATTTCATTGTAGTTCTGATTTGCATTTCCCTGATGATAAGTGATGATGGGTATCTTTTCAAGTGTCCTGGCTATCTGTATGTCTTCTTTGGAGAAATGTCTGTTTATGTCTACTGCCTATTTTTTTAAAATTTTTTAATGTTTATTTTATTTTTGAGAGAGACAGACTGTGAGTGGTGGGGGTGGGTGGGTCAGGCAAAGAAAAAGGGAGACACAGAATCCAAAGCAGTCTCCAGACACTGAGTTTATTTCTGTTTTCTATTCTGTACCATTGATCTATGTGTCAATTTTTGTGCCAGTACCATACTGTTTTCATTACTATAGCTTTGTAATAGAATTTGAAATCTAGAATTATGATACCTCCTGCTTTGCTTTTCTTTTTCAAGGTTGTTTTGGCTATTCATGGTCATTTGTGATTCTCTACAAATTTTAGGAATGTTTGTTTTAGTTCTGTAAAAAATGCTGTTGGTATTTTGATAGGGATTGCATTAAATGCATACAGTGCTTTGGGCAGTATAGATATTTTAACAATATTTGTTCCTCCAGTCCACAAGCATGCAATGTCTTTCCATTTCTTTGTGCTATCTTCAATTTCTTTCATCAGTGTTTTATAGTATTTAAAGCACATATCTTTAACCAATTTGGTTAGGTTTATTCCTACATCTCTTGTGATTTTTGGTGTAATTGTAAATAAGATTGTTTTCTTAATTTCTCTTTCTGCTGCTTCATTACTGGTGTATAAAATGCAACAGATTTCTGTACCTTGCTTTTGTATCCTGCAACTTTACTGAATTCAATAATCAATTGTGGTAGTGTTTTGGTAGTCTTTAGGGTTTTCTATATTCAGTATTGTCATCCAAAAATAGTGTAAGTTTTCCTTCTTCCTTACCAATTCAGATGCCTTTTATTTGTTGTCTGATTGCTGTGGCCAGAACTTCCAGTACTATGTTGAATAAAAGTGATGAAAATGAACATCTTTGTTTTGTTCCTGACCTCAAGGGGAAAGCCCCCATTTTTTCCCCCTTGAGAATGATGTTAGCTGTAGGTTTTTCATAGATAGCCTTTTTACCCTCAGGGATCTTTCCTCTAAACCTAATTTGTTGAAGGCTTTTATCATGAATTCATGTTGTACTTTATCAAATGTTGTTTTCTGCATCTGTTGAAATGATCATATGGTTTTTATGCTTTCTCTTATTGATATGATGCATGATGTTGATTGATTTTTCAAATATTGGGCCACCCTTACAATAAATCCCACTTCATCATGGTGAATGATTTTTAATGTATTGCTGGATTTTGTTTGCGAATCTTTTTTTGAGGGTTTTTGCATCTATGTTTATTAGGGATATTGGACTGCACTGGTTTTGTTTTGTTGTGTGTGTGTGTGTGTGTGTGTGTGTGTGTGTGTGTGTATGTGGTATTTTTTTAATGTTTTATTTATTTTTGAGAGTGAGTATGCAAACACCGGAAGGACTTAGAGAACAGAAGATTTGAGGTGGGTTTGTGCTGACAGCAGCAAAACCAGTGTGGGGCTCAAACTCACAAACCACAAGATCATGACCTCAGCTGATGTTGGAAGTTCAACCAATTGAGCCACCCAGGCACCCCAAGTGGTATTTTTATCTGGTTTTGGAATCAGAGTAATGTTGTCCTCAGAATAAATTTGGACGTTATCCTTCCTTTTATATTTTTCGGAATGGTTTAAAAAGAATAGGAACTATTTCTTCTTTAAACATTTGGTAAAATTCACTTCTGTAGCTACCTGGCCCTGGACATTTCTTTGCTGGGAGTTTTTTGATTACTGATTCAATTTCTTTGTTGGTAATGAGTCTGTTCAAATTTTCTATTTCTTCCCGTTTCAATTTTGGTAGGTTAAGTTTCTCTAGGGATTTATCCATTTCTTCTAGGTTGCTCAATTTTTTGGCATGTAGTTTTCCCTAATATTCTAATTGTTTTTTATTTCTACGGTGCTTGTTGTTATTTATCCTCTCTCATTTGTGACTTATTTATTCGAGTCCTTTTTCTTGTTTTTCTGGTAAGTGTGGCTAACGGTTTATGAATTTTATTGATTTTTTTCTCCCAAAGAAACAGCTGTTTGTTTCAATGATCTGTTCCATTGTTTGTTTGTTTGTTTCTGTATCGTTTATTTATGCTCTAGTCTTTATTATTTCCTTCCTTCTACTGGTTTTAGGTTTTATTTGTTCTTTTTCTAGCTCCTTTAGGTATAAAGTCAGGAGGTTTATTTGATATTTTTTCTTGCTTCTTGATGTAGGCCTGTAGTGCTATAAACTTCCCCCTTAGAACCACTTTTGCTGCATCCCAAAGGTTTTGGACCATACTGTTTTCATTTTCATTTGTTTCCATATATGTTTTAATTTCTTCTTTTAATCCTGGTTGACCCATCCATTGTATAGTAACATGTTATTTAAGTTCCACGTATTTGTAGTCTTTCCAAATTTGTTCTTATGGTTGACTTCTAGTTTCATACTGTTGTGGTAATAAGAGTTGCATGGTATGACTTCCATCTTTTGAATTTATGGAGGTTTGTGTTGTGGGTGATGTGATCGATTCTGGAGAATATTCTGTGTGCACTTGAAAATAATGTACAGGGGCACCTGGGTGGCTCAGTCGGTTAAGCGGCCGAGTTCAGCTCAGGTCATGATCTCGCGGTCCGTGAGTTCGAGCCCCACATTGGGCTCTGTGCTGACAGCTCAGAGCCTGGAGCCTGTTTCAGATTCTGTGTCTCCCTCTCTCTGACCCTCCCCCGTTCATGCTCTGTCTCTCTCTGTCTCAAAAATAAATAAATGTTAAAAAAAAAAAGAAAAGAATGTACATTCTGTTATTTTAGGATGGAATGTTCTGAATATATCTGGTAAATCCATCTGGTCCAGTGTGTCATTCAAAGCCATTGTTTCCTTGTTGATTTTCTGTTTAGATGATTTATCTTAGAATTTTGACTTTTGTTTCCTCTTTAGCTTCTGCTATTTTGAAAATTATCATTGAAGCTAGAAAAATTCATGATGAGCTTTTTCCAACTCTAATGGACTGCTGGATTTCTGTATCAACTTTTGTTTGCTTGTTTGTGCTTTTGTTACAGAGAATATTGGATGCCTTGCACAATGTGCAAGCAGTTGTTAAAGAAATCCAAGGCAATTCATGATTCTATTCCATGCTATGGATTTACTTGCTGATTTCTTAAGAAACTATAGGCATTGTTTTAGGAAGGAAAGCAAAACAGAATGTCCACATAGTGACATGAGTGTAGATTGAGTTTCTTTGGCTTTTGCAACCAAGAATAGTTTAAATGTATTCATATATTTTTCATAAAAAGAAAGGATTTATTTGTGTTCTTTTTCAAAGATCTGCAAAAGTTGTATAGATATCCCATTATTTAATTTCATCTGAGGAATATGATGTTTTATGAATAATAAGTTTTAACTGTTAATAAGAAACAAGAGATATTTGAAAAATGAGACACTGCATTTCTAGTTACAATGTTTTTATGGTAGGTCAAAGTATTAAAGCAAATCAAAGGAAACACTGTTAAGATTAATTCTAATAAGAAGAATGAGTGCCATCTCAAGGAAGGCTGTGGAGAATGAAGCCAGTTTCCTTATTGTAAACAAGATTTCAACTGAGTCTTAAGTGTCCTGCAATGACTCAAGGGTACCAGACATATCTAAATAGAGTGTTAATCAGCTCTTAATCTTAAAGGCACTCAGTCACAATCATAGCACTATGATGATACCACAAGGTATTTTTCATATTCCTATTTTCATTTAGTCAGAAGTAACTTTCCAGTAATATAACATACAATTCATAGATTTAAAGCTATTGTCCAAGGGCACTTGGGTAGATCAGTTGGTTAAGCATCTGACTTCAGCTCAGGTCACGATCTCACAGTTCATGAGTTTGAGTCCCACATCACGCTCTGTGCTGACAGCTCAGAGCCTGGAGCCTGCTTCAGATTCTGCGTCTCCCTCTCTCTCTGCCTCTCCCCTGTTCATGCTTGGTCTCTCTCTGTCTCTCAAAAATAAATAAACATAAAAAAAAAACCGATTTCCCATAATTTGGCTATTCTTGATAATGCTGCTATAAACATCAAAGTGCATGTATCCCTCCAAATTAGTATTTTTGCATCCTTGCATAATACCTACTGCAATTGATGGGTCTAGGATAATTCTATTTTTAACTTAAAAGATGTTTATTTATTTATTTTGAGAGAGAGAGTGAGATAGAAAGAGAGAGAGGGGGAAAGAGAATCCCAAGTAGGTTCTGTGCTGTCATTGCAGAGCCAAACACAGGGCTTTATCCCACAAACTGTGAGATCCTGACCTGAGCCAAAATCAAGAGTTGGATGCTTAACTGATTGCACCATCCAGATGCCCCTACATTTTTGACTTTTTGAGGAACCTCCACCCTGTTTTCCAGAGTGGCTGCACCAGTTTGCATTACCACCAACAGTTCCTCTTTCTCCACATCCTCATTTATTTTCTGTGTTGTTAATTTCAGCCATTCTGACAGGTATGAGGTGATATCACATTGTAGTTTTGTTTTGTATTTCCCTGATAATTAGTGATGTTGAACATCTTTTCATGTGCCTATTAGCCCTCTAGATATCTTCTTTGGAGAAATGTCTACCCATATCTTCTGCCATTTTTTAACTGGATTACTTGTTTTTTTTTGTTTTTTTTTGTTTTTTTTTTTGTTTTTTTTTGAGTATTGAGTTTGCTAAGTTCTTTATGTATATTTGATACTAACCCTTTATCGGATATGTCACGTGCAAGTATCTTCTCCCATTCCATAGGTTGCCTTTTAGTTTTTTTTCCTTCACTATGCAGAAGATTTTTTTTTATTTTGATCAAGTTACAATATTTTGTTTTTCCTTTTGTTTCCCTTGCCTCTGGAGCCATGTCCAATTAGAAGTTGGTATGGCCTAGGTCAAACTGGTTGCTGTTTTCTTCTGTAGGATTTTGATGGTTTCCTGTCTCAAAATTAGGTCTTTCATCCATTTCGAACTTATTTTTGTGCATGGTGTAAGAAAGTGGTCCAATTTCATTGTTTTGCATGTTGCTGTTCAGTTACCCATCAACTGATGAATAAGAAAGATGTGGGATATATGTGTGTGTTTATTTATATTCCATGTATTTATATTCCCTATATTTATATATTACATATATTTATAATATAATGGAAAATTATTCAGCCATAAAAAGAATGAAATCTTGGTGTTTGAAATGATGTGGGTAGAGCTAGAGGGTATCATGTTAAGTGAAATAAGTTAGAGAAAAACAAATACTATATGAATTCACTCATGTGGAATTTAAGTAAAATATCAAATCATCATGGAGGGAAAAAATAGAGGTAAACCAAAGAAACAGACTCTTCACTATAGAGAACAAACTGTTGGTTACCAGAGTGGGGGTGGAGGGGTGAGTGGAGAGATGGGTTAAATAGGTGATAGGTATTAAGGAGGGCATTTGCCATGATGACCACAGGGTGTTGTATGGAAGTGTTGAATCACTAAATAGTACACCTACAACTAATGTTACACTATACATTACCTGGACTTTAAATAAAATTAAAACTAAAAAAAATAAATAAAAATAAAACTTTTATTGCATCAAATGATTGTTTTCCTATTCATATAGCATCCATTACTTAACACAATGCATCATAGAGAAAATATGACATTCTGAGAATTTTGGACAAATTACTAACATTGTTTTGTATCTTAAAAGAGTCTAGTATTGGGGCACCTGGGTGGCTCAGTCAGTTCAGTGTCCGATTTCAGCTCAGGTCATGATCTCAAGGTTTGTGGGTTTGAGTCCTACATCAGATCCTGTGCTAACAGCTCAGAGCCTGCAGCCTGCTTTGGATTCTGTGTCTCCCTCTCTCTCTGCCTCTCCCCGCTTCTCAAAAATAAATAAGCATTAAAAAATTGAAAAGAATGTTGCATAAAATAATTTGTGCTTTACCTCCAGATGTTGGGTCAAGTGGGAGATTATTGCTCTTTTCCTGTAATGTGTTGGTAGGTGAGGGAAATTACAGTGGACATGGGGAGAAAGCCTACTTTTCAATGACTTATATAAATAAAATTCACCAATAATGATTTTAATGAAACTCATGTCTGGCTGAATAACAGTAGCAATGGAGTGAACTCAGCCTTTCCTTAACTTTGTCAGCTCAATGAGGTGTTAATATTATGGTCAATGGGACCATGGCCATATTAGATACAGGCAACTTCTTTCTTTAGTTCTGCTTTTTAAAATAGTGATATTCAGCAATGCATTTACATGTAAAGTCTTTCAATGTCACATTTTAATTTAATGAAATCAGCACTTTTCTGCATTCACAGGATGCAATGTAATTGCCTTTTGGGAAGAAAGTGAGAAGATAATTCCAATATAAAACTTTAAAAACTAGCATTTATGACTTTAATGGAAACAAAATCCTCCTTTTTCTCCCTTGCACCAGGATCTCTATTTTTTTTTTAATTTTATTTTAGAGAGAGAGAGCTTGCAAGCAGGCGAGAGAGGCAAAAGGAAAGAGAGTCTTAAGCAGGCTCCACACCCAGCACAGAGCTGATGCAGGGACTGATCCCATGAACTGGGATCATCAGCTGAGCTGAAATCAAGAGTCAGATGCTCAACTGAATGAGCCACCCAGGTACCCTCCAGGCTTTCTAAAATTTTACTGTCGTTTTAAATACAATTGAGATAATTTATCTGCAAGTGACTTCAAAGTTGTTGAAGACAGATATTATTTCCCTTCACTAAACTTTTTTTTCTGTAACAATCTATCAAAAATAAAAATTAAACAATACAAACAGTAGACACAATAAAAGTCTTGTTTGGTAGGGTCAGTATACTCATCTAAATACCTACATTAAATAGCACTAATAATTCAAACTAAAAATAATTTGCTTTATCAAATTGAAATATTTTAAACTAATGAAACTGAAGCTAATACTCTAAAGCTTTCAAATTCAGTAAACCATTCAAGCATTTCATCTACAAATGCACAGCAAACACTAACTGCCAATTATCAAAATGGCTTTTAAAGTATAGATTCCATGTCAACATGTTCAAAATCAAACTTAAAATCTTTCTTCGCAACTTGCTCATCCTTCTATATTCCCATTTTGAATAAACCATTTAATCACTTAACCCACAAATTCCAGAGACCCCTAGACCTCTCTCCTTCCTTTCTCCTACCACACCTCAAAGGTCATTGAAGCCTATTGATTTTATTATGTTAGTATCTCTAAATATCAACTCCTGCCTAACTATTAATAAATTAAGTCAGATTTTCATCATCTACCACCTGACCAGTGTAAGCTCATTCTTGTCCCTTATTCATATCTTCAAGAGCTAGAATATAAATATCACCATATTAGTCCTGTGTGTTTATTTTTCAGTGTTCTCAGTAGATCCCACTGCTGAGAGCTGATTAGAATACAAGATATGCTCAAAAATTTCTCCTTTTCCTAATTTGTTTTTGTTACATAAATATAGTCTACATTTCAATTAAGACCAAACTCTGCAGTTCCCTCAATTGTCTAATATATTTCTAGTTTAGCACATGCTGTTCTGCCTCCTGAAATACTTTTCTTTCCTCACCAACCTCCCAATCTCACTCTGCTCCCATCTGAAAACACACACACACACACACACACACACACACACACACACAAAACTATTCCTACTTTATGATCCATATAAAACATTACTTCTTTGACAGTATACCTTATGCATTCAAGTTGATGACTTGTGATTTGTGTCAATATTCTATTTTGGAAATAACTTGCAAAATTGCACTTATCACATTTTATTCCAATGATTTATTTACATCACTATCTTCATCCCTTGATTGTGTGCCCTTGAGAACAAATAGCGTTCCATATTTATCTTTTTATCCCTAGCACTTTTCACAGTGTCTGACACATATTATGACTCAATAAATGTTTGTTGAGTTTAATTGGCATAAAATAAATCAAAGACTATATACTTATGTAAAGCTCTACCGCTTACGCAAAATTTTGTGGGGTTCTGTATCATACCCAGAAAGAATATAAGCTTTGAGAGGTCTCTTAATACAATCAAGTTTTATTACATTTTTTTAAAAGACTCAAACTCTTAGCTTTAGTTTTCAGTTTGTTAAGGGTTTGGCAATACTTCCCTTCCTCATACAAATTATGGCTTGTTTACTGAGTCACGTTTTTAAAGTACCTTGAAGAGTGATAATGAACTATTACTTAAGCAAAAGTGATGTTCCCTTTATATGGGGTTCAGCCTGCTTCTGATGTTTAATTTCTTTTTCTATTGTCTCCATGGATTGGAGGGAATGTATGAATAATCAAAACTCACAGCCGCTGATGGGAAAGTAGCCAGAAAGAGATGACATTCTAATGAAGAAATAATTTACATTAAAATAAAATTGCAGAAGGTGGGAGGAATAGCAGTTTGATTCTGTGGTGTTATATTATCTAATACAAATATAAATCCTTTTCAAAGATATTTTGGAAAAGATTTTGATTCCTTCCAGGCTAGAGACTCCATTCTAAATGAAAATATAAGATATGCTAACTGAAAAAATTATCTACGAGATATTTACGTATGATTTTAAGTTGAGAAACTCAATTTTCTTTCTATTATTTTATATATGAACCTATACAACATTTCTATGATATAATATCTAGATAACATTTTTAATTATGGGAACTTGTAAGTTTTATCTACGTGTATCTGTATTTGTGTGCATGTATCTCACATAGTTTATAGTTCTTATTAAAAATAAAAAGGTTAACCTTATGAGAATTTCAAAAGTGAAATCAGTTCAATATTTTGCAAATAGTTACATAAAAATTGAAAATTTTGGGGGCATCTGTGTGGCTCAACTCAAAGTGTCCAACTTTGGCTCAGGTCATGATCTCATGGTTCATAAATTCAAGCCCCAACACGACAGTACGAGTTCATTTGGTCAGCAAGGAGCCCACTCCAGATCTTCTGTACGCCCCCTCCTCTCTGCCCCTTCCCTGCTTATTCTCTGTCTCAAAAATAAACATTGTTAAAAAATTGAAAATTTTCACAAATAGGTTATGCTATTTCCTAAACTTACTCATTACATAGACATTTATTTGTATCTATTATATATCACCTATAAAATCCTATGTATTGACAAAAGTATAATTTATACAGAAAACAGTACTCTCAGCATTGAGACTTATAATCTATGGACTGAAACAAATACAAGTAAGGAGTTAACAATAATAAATAAGCATATTAAAGAATAATTTTAAACAATCAAATTGCATATTGGGGATATTTTACAAGAGAGACCTACACAACAAAAGGTAAAAGCAAACATAGAAGAAGCTGTTAGTACTAGAAGACAAAAGTGAAAAAGCAGCCGATGAAAAGAGGACTTGGTTAAGAGAGAAGACAAAGTTTCCAGAGTATGGAGCAGTAGACAGCAACCTCTCAAGGGATGGCAACTTGAATGGATTGTAAGAGCTGCTATTGTGTCACTGTAACTGTTATATCTAAAACAGCAATAAGGGGCGCTTGGGTGGCTCGGTCGGTTAAACATCCAACTTCGGCTCAGGTCATGATCTCACGGTCCGTGAGTTTGAGCCCCGTGTCGGGCTCTGTGCTGACAGCTCAGAGCCTGGAGCCTGTTTCAGATTCTGTGTCTCCCTCTCTCTCTCTGCCCCTCCCCTGTTCATGCTCTGACTCTGTCTCAAAAATAAATAAACGTTTAAAAAATAAATAAATAAATAAAATAAAACAGCAATAAGCACTACTCTACTATAGGAGGCTTTCCTGAAATTGTCAAATAGGCTCTTGTGTTTCTTATGTTTCCAGAGGAACATAAAAATATCTATTAGTAGATACAAAAAAAACCCACACCTACATCCTTAGGAAATTATAAAAATGCAATTTATTTCCTAAGATAAGTGATAAATCAATAGTTTATCTTATGGGTTTTTCTGTAATTGGTCAGTCTTCAAGGTGACATTATGACATTTATAAACAGTATCAAATTTCTTAAATAAATAGGACATCTTTAATAAGTTGTATATCAATTTCATTTGGGTATAAGTGACACACAGTCAAATGCAAATATTTTGGGTTTACAATTTGATATATTTTGACAAATACTCATAATTAAGTAACTACCATCCTAAGATGGAACGTATTCATCATCCCCCAAAATTCCCTTATATTTCCTTAGAGATAGCTGCCACCCAATTCCTCCTCCATCTACTTTATTTTGTCATATTACATTAATTTCATCTGTTCTAGAATTTCAGATCAATGGAATAATACAATATGCACTCTTTCTATCTGCTGATTCCTAAATCTCCAATCTCTCTCTCCAAAAGTGGTGACTATTGGTACTTTCTTAAGTAATCTCTACCCCCAACATGGGGCTGAAATTCACAGCCCAGAGATCAAGAGTCACATGCTCCACTGACTGAGCCAGATAGGTGTGCCTGCAACTGTTAGTACTTTCTTATATATGGGTCCAAAGAAGAAATAAGAAACAGATACATATCCTTTTAAAATTTTACACAAATGGTTTCACACTGTTCTGCACTTTTTTTTCCACTAAATAGTGTATCTAGGATCTTTATGACTGTAGGTTTTAGACATATAATTATTTACTGGCTTCTATTTATGGCATGTTGAGGTTGTTTTAGCTTTTAATTCCATATATAAGTGAGAACATATACTATTCGTCTTTCTCTGACTTATTTCACTTAGCCTAATGCCTTCAAGGTCTATTCATATTGCTGCAAATATCAGGATTTCCTTCTATTTTATGGCTGCATAATTGCCACTGTAATTATTAACCATATATATCACGTTTGCTTTATACATTCCTATATCAATGAACAATTAGTTTGCATCCATGGCATCACTGTTGAAAATAATGCTGTAGTGATCAAGGGGTGCAGATATCTTCTCAAAATAGGGACTTCATTTCCCTAGAATAAATACCCAGAGGTGGATTGCTGGTTCATATGTTAGTTCTGTTTTTCATTTTGTGAGGAATTACCACCCTCTTTCAGGAGGGGCTGCACCAATTTACATTTCTATGTCCATTTCTCTAAGTAAAGTCAGTAGCAAGAAGTAGTTCAGTAGATCTGCAGGACCAATTAGATGATTCCTTTCTCTGATATTGCTGGTGTGACTTTTTATTCTTTTTTGCCATTAATTTAAATCAGAATGTCTCAAACGTATTTAAGAGAATCAAGGCCTATAAAAATTGAATACTTCTCCCAAACATAATATACAGTTGGTAAAGTAATAGGCATGAGAGCAGTTACAGAAAATATATAAAAATTAAGGCTTAAATCTTGCAAAGATCCTGGGTAATGGAAATGGTCTAATCAGAAAATTATCCATTTTAATGATATTTTTAAAAATCTATTTTAACAAGTCATCTATTTTTTTTTAATTTTTTTTTCAACATTTATTTATTTTTTGGGACAGAGAGAGACAGAGCATGAACGGGGGAGGGGCAGAGAGAGAGGGAGACACAGAATCGGAAACAGGCTCCAGGCTCTGAGCCATCAGCCCAGAGCCCGACGCGGGGCTCGAACTCACGGACCGCGAGATCGTGACCTGGCTGAAGTCGGACGCTCAACCGACTGCGCCACCCAGGCGCCCCACAAGTCATCTATTTTTATTCATATTGTTATTTTATTATTTATTCCCTTTCATATATTTGATTTTCTTTTTATCCTGCCTTCCTAATATAAAATATAGATCATTGATTTTAGATATTTCTTCTTTACTAATATAAGTAATTTTTTATTTTATATATTTATTTTTAAAATTATAAACGTTTGGGGCGCCTGGGTGGCTCAGTCAGTTGAGCGTCTGACTTCGGCTAGGGTCATGATCTCACCGTCTGTGAGTTCCGAGCCCTGCGTCAGGCTCTGTGCTGACAGCTCAGAGCCTAGAGCCCGCTTCAGATTCTGTGTCTCCCTCTTTCTCTGACCCTCCCCCATTCATGCTCTCTCTCTGTCTCAAAAATAAATAAATGTTTAAAAAAAATTTTTTAATAAATAAAATTATAAGTGTTATACATACACACAAAAAAGCACCCCCCCCCCCACACACACACATACATACACCCTTACCCCTGAAGCACTGCTTTTAGGTGAATGCAAAAAATGTTGATGTTTATTTTTCAATTAAAAATATTTTGTGGACACTGGGTGGCTCAGTCGGTTAAGTGTCTGACTTCGGCTCAGATCATGATCTCACGGTTTGTCAGTTCCAGCCCCATGCCAGGCTCTGTACTGACAGTTCAGAGTCTGGAGCCTGCTTTGGATTCTGTGTTTCCCTTGCTCTCTGCCCCTCTCCCACTCACACTGTCTTTCTCTCAAAAATAAACATTAAAAACATTTTTTTAAATAATTTATAATTTTTATTGTGATTTGTTCTTTGGCCCATGATCTAGGTGTAATTATTATTTAACTGATCACTATTTGGGTATTTTAGGCTATTTAATTTTCAGTAACGAGAATATTATTTTATTATTTTATTTTATTATATTTTGTTTCTTTTCTTTTTATTTCTTTGAAATTTATTGAGATATTTTATGGCCCAACATACAGTCTATATAGATTAATATTCCATGTGCACCTACAGTCTCTCTACTTCAGATAGGAGTTCCACCTTTCACTATCATTGTGGATATAATATATCTCCTTTCTGTTCTATCAGTCATTGGTTTATAAGTTTTGAAACTCTTAAGAAGTACATACATATTTAAGTATATTCTTTTTAGTGAGTTATCACTTTTATACTAAAAATGTCTCTCTTTACAAATATGTTTTGTTCTGATCTGAAGAATGCATGTCTGACATTAGTATAGCTCTCCCCCACCCCAAGTCTTTTTGGGATAATTTTCAACATCTTATACTTTTTGCATATTTTTACTTTTCACGTAGTTGTGTGTTTATATTTAATACATGTGTCCTCTAGACAGCAGGTTGCTAGGTATTGCTTTTTATCCAATTTAACAACCTACCATTTATTTGGAGTGTTTAGAACATTTAAATTTAATTTAATTGTCTCTGGGTTTGGGTTCCAGTCTACCCTCTTGCTATTTGTTTCTGATTTTCTCTACCCATTCTTTGTTCTTTTGTTGGTTGGTTGGTTGGTTGGTTGGTTGGTTGGTTGGTTGGTTTCTTGGGGTTTTTTTGTTGTTGTTTGTTTGTTCCCCCTAACATTGTTTGGACTGAGTTAGTGTTCCATTTGAGAGTTATTTACTGTATCTCTTTCACTATTTTATAGGAATTTTCTTCTGGGGCTCAGCAAGATGCAACTTTAACTTAACAGACTCTAGATTAATATTGCTATAGTATATATTCCTCAGTTCTCCCTTCCTGTCCTGAGGTGTCACTTCAACTTATGTTACAAATCACATAATATGTTGTTTTCTTTAGTCAATTACCATTTGAAAATTTCAGAAATTACAATAATGACTTTTATATCTTTTCCTACATATTTACATGTTTGCTAGTTCTTGTTATTCTTTTGGATATATTTAATTTTCCACTGGTAGTATTTTTCATTCACCTAAAGAACTAGATTTATTATTTCTTATAGTGAAAGTAGCTAATGATGAATTTTATAAGCTTTATTTTTTTCATAAAATATTCTTAATGTACCTCATTTTCTAAATATTATTTGGCTGGATATACAGTTACAGGTTAACTATTGAGTTTTGTTTGCCTGTTTGGTTCTGCTCTTTAAAGACAATTCTGTTTTCTTCCGTCTTTGATTGTTTCTGAGAAGTTTGTGAGATTTATCTTTTATTTCCAGGATCGTATAAATCTATCTGAGTTCTTCTAAGATTTTCTCTATTACCAGTTTTCCATTAATTCAAATATATTGTGTCTTGTTCTTTGTCCTATTTCAGTTTCACTGAGCCTCTTGGTTTTGAGTTGATTGGTTTTTTTCATTAAACTTGAAAAAATTTAAACCAGTATTTAAGTTGTTTTTGTTGCTGTTTTCTGAACGTCCCCACCCCTTTCTTCTCTCTTTCAAGGTCTCCAAACACAATCACTCCATTTATTGCTTGATTTTTTTTTTCCCCATGTGACTGAGGGTCTTTAATTTTCTGGTTTTTTTTTTTTTTTTCTTTGAGCCTCAGTTTGGATAGTTTCAAGTTCACTGATATTATCTTATGCATTATTTAACATGCTGTGGAGCTGCAATGACTTTATTTCTCATGTTTGATAAGACCCACTAGACTCCACAAAACATACTTGTATAAGGCTTTATTTAAAAGCAAATGAGGGGCACTTAGATGGCTCAGTCGGTTAACTGTCTGACTTTTGATTTCAGTTCAGGTCATAATCTCAGGATCGTGAGATCAAGCCCTGCTTCAGGTTCTGTGCTAAACATGGAGACTGCTTGGGATTTTCTCTCCCTTTCCCTCTCTCTTTGCCCCTACCCAGCTTGTGTGCACTCTCTTGCACCCTCTCTCTCAAAATAAACAAATAAACTTTAAAAAAATAATAAAAGCTAATGATATGATGCAGCAAGAGAGAGTAAAGGACAGTACTGGAGAACTAAGAGACATCAACATGCAAGCACCCAAGGGGCTGGGCTAGAATAGGTTAGACTGTCTAGCTTCAGTCAATATCTGTGTCAATATCTATTACAGGAATCTTAGCTTTGGGAAAGCTCAAAGGAAAAACCTTCAGGAGGTACATTTATGTCCTCTTGGCTACCTGATCAAGCCAATCTTTCCAAGCTGGCTAGAATATATTAACCACAATTTTTTTTATATGTTTTATAATGCTTCGCTACCTTGATGGGTCTTATTGGCTGGAAAGAAACTGTTCTTCTAAGGGCCAGTTAATTCTCAAGTTATCAATTTCCTATGGACAGGCCTTTCATATTCACACCAATTAATCCCAAGTGTGTATCCTTTTCTTCTACCATCTCCTGTATTCAACTCTCTCATACCAAACCAATACTTCCCCTGCCCTAAATCAGCCCATGGCCAGAAACCAGACTACTAGAAACTACCACTTAGCCCAGAGCCCACAGACATTATTCAGACCAGCCAATCTTAAGCTGTTTTCCTGCCTTACCTTGCCTCATCCTTCCTATAGAAAATACAATAATAAAGTTCTAGGCCATTTTCCCCCCTTGTTCCTTCTGCCTTGTGATCGAACCCAGTGTTTAAACATGTAGTCCTGCAGGCATGGTGTGCTCCCTCCTCTGCAGAACTATAAGTAATAAATTCTTCTTTCAATGGCATTGACCCATGTTGCCACTTGGTCACCTCTGTAAGTTAAAATTCCATGGGTGCAATTGGAACATAGGCCAACTGCAAACCATTAGTAAAGAAATTGACCTCTGAGGTCACCAGGGGAATTTGGCTCCTTATATAGCACATCATAAATTCCATTGTCCTTACTTGAACAAGAATAACCAGACATCTGGACATGCCCAAAGACAAAGACAGAACTTTTCCTATTAAGATAATCAACAGTATCTACAATTCAAGCTCTGACTCTCTTGGTCAATACTCTGTCATTTTAATTAGTTCCTGACTCCTTTTTTTTTTTTTTTCCCTGTCATCTTTTACACAATTTATAGAATGTAAAAGCATGAACATATAAAATCTTGACAATTTTTTATTATAATTTTTGAATTTTATGAGAGGTACAAATCAATTAATTATTACACTGAATTAATCTATTAACTAATTCTAATTCTTCTGCGGCCAATAAGCTTCTATTGAAAAAAAACATCATGTGGAGGTTTTAATTCAATTTTCCAATATATATGATCATCAATATCAGTGTTATTACTAATTTTATCAAAATCAAATTTATACCATCAGTTACAATAGTATTACACCAAATAGCAGTTAGGCTAGAAGTTGGACAGAGAATGTTACAATATTCTGTGCCTTCTTTTCTCCCATTTGAGCCTTCTCTACATGAACCATCTTCATTTCAAACTCTCTGGAGTTTCTCATTTTGGTATCAGATCAGAAATAATAATTGCTATTTCAGATAAGGGTCATACTTTGTTCCGACTTGACCACATAGTATGATCCTCAATAACATTAAGTAGCTAATAGGAATATCTACCAACCGAAAAATCTATGAGTATGTGGCTACTGGAAGACATTTATTTTTACTTTCAGTAATCTAATGATGTTATATTATGTTAAATAATATACATGTTAAATATGTTTACACCTTAAAGAAAATGCCCTAAAGTATTTTATTGACCGGTTTTTTATCTATTTGCTCTCTTAGTCACTGAGAGGTATTAAAATTTCAACTTTCCATATGAATCATTTCCTTCTATTATTCAGCATATAGTTTTACATAATAAAATCTTCATGTGTTTGCTGATCACTTTCCCTGTTAGAATTTACATTTTCCAGTTTTTTGGAATCTAATTTTTTTTTCATTTTGTTTGCCTTAAAGATAATTTTTTTAACTAATTCATTGGTTTCTAGAGAAACATGACTCTTAATATGCTCTCATAATTATAGCACAGTTTGGGTATTTTAACTTTCATAATGATATTATTTAGGAACTCCAGGTTTGTTGTAATAATTTTCTCATCTTGAGATAGAATAGGAATATGCTTTCTAATAGTTCAATCAGTTTATTCCCTTATTCAATCAGTATTTATTAAACACATACCATGTTATAATTATCTAGTAGATATGAATATTCAAAGATTAAAGATCCAGTCTCTATTCATTTAGTTCACACAGCAATATGAATTGTTACCCTGATTCATTCTTCTTACTCTTTACCACAGGTGATAATAAATGTCTGTAAAAACCTATCTACCTGATGGTATTAAATTAATTAAAAAAATTTATGAACTTATTACAGTAAGGATTACAAGAATAGCATGTACTATCTAATTTGTAGATGTAATTTATAAGCTTAAAAATTTTAAAGCCAAATTAATTCCCTGTGTAGTCTTTCTGCTTCTTATAAGAATGTTCATAGTCATTGGATTTTTCTTAATTAGTAAAATTTCCAACCCATGCAATTATTTGTGTAAAGTTTATAGCACAAGTTTATAACACCTGATTACTAAAAATTTCTATATAATAAAAAAAAATAAATCTGTAGATGTCAGCAATGCATTCCTAACTGTTCTCCACAGTTCTTCTACAAGGCATACATTTAAGAAAATTAAAAAAAAATTATAATAATGAAATGCCTTTGACAACATAGAGACAAGGTATTAAAAATCACAAACTACAGGGGCGCCTGGGTGGCGCAGTCGGTTAAGCGTCTGACTTCAGCCAGGTCACGATCTCGCGGTCCGTGAGTTCGAGCCCCGCGTCAGGCTCTGGGCTGATGGCTCAGAGCCTGGAGCCTGTTTCCGATTCTGTGTCTCCCTCTCTCTCTGCCCCTCCCCCGTTCATGCTCTATCTCTCTCTGTCCCAAAAATAAATAAACGTTGAAAAAAAAAATTTAAAAAAAAAATCACAAACTACAATGACATATCATAGACTTCCATCGCTGTCACAAATAGAGTCCGTAAATTAAAAAGAGATTGAAATAAATTTATTAATCCAGTTTGGCTAGTTAAGTAGATAACTGTTACTAGTTGGTCTTAAAGAACATTTCTTTAGGGGTGCCTGGGTGGCTCATTCGGTTGAATGTCTGAATTCACCTCAGGTCATGATCTCATGGTTTGTGGGTTTGAGCCCTATGTCAGGCTCTGACAGCTCAGAGCCGAGCCTGGAGCTTGCTTCAGATTCTGGGTCTCCCTCTCTCTCTGCCCCTCCCCTGGTCGCACTCTGTCTCTCTCTTTCTCTCTCAAAAATAAATAGACATTAACAAAATTTTTAAAAATTAAAAAAAAAGATTTCTTTAAATTCAGCTTATTAATGATTACTGTATGGGTAATCGTTTTCATTGTCCAAATGTGAATAACATAATAAAAATTACATAACCTAACTTACGAATGTAAGGGGCATTTGGGCCATTTTAATATATGACCTATTTTAATAGATAGAAATAAAATGTTTTGTACACTAACAATAACTTTAAGTTTTTTTCTTCAAGTAGGTAGAGTAAATGGTATCAGTATTTTTCTTCAAAACTTCAACATTAGACTTCTGATTTCAGCTGTAATATGTAAAAGGCTCTAACTATGAAGCCTATCCCTACAACAAGATAAATTAGACAAACTGAAATTCAACAAATTTTCTTAAACTCTTCAAAGAACTGAGTTGATAAAATTAAAAATCACCCCAAATTCTAACGGAAAAGTCAAATCCAGAGAGTCACAGGAGAGACCTGCTTATCTGAAGCAGAAGCTACTGGAGCCATGAACTGGCAAGAACACTTCAATGGTAATTTTCACAAGTTGATGGAGATTTAGTATGGACTAGGGTGAGAGTGAGAAACTCCTGAAAGATGCAATCCCCCACTCTTTGTGTGTTTTACCTCCCACAGATTCATTGGTTTTACTTTCATGGGTTTTACTTCCAGTAACCTTACAAGCATATGATGGTAAAGAGTAAAGAAAGATTCCTGCTGCCTCAGCCCTCAAAGCTCTGGCTGGAAGAGGAGAAAAGTAATCATTGTGAAAGAAGCAAAATATTCTTGAAAGCAAAGGCTTATTTGCCAGGAGAATAAACTTCACCACAGACTTTTCCCACCTCATAAAATCCATTTCTCCCACTCCAGAAATCTCAAGATTTCCTGTCTCAAATAAGAAAGTCCTAAAACTCAAAAATGAGGACAAAAAACTCAAAATGAGTTAAAATATTCATCAAATGCCTCACTGAGGAGGATATGCAGAAAGAAAGCATGCATATTGCAAGATGTCCAACATTATTTTTCATGAGAGAATTGTGTATTAAAATAGTAAGATACTAATACAGACCTAGGAAAGTAACTAAGATAAAATTTTAACATATTGCCAATTGCTGGCTAAACTGTAGAGGAATAGGAACACTCATGCTTGTCTGGTATGAATACAAAAATGGTAAAGTGACTTTGTGAAACAACTTGGCAATTCCTTAGAAACATAAATATATCTTACCCTACAATATAGCAACCATGCTTTGGGGTGTACACCCAACAGATTTGAAAACTTTGGTTACACAACTGTCACATGGATACATACCTACAGCAGTTTTATTCTTAATCACCCAAAACCAACTTTATCAAGATGACCTTGAAGGGCCAAAGGTCAGGCCTTCCCCAAATGGTTCACTTTAGCATGAAGATTATTTTGAGTTAGAAAGCAATCAGAATGCAGGAGATTCAGGAAAAAAAGCTGTTTACCTTTACATGCAACTGCCTAAAAAGGACTTTAAAAACTGCTCCACAGTTTTTAGCCACAGATAAGCACATTGTGATATTTATGGTAAACTGGGAGGAATCTAGCAAGATCTGTCTGATAAAAGCGCTCTATGTCCCATTGTTTCTGAGTGGTACAATGAACATTTGTTTACCAAACATTTACTCTTTTTCATCCTCCTGTGAATTGCATTTCATTATTGTGAAGTCTCAAACTGCTACCTTCTTGTCCTTAGCTCAGAATGGCATACATATCTTATTTTGCCTGTCTTTAAAATTTGCATGTCTGTGTGGGTTCCTCATATGCACAAAATTTAATTTTGTTTTCTCCTGTTATTCTGTCCCATGTCAGTTGGATTCTTAGTTTCGCTGGAAGGACCTTAAAGGGGACAAGAAATTCTTCCTTTCCAACAACCTTCAATAGTTGCAAGAATAAGTAATATTCTATCATATAGGATGTACATTTAAATGATGGAATAGGATTAAATGACTTAAAAATGAGTTATCAATTCACAAAGAGACACGAATGAGTCTTAAGTACATACTGCTATAAGAAAGAAGCCAATGTGAAAATGCTACATATTGCATGATTTCAATTATATGAGATTCTAGATAAATCAAAACTGTAGAAATGGTAGTCAGAAAGGAAGTCACTTAGAGTTCAAAGGAGAAGGGAGGGTTATACAGATGTAAAGGGATTTTTTCTATGGTAGTAAATCTATGCTGTATGGCACTGTAAAGGTCGATATGTTTCATTATGAATTTGTTAAAGCCCAAAGAATTCCACAGGATAAAGGGTGAACATTTATGTATACCAAATTAAAAAAATATATAATATTAAGTAAAGAGTTTGGGGAATCTCAGTATTAAATACAATATGAGATAAAATAATCTTTTACAAATGTATGATGCAAACCGTAGGGGCCAAGGGGAGGCTACCCCAAGTTGGGCTACTTTGGCATGAAGACTACTTTGAGCTAAAAGCAATCACAATCCAGAAAATTCAGGAAAAGCCCTTTACCTCCCCTTTAACTGCCTAAATTTACACTGGAAAGGACTGCTTATACCAGGAAGAAAGCTATTAACAGAGATTCCAATTTACCTAAAAAACTTATCTGCATAACAGGGAAATCTTTACTTTCTAAACATCTCTCACCTTCTTGCTAATGGTCTTCTTCTTTGTATCCTCAGACCAGACCCCTCTCCTTAGCGCAAGGTGTCATATGAGGCTCATGTTGCCTTGTCTTTGGAATTTCACATCTGTGTGGATTCCCATATGTATGATATTAAATTCAATTTTCTCCTATTAATCTGTTTTTATGTAAATTTGATTAGTCCATTTAGAAGGACCTGAGAAAACATAGGAAATTTCTTCCTCCCCAACTAAGAGGGCTAGCATAAAGTGGCAGAGTTAAGTCTAAGTCACTTTGGAATAAGTTAAATCTGTTAAAACCAAAGACAATGAATAAGATCATTAAAACAGTTATTCATAACCACTGTACCCTGGTTGATAAAACTATTTTCCCATATGGGTACAGGTTAACAATTCTGGTATGACTCTACATATATTCTGTAACTGAGTAAATGAAAGATGGATAATAAGAGTCACTTTTCTCATTATTGGGGTGGTAGTTATTTGTACGAATTGAGAAAAGGCTAGGATGATCCATGTGGAGAAGACTTAGAGTTGTAGATATTAATATGCATTCATTTTAGCTTGATATAGAAAAAGATAATTACATATAAAATATATATGTGCACATACACAAGGTAGTTTATATACAGGTGCGTACACATATATTTCCTTGTTCTGTCACCTGAGAGGGGCTAGGAGCAATGACACAACAAAGACACCCAAAACCCAGAACTTAGTTTCTAATAATATCCTCCAATAAAAGAAAGCAGGATTCCTTGGAAAATGGCTGGTTTTAGGGTTAGAGCAGGAAATACACAGGATGAGTTTAGAGTATTTTATAGTGTCCGAAACAAGATAGTAGTCAAAAACTGAATGAAAACAAACCTAATGTTGATGTGGGTACATCAAAGGGAAACAAAAGCAAACTAAAAGAGCTCCCAATGCCAAAGCTGGAAAAATTTGACCAACAGAATGGATAAGGTGGTATTGGATTACAGTTCAAGTATAAAATAAATATACAGGAGTCCTTACTGATGAACCATAATGAATGGATCAACAAATGAATGACTGACTGAATGATTGAATGAGGCAGAGGCAACAAACCTCAAGTACAGAAGGAGAATTCCAAATAATTTGTGTGGATATTCTGCCCTCAAGGTAGGGGAGCATAATTCTCTATTCCTTGAATTTGACCTGTGCCTAGTGACTTTTCTTTCAGAGTATAGTGTAAAGAGCATGAGGGTGTTGCATGACAGACAAGTAACTTCGTAGTGGAGAAATTAGAAAAAACACTATCTCAGCCAGGTGATTAAGTTCAACACCAACAGTGATAGGTAATCTTGATATGTGATGAAATGGTTCTTTAACTCTGTAGTTTTCCTTCCAAAAACAAAACCCTAGACTAATCAGAAGGAAAATATATCAATACTGATTCATTAATTGAAAGATGTAAATTACTAACATAATAATAATCTAGGAAATGGGGTGTGACTTATACAACATTGTAGAAAAACATTTAAGTTTGATTCAATTATGTTTTAGTTGAAAAAAGTAATTTTTAGCAAGTATAACATTATATGTATTTATTATTGAATTATATCCATGCCAGACTGAATAAGTGAACATTTTGCTGAAAATATAGAATTGTATTCAGCTCACTAGGTCACTGATATTTAGGAGAGATAAACATAATTTCTGCTTTAAGATGCACAGATTTTAAGAATCATATCAAAATAAGCAAAGTAAAATAAATGAAAATCAAGTCTGTCTTGTATGTATTGTTTGCTGGTATATATCACACTACCATAAACTTTAGTGGTTTATACGACAATGAAAATGTTTCTCATGAATTCTGCTGATTTGTTGAGTGACTGCAGTCAGCTGATGAATTGGCTGGAATAGAATAAGGTGGGCTTATAATCACACTGACAGGTAGAACTGGCTGTCACTTGGGGTGCCACATGGCCTTTCATTTTCCATTAAGCTAGTGGCCTTCCATATGTGTCCATCTCAGGGTAAAGTTAAAGATGGTAAATGTGGAGGCTCCAAGGGGTCTCTTGACGCCTAGATTCCAGAACTCACATAGTATTAGTTCCAAATATGTAGTTGATTAAAGAAAATCACAAGGCCTGCCTGATGGATGCGAGCATCAGAATGCCACATTGCAAAGTATCATGCATATTGGGTTCGAAGGAATTTGTGTCCATAAAACCATCTACCACACATATACATACTGGCATTACATATGCTAGTATAGTATATGAACAGGGGGATTTCTCTTGTGATGGGATTCTCATGGTGCATCATTTTGATCATCATCTCCATTGTCAATTCTAATGTGCATTAAGATTTTCCTATGAGCAGGACATACTTCTAAGTAAGTCCTAATTAACTCATTTCTGCATAACAAAAACTGCAGTACTGGCAAGGTTATTCTCATTGTAAACGGATTGTAGCACATGTGTTAGAAAAACCGTTTTATTTTCATTAGTTAATTGGTTGATTGTAGTTTTTACCTTATACTAGAGATATGATTGAGGGCAATTTAATCTCTGCGCTTTGCATTTTAAACTGATAAAATTAGATGGTAGTAATAAAAATTTCAAGGTCGCTCCCAGTTCTGATTATTTATGAAGCATCCCTATTGATCAGGTATCATGGATCATATATACAAATATAGAAAGTGATATTGCCACTTTCATGGCCCTTCCTTTTTTTGTTCTTATTGTTGAAAAATATTTAAAATAATTGATTTTATAAAATATTGCTTATGGTTGAGTTTCACCGTAAACTTGAGAAAAGCTGAGCTGAAAGCACAGAAAAAGTTTTGTGTCTACCATTTTTCCATTAGAAGGAATTTCCAAATTAAACAGCCTTATGGAAAATGAGGATGGTAACCCTGTTAGAACTTTGATCATTTCAACACTACTGTCTTCTCCACCCTCTTTCTCCTTCCAGTTCTATAAATGTTTTAATGCATTGATCCAATGAATGAATTGAATGAATGATCCCAAAATGAATTATTTTGATAATATTTTATATACTATTTATATAAGTGAACTATTTCTTATTTAATATTTTAATAAACCCAGATATTTAACAACTATAATTTGAAATACATTTTGTTGTTTCATAAACTGTTTCCAATTGGATGCTTTTCTAGTTTCTTTATATATTCTTAGTTCTACAGACAATCTTCATCATATTACTCTATTAGAAAATTAGGCCAATGGGGCGCCTGGGTGGCGCAGTCGGTTAAGCGTCCGACTTCAGCCAGGTCACGATCTCACGGTCTGTGAGTTCGAGCCCCGCGTCAGGCTCTGGGCTGATGGCTCAGAGCCTGGAGCCTGTTTCCGATTCTGTGTCTCCCTCTCTCTCTGCCCCTCCCCTGTTCATGCTCTGTCTCTCTCTGTCTCAAAAATAAATAAACGTTGAAAAAAAAATTAAAAAAAAAAAAAAAAAGAAAAGAAAATTAGGCCAAGGCTCAGAGACCTTATATGATTTTTCTAGGACTACACAGCTAATGGGGTTACAATTTACGTATCTTTGAATCACAATAACCACTTTATTTATAATAAAGATAAAGTATTTTACATTAACTCTTTAAAATAAATATTTAAAAATACAACTCAAGCCATCACTAAGCACACATATTTAAGCTACAATTATTAGCTTAAAGATATTTAAATAGCATCCAAGAATTTGGCAATACTTATTTACTCCAGCCATTAAGGCTCCAAATCCATAACAAAAAAGAATCATCAAGGGCAATTAAATATTAATGTTGTTTGTTGTATCTTTCAGGTTTAAATGTTTCATGATCAGAAATCAGAGTTGGCCTCATTATTAAAAGACTATAGTGAAATCTGAAGAAATAGTATATAATTTATGTCTGTTTCTAACTTTAATATTAATTATGAGTAGTGAATAATCATATGTAAACCTTTAAAAATTCCCCAAAAGTAAAATTTCACAATTATTATAGGCCAAATTACATAATTTATGTAATGTTTATGGATTGGATCAGATTATTCTACGGCTTTTCATGAAAACTGTTCAGTGAGATTGGAGTAGGAAAGAAAAGCTATGGAGTGGAGATGAACCATGATTTGCTATGAGTTATTTTTTGTGTGTGTTTTTTTTAAGTTTGTTTGTTTGTTTGTTTGTTTGTTTGTTTGTTTAGAGAGACAGACAGTGCATAAGCAGGGTAGGGGCAGAGGAGAGAATTCCAATCAGGCTCCCCACTGTCAGTGTGGAGCCTAATCCAGGGCTCAAACTCATGAAAGTGAGATCACGACCTGAGCCAAAATCAAGAGTCCGATGCTCAACCGACTGAATCACTCAGGTGCCCCTGTTATGAGTTTTAAAAGTGGAAGTTGAGAGATAAGTACAGAAGACTCATTGTTCAATGGCTACTTTTGTAAATTGCTTGAATACTTTTATGATGAAAGACAGAATGTTTGGTACGAGTGTGTGGCATACCTATTTAATGTCTTCCCTGGAGATCAATGGAAAGTTAATATAATACTATAATCAAAACTTTAATTTTATACACTATTTATGACTAGACATTGATATGATACTGTGCTGATGTAAGCCTGGGAGTTCTGGGTAAGAAATGAAAAGCTTGAAAAAGAATTCTGGTGACTCATTTGAGTCCTGAATAAACCTATGCCTGAAGCTATACACACCCTTACATCCTTATTATATGAGGCAGTAAATTACTTTTTACACATAAACTCATTTGAAGACGGGATTATTTCCCTTACAACAAGACAAGTCCCAACTAACATGTACATATAAAACAAAGTGCTATAAGAGGAAGCTTTCAATAATCAAAAAGTTCATAAATTGAGACATCAGATTTAATTATAGATTAATATTAGATGAAAATGTTTACTACCTTAAAAATTCAGGACCTTTGACCTGAACTTCGTTTTTTTTCTCTAAGATCTATACATGTATACTTGTTGCCTTTAAGTTACATATATTGTATATTTCTGTAAAAAACATAAATTATGAAGTGATAATTAATCTTATTTTTTGTCCAAAGACCTTCTGCACCTTTGATGAAATAATATCAGAAGTGATAAGGGAAAAACATATATCTTAAATATTTTTTATGAGTAAGTGAATGAAGAAAGTTAAGTTTCAGAATCATATTTTTCCGATTACTTAATATTACCTAGTTTTTTTTTTTCATTCTCATTTGATGGATAAATGATGGCAAATATGTGATTTTTAAAAAAAGAGTAAGCATTTCTGGTTTCATACACTAGGCTTGATGGTTCTATAGCAAGTATTTCAGTTAATAGTGTATCAGAATCTGTATTATAAAGATTTTCTCATGTTTATGTTTGGAGTATTGAGAGCGATAAAGGGAGTATTTTGAAAAGATACACTTGTCAAAATTAACACTAAATAATTTCAGACTAATTAAAGCAACTGCTTATATAAATGTTATATTTAAGTGAAACCATATACAATGCTTAGACTAAAAAAAATACATTTATAACTCAAATTGGTAGTGGGAATTAAAGTTACTTTAACTGCACTTTAGGGAAATAATTACACCTTATATGATTCACTAATAAAACATTTTTAAGTAACAATTTATTTGAATATGGTTGACACACAATGTTCTATTAGTTACAGGTATACAATATAAAGATTCAATTTCTTCATGCATTATGCAATGGTCACAAATGTAGCTACCATCTGTCACCATACAACACTGTTATGCTATCATTTCCTGTGCTGTGCCCTTTAATTCTTATGACTTAATTATTACATAACTGGAAGCCAGTATCTCCGTCTCCCCTTCACCCATTTTGATCACCCTCCCACCCCCCTCCTCTCTGATAACCATTAGTTTGTTCTCCATGTTTATAGTAAAATATAATGTTTGAAATAGGTTTTTATGTGTCTCTTTTTGTTGGTCATTTCGAAGATTCTATGTAGTGTTCACAAAGCATTCAACAATTTAAATTAAAAATGATTTAGAAAATGAGTGAGGAAATAGAGGAAATTTAAAATAGATGTATGATTTATTAAAGGTAAAAACTCTTAATTTCTAAAATATATTAAAACTATCTTCAAAAAACTTTATTCAGTACTAAAGAAGTATATTGAACTTAGCTAATGGTTAATAAAGACAAGGTCTTCATAGTTAAGACCAAGTCAGATTTGCACTTTTGATTTCCCAAGAATTTTTCATGGAAATTGTTAACCTCCTCATAATTGTTTCAATATATATGTTAAAAGATTACATTAATAATACCATGTGGTGACAAAACTTTGACACCTGCATTAGTACAAAAACAATATAAAAAAATAACCAATGAAAGTTAAGATAGTTTTTAAGAAGAAAAAGAACCCAATAAAAAAGGGTATTTTCCTGCTCATTTTCTACACTGAGGGTCCAAATTATGATTGTACTTTTTCCTATTATGTTGTTCCTTTTGAAGATTGTGATAGGATGAATAATGTCTCCCAAGTATGTAATTTAAAATAATCATTGTGGTAACTTTTTCGTTCTTCTGATATGATAGAGTAATTCTTTAGTGTAAATGTGTATGTGCATATGCATACATACATACGTACATACATACATACATACATACTTATTTATTTATTTATACATTCAGACTTGGAGAAAAAGAGTTAAGGAGAAACTATACTTTCACATTAAATGTAGTCAACTTAGTGGGTCCAGGAAAGTGATTGTTCTTAGAATTTTACAGTATTTTGAAAAAGATATAGAACTATGAACAAGCCAGATTTTTGCATTCAACAATGCCTTTAATCACATTTTGAATATAAAGTTAAAAAACTAGTCTAATTTTCTCTTTTTATTTTAGTCTGTTAAGGCCTAAAAGGTTGTATAAGGAATGTGTGCACATGTATGTTTGCATGTTAGTGCACGTGTGACTAATTTCCATGTAACCAAAACTTGAATGTTTCCTCATGTAGATTCCAGGATATAAGATTCAATCCAATTCATTGTTTTTATATAATCAGATACATCATTTCTTTAATCCTTCCTAATTATTGTATTGTTTCAAATATTATATATGTATGAAGTGAAGATGTGTTGACATCTGGGGACAGTTAGAGTTTGAAATTAATTTTAAGACAATTGATCATTTCAAGTTTTAAGACTATTTTTTTTTTTTTACATTCACATAGTAGCTTTGATTAAATAAAAGGAAACCAGGAGGCATAACCAATCTAAAAGCAACAAGATCAATAAAGACCGATGGGCTTGTTTCTTTTAACAAAACGGGATTTCATGCACAATGGACCCATTAATTCATTTCCTATAGAAAGCCTCTGGTCTATTACTTTTTGAAGCCTATGCAAGCATTATCTTTTTCACACATATGGACTGAATAAATGTAAACGTATTCTACATGCAAATAGGCACTTTAAGTGCACAAAATGTTCCCGTCGTATATTTAAGTATATGAAATATTTGAAACATTTTCATAATTTTAACTTAATCTGTTTTAATTATAGTTTTAATTCTTATCAGACTTCAACATCTCTGTAAAATATCAAGTTTTAATGACATTATTAAATATGATAAATAAAAAAATTAATTAAGTCAAGAAATTCTAATATATATTATTAAAACCAAAAATATTATTAGGAAATAGTACTAGGAATGTATCTGTATACTGATACAACTTAATATAATCAGGCCATATCAGACAATATAATAGAACAGTGATGATTCCAAAATGATAAACGGTGTGACCCCAACTCCTACAGAACAGGTAGGATAAAAGTTCAAAGTACTGCCTAGTAAATTCTTTTGACCTTCAACATACTTCTTAGTTATACATACTTATTAATTACTCCAAGAAGTCCACAGGACTTTATTCATTCTCACTCAATCAAATGGATGGTAAGTGGACAGAAATAACACAGCTCAAGAAATACACATGCAGAGCACATACTTAAAAAAAAATCCATGGTGAGGAAAATGAAAATTGCCCATAATCTGATTTTTTCTTTATTTTCTTCCTCCACTCCCTTCATCCATTATATTTATTATTTAAAATGTGTACTAAATTTCCTCCCAGCAAAGAGCAGGGAATAAAATAACAAGAAGTCATGAATCTTGCCCCTAAAGAGAGTATATTCTATTTTTACATAGAAAAAAAAATCAATGGACAGGTATGCAATCTCTAGTAAATATTATGACCAAGCTATTATAAAGTAATAAAAATTTTTTGAGAAGCAGTTTCATTTGCATTTTTTGACACTACAGAATACTTCTTGAATGAAAACTAGGCAAAAGATGAGAACTGAATAACTTGGTAGAGAGAAGAAAAAATCTTCCAGACAGAGAAAATAGTATGGGCAAAGGCTTAAAATTAAGGGATAAATCTGTTAATTTGTAATATACAGATTATAAAATATATATTATAATGCTACCAAAATTTACTTAAAATTTCAGCCTGAACATACTCCCAATTTTATAAACATGCTGGCACCATATTTAATGACTATATAATGACTATCATAGTAATTAAACTAGTGATTCATACTGAGTTATTAATATGTGCCCAGAATTATTCTCTGTGATTTAGTCAATACCCAAACCTTTTACATAAGTTTGAAGATCATCTCATTTTATAGATGCAGTTTATTATCAATAAAATGTTAATAAAAAAGGTAAATGCATTATTGGTCCATTACCTATCTATTAATACTTTATTTTTATTTTATTTTATTTTATTTTATTTTATTTTATTTTATTTTATTTTATTTTAT
>NW_024412376.1:119709767-119715222 GCF_014898765.1 Herpailurus yagouaroundi | reverse complement strand
ATTTTATTTTATTTTATTTTATTTTATTTTATTTTATTTTATTTTATAAACTGAATTTCTTCTTTTTAAAATTTTTTTTAATGTGTTTATTTTTGAAGGAGAGAGAGAGACAGAACATGAGCGGGGTGGAGCAGAGAGAAAGGGAGACACAGAATCAGAAGCTGGCTCCAGGCTCTAAGCTGTCAGCACTGAGCCTGACGCGGGGCTCGAACCCACAAACTGTGAGATCATGACCTGAGCCCAAGCCGGACGCTCAACCAACTGAGCCACCCAGGCGCCCCTCTATTTTTATTTTAGAAGGAACACATTTTGTAAAATAGTTTAGAAATTTATTCAAGTTTATCTGATTTTAAGTTATCACTGCAATTACTGAATTAAGTGAACACTGAAAGTATTGCCTAAAGTTCAAATGAAAAACTACATTGAAGAAATTTCACTGGAAAAAATATTTCAAAAATAAAAGAAAGAAGAGATAAAAGAAAGAAAAGTAAATAAAAGACAGGTTAAGATATAAAATATGGAATTGGCAGCATCAATATGTGAATAAGAGGAAAAATGTAAAATGGGGAAACTGAGCTATTTTATAAAAAGGGATATATATATATTTAAAACTGAAGGATAAATTACAAAACAAGTGAAATTAAGAAAACCTCATACCTCAAAAAATCGTAGTATATGTAAAAACACCAATAAAAGAAAAATTATGTTTCCAGAAATGCAGAATAGACCACTATGTAAAAGTAAGAATGAGTTGACATTAAATTTCTCAATTACAATTTTAGATGAAACACAGTAAGTTGTTTTTACAGTATTAACCAACGAGACCATTTAGATGCAAGCATATTACCATTCAACAGAATCAACAACAAAGATTTCAGAAACATAAGCCTTCAGGTCATGTACTGAAGACCCACTTAAAAAATATTCTTTTGTATATACAACTTAAATACAAAAAGAAACAAACCCAGAAAATTTTGTAGGAAATATATAAAGCAAGGTGGTCAAATACTTTTCTAGATTTGCTGTCTTACCGACAACAAAAAGAAACCTAATACCAAAAATTTTTAAAAGAGAAAAATTGAATGAAAACAGAGAAAGTATAGCTATAATCTGAGAAATAAAACTTTGTACAATATCCACATGATGAAGTGGGCTGGTGGAATATATATAGTCTACGTACTGCAAGAGAAGGCTGGGGTTTTGCAATCATATTAAGGTATATGTACGTGTATGCATGTATTTACTACCATTAGCTGTGTGACCTAGAATATTCTGAGTTGGTGTTCAGTAGGAAGAAGTGATGAATCTTCTCTAGCTGAGACTTACTTCCAGCCCATAGTTGCTTTGAAGTATGAAGGCAGATGTTTTACTTTTTCAATGATGACAAATATTCAGGGTTGTTTTTTTTAATCTCCTTTTTACATCTGGACAACTAATTTTTTTTTTTATTAACATTGAGTAGACTAAATGAAACATAGTGGTGGGCTAAATCCAACAGTTTTAAGGGTCTACCCTATAAGATTGCTACTCAGATCTGACCATTATATTGAACAAGGAGAACTTGAAGACCATAATTAGTCATAAAGCATTACTCATATGCATTTGGTAGGCTAGTACTTTAAAACTTGAATGAAATATGACAATTGTGTCTTTACTTTTCTTGTTATTCTCTGATAATAAGGCACTAGTCACTTTAGTCACTAGAAAAAAATACAGTCCTGCAATAACAGTCAACACTATATATTTTATGTAGAGTTGAAGATTTTCCCCTCTCCTCACTTTGGCCTGCTAATTTAAACTGCTTCTAAAATCTCCATGTACTAGAATGTTTGCAAAATTTGCCACAATATTTTCACTTCTTGTGTCCATAGCCCTGTGAGACCCTAGAAGTTATCCATGAGAATTCCACTGGGCAACAGGTCAGTAGGTTATGTACACAGAGACTTAGAAGTATTTATGCATTTGGGTTTATCCCCTCTTGCTACTTGGGAACATTGTGACCATCTCTATGTGAACATGTCAGGAATAGCCTACTTGATAATGATATGTGTGACCAAGTCATCTCATTTGTCTTCATTGACCTCAAGCCAACTGCCGATCAATCCAGCCATCTTATATCACCCAGGCACAGCAGAGGTGACAACAGACTATAATAGTATGCAAGTCAGCTACACAAGAACTACCAAACTCACATTTTAAGTCATGATAAACCAATACTTATTGTTTTCACTTGCTAAATTTTAGAGTGGTTTGTTACACATCAACAGCTTACTGATACACTCCCAATTAAGATTATAGTCAGATGAAAATATAAGAAGCATAGAAACTCTTATTTTAGCAGATATTGATAGCTTACGCTTTCCTTCCTACTTGCTTTTGTGGGCTCCCTGGATTCCTCCCACTGCAACTCTCATATGTGAGACAGTGTTTCTCCTTGAATTCATTGTTCAATATTTCTACCTCTATTGCCATGTTAATCTTCTTGCATCTGAAAGTTTTTATCTACCTTCATTTTACTGAGTTGCTTTGCCTCCGTCATAGCCTTCTTGGTCATAATCTTTCGAAACCAACTTTTTACTATTAGTCAAACTGTGGATTCCAGAACTAGTCCCTGGAAATAATGCACTTTTGACCAAGTGCATGAAGGACTGTAATTCTTTCCCAAACATGACCAAAGCCAGGCAAATTCAAGCACTTTAATGGCTCTTTTTACAAACGATAGTTTAAAACCAACTCAACGTGTACTAAAATTAGAAGGGAAAAATATAACCTCCACACATCATTTCTTTAAAGTCTCTCTTAGATCAAGGTAAGAGGAAAGAGTTGTATCCTGAGTTGTTTTATGGGCTTTCTAATTAAAATGAAAGTTAACACATAAATTATGTTATACAATTTTCCTTCACCCTGTTATCAAGAAACAGAACATCAGATGGGAATCACATAGCTTCCCAGCTCAAACTTGGAAGCGAGTTTCTCCTAGTTGCACAAAAATCCCCACTGCAAGAAGTGTTCTACTATATAGTCCCTTCAGGATGGATCATATCGAAGCCCTTACTGTGGGGCCCCTGTAGTATAAGTTCTATTTGTGATTTGAAGAGAATAGGCTTTTGACTACCAACAGCTGGAAGTAAACAAAGCCATACCTATCCTAAGGACTCCATATCAAAGCCATAATCTTAGCCTCATCATCATGCTATAGCAAACCTACAACAGCTGTATGTGAGAATAAGCCATAAAACTCCCATCAGGATTAAACAACTCATTGAGCTCTTTGCCATTATACCACCATCTCCATATTTTAGATTATACCAATCACAGAAGGCATTCAGCACAAGGCATTTTCTTCAACCACTGTTTAGCAGCTGTACTCCAAGAAACATCATGGTTTCACTTTAAAATACTTGAAAAACATGGTTTACAACTATGTTGATAAAGTAATGACCATGAAAGTTTGGATTTTAGGTAAATTGAATTGGAACAACATGAATTTTATTTTGTAAGTTATTTGATTCAGAGTCAGGTGTAAGTGTGATCTTATTTAGCAGGTGGTTACAGCTGTTAGTGTGGAAATAGATTCATGGCTAAATGGATAGGTTTCTTATTTATACATTTGCTTAATTCATTCATTTTAGAGTGCCCAGGTGTTCCAGTGATACATGGCAAGATATATTTTAGATGGATAAATACATGAAATCTAACACAACAAGCTGCATACAGAGGAAATAATTAAATTTAAACCAAGACAACTGCTATAACAGATAAATCAATGCAGGTACAGCACTTAATTTGTGAGACAAATGGTTGTGGTCAACAGAGTCAAAAAGTACAGAAAGCTACCATAGTAACAACTCCCCAACCAGACCCACATAAGCATTAGGGCAGTCAAAAGAACGGATTTAATTACACACACCTAGGTTTCTGAACTGTGATAGTACTTTGCTGTATTTCACCTTCGTCATCTCTAAGCCAAGAAGAATCCTGGACTAAAACAAATCTAGTGAATAATGATAAATTAATGATAAACAGCTGAGTAATCTAAAATACAAAGGGTATTAAAATTTTCTTTAAATAACTATTTCAAAATAAATGAGGAAAGTACTGCCTCATTTTTAGTAGCATGCATAGAAAGGTTATATTTAAGATTCTTCATTTTGTCATTTTGTGTAATTTCAATGTTCATTACAGATATTCAGTAAGAAGTATTTGATTTTAAAATGCATATTACTCTTTAAATACTCTCTGTGATAGGGGTGCCTGGGTGGCTTAGTCGGTTATGTGTCCAACTTCAGCTCAGGTCATGATCTCACAGTTTGTGAGTTTGAGCCCTGTGTCATTGGCTCTGTGCTGATACCTCGGAGCCTGGGGCCTGCTTCAGATTCTGCATCTGTCTCTCTCTCTCTGCCCCTTCTCCACTCACGCTCTCTTTTGAAAATAAATCAAACACGAAAAAAGTAAAATACTCCATGTCATAAATTATTGTGCTTGTTATAACTGTGGCTATAGAGATTAATACCTTTTTAAGCCTAAATTTGATTTTTCAGTCAAAATGGGTATTTTTAGAATTATATTCACTGATATTTTATGGAAGCAAATATTTTAGCCAGTGAAAAGTAGAGGAACCCTTCATTTTTGTGTCTAAGTATTATTTTTGAAATATAAAATCCTATAAATATCACACTCAATCCAAATGAACACTGACTAGTTTGCCAAATGATTTTGAAAAACCATAATTTCCATTTCACTATGAGTATGGATAATAAGACAGTGAACAAATAGTTTATCATCCAAACCAGAAGTCTTGAGTCAAAAGGGGGACATTATGAATAGTGTACTTGGCCAGCAAGGACAGTCACCTCAATCACAGTGGTTCATAATGAGTATAATAAATCTGTAAACATAGGAAAAACTGGGACAGTATTGTCTGAGACAGAAACACAAATAGGGATATACAAAGGAAGAGTAATAACTAAACATGTTGCATAAATTTGTTTTATAAGATTGTTTTCTCTGCAAAGTAGTTATAAAATATGTATTTTATATTCTGTGAAATATTAATAAAGTACTTACTGATAATTAGGGGAAATTTCTTTTTTTATACTGAAAATGAAGGAAAGGAAATAAAGGAAAAATAAACTTGGTCAGAATTGTTCAACATTATAGAGGTAATCAATGAATTTGCTTCTTAAGAGACATTTCCATCTCCACAATAAAGCAGGCCATACTTTTCCAAAATTTTTGAAATATTTTGCACTAATATTATTAAAACTAAATGTTTGGAGACATTAAAAAAATCACAATATTTAACCTGTAGCACAGATTCATCTACAGTGTCAGAAACCCTTTGATCTGATTATATTTAAATGTACACTACCTGGGGCGCCTGGGTGGCGCAGTCGGTTAAGCGTCCTACTTCAGCCAGGTCACGATCTCGCAGTCCGTGAGTTCGAGCCCCGCG
>NW_024412376.1:119583792-119709757 GCF_014898765.1 Herpailurus yagouaroundi | reverse complement strand
TGGCGCAGTCGGTTAAGCGTCCGACTTCAGCCAGGTCACGATCTCGCGGTCCGTGAGTTCGAGCCCCGCGTCGGGCTCTGGGCTGATGGCTCAGAGCCTGGAGCCTGTTTCCGATTCTGTGTCTCCCTCTCTCTCTGCCCCTCCCCCGTTCATGCTCTGTCTCTCTCTGTCCCAAAAATAAATAAACGTTGGAAAAAAAAAAAAAAAGAAAAAGCTAAACAAAATTTAAAAAAACAATGGTTTTTCTTGAACACATCAGGCAACTGATGTCACGGGACAAACCACCACCTGGAAATCTGAAGAGAAGGGTGAAGCCAGAGCCATGACTGAAACCTGCTTATCTGGGGCAGAAGCCATCAGTAGGAATAATGAAATGGTAATTTTGACAGATTGCTCAAGGCTGAGTAGTACTAGCATAAATGGAAAATTCCTGGGGCCACAGTCTTCGTGGAGACTTAACACCTTCATGGGTTTTACCTTGAGGAACTACACCAAGTTTTCACAGTAAAGTCACCTATGTTTCTGATGGGAGCAAGGGACAGTAATCATTGTGAAACAAGACCAGAAAAACATACTTCATAAAAAAGATCTGCTTCTCCAGGAGTGAAAACTTTATCAGCGCTTTATTCCACATGGATGAAAGGCAGTTCTCCCTCTTCCAGCTTCTACTTCCTCTCTCCTGTCACAGTAGGGGAAGTGGGTAAGAAAGTCTTGTAAAGTGTAAATGCCAGGTCCTCTGAAATTAGATGGAGATTATAGAAAGCATCCTTTTCTCTCCACTTTATAACCAAACCAACAGAGCTTTCGCCTAACAGTGGATCACAGCTCAAATAAGTTTAAAAAGCATAATTTTTGAGGAAAAGTACTTAGGAAAACCCAAAGTCAACAGAGGAGACAAATGAAAATTACACCAGAGAAATCTGAAGCCTTTGGTATATATAACTGCAGCAAACATTAAACACAAGTCAAATTCCAGCCAGATTAATATAAAACTTTATACTGAAGGCCAATTTACCTCAGTTCCTATTATCCAATATATCACACCCAGCTTTTAAGCAAAAACAGTCTGAAGAGAGAAAGCAAGCATCAGAACCAGACTCTTATGGCTCAAATATTGAAATTTTTAGACAGGTTATTTAAAGTAACCCTGATTAATATGTTAGGAAAACTCATGGAAAAAAGTAGACCACATGCAAGAACAGAAGGAGATCAATGGAAATTCCAAGCAAGAATTGAAAAGAAATGCTAGAAATAAATTTTATTTTATTTTTATTTATTTTTTAATGTATATCTTTGAGAGATAGAGCACAAGTAAGGGAGGGGCTATGAGAGAGGGAGACACAGAATCCAAAGCAGTCTCCAGGCTCTGAGCTGTCAGTAGAGTTCGACACGGGGCTCAAACCCATAACTGTGAGATCAAAACCTGAGCCAAAGTCAGATGCTTAACCAACTGAGCCACCCAGGCACCCACTAGAAATACATTTTAAATAGCAACAAAAACCGAAGAATGCCTTTGGTGGGCTTATCAATTGACTGGAAACTGATGAGGAAAAATGAGTGTGTTTGAATAAAGGCTGATAGATATTTATCAAACTGAAATTCAAAGAGCAAAACGAATGGGGGAAAAATAGAAAAAAGGAAAAAAAAAAAAAGAAGAAAAAGAAAAAATATCCAAAGACTGTAGAGCAAATTCACAATGAGTTACATGCATAATTGGAATACTAGTGAAGACAGAAAGAAAAGGAAATATTTGAATTAATAATGGCCCAGAAACTTCCAAAATGACTGAAAACAAACCACAGATCCAGAAAGCTCAGAAAACACCATGCAAAATAAGCACCAAAAAGACACAGCTAGACATATCATATTCAGATTGTTGAATACAGAAGACAGAAAATTTCAAAAAAAAAAAAATGGAAAAAAAGAAACACCTAACATTTAGAGGAATAAGGATAAGAATTATAATGGACTTGTCAGAAATCACACAAACAAGAATAAAATATTTAACTGTTTAAGACAAAAAAAAAACATTTTGTTTCTTCCTATATTAACTTACTTTAACTTGAATTCTTGGCAAAGACTATCATTCAAGAGATAACAGACTGAATATGTATGAACTGAGAATAGAAATATGTATGTGAGAGACAAAAAGTAACTTGTGTTTTCCTATTTACTCTTTTTAAAATCCTTTTCTGATCTGTCCATTTTATTAAATTTATGTATTTTTTCTGGTAAGCAGAAGTATATTGGCAGTTTACTCAAGAAAGAAGTGTTAGTACAGCCTTTGATATACATGCTTGCAAAAATTCATTGAAGAAAAGTCATCACAAAAAAGAAAAAGAAAAGAAAACAAAAAGGCTATGGCTCCTTTATGCTTTAGCTAAAAGAGCTATTTGGGATGTTAGCATCCTGTTCTCTCTCCACAGAATTGTGGATTTGAACTTTAGCAGTAAATGGCATTCCAATCTTGTTGCCATAGACATATTAAAGCTTCTGGCAGGTTACTGCTTTGTGTTAGGTTCTGTCATGGGTAAAATGTTCTTGTCTGGGGAAGAAAATACCTGTCAGAAGCAGATGGGGGCTTAACATGGTGTCAGCATTGTGGAAAAGTCAACATTTGTTCTGTAGTTCACTGCAACACTAACGAAAATGAAAGGCAGGCAAGGTAGGAGAGTGATAACAAAGGACAAAGTAATGAAGAGGTAATCAGGGCTGGGTTTTTGAAATAAATTAATTCATTTTATATGTCATCATGTATGTTTGTTAGGGTTGTATAACAAACAAAGTACCACAGACTAAATGGCTTAAACAATAGTAATTTATTGCCTCCCAGTTTTGGAGGCTGGGAGTCTGAGATTAGGGTATCAGCAGGTTTTGTTCCTTCTAGCTGTGAAAGAAGGATCTGTTCTAGGTCTCTTTCCTTGGTTGTAGACAGCCATCTTTTCCTTATGTCTTTATATTCTCTTCCTGTATACCTTTGTCTATGTCTAAATTTTCCTTCTTATAAGGACACTAGTCATATTGTCTGAGGGCCCACCCTAACAACCTCACTTTACATTAATTACCTCTATAAAAATCGTATCCTTATAAGGGATAGGATCCTTATAACCCTATCCTTATCCTATTCCATTCTGTGGTGCCAGGGGTTAAGCTTTCAACATAAGAATTTGATGGGAACAGGATTCCACCCATAGCACTTTAAAATTCTGAGAAATATTTTACCCAGAGTTTCCTGAAATTATAATTTCAGTGAGTCATTCTTATTATTAATGTTATATATGTGATTTAAGTAATTAACCAAGAAAATTACAGTTAACAATTTATTAAATATATATGAAAAAAAATATCGGCCAAAATGGTAACCCTATTTTGGTCAATGAGACATCTGGAAGCACTTGGAAATTTGGATTTGAAGGTGAATTTTGTGGGTTTGCCTGTTTATCTTTTGCCCTAATCTGTAATTCGGATCACTCTCATCAGGAGAGTATTTTATTTTATTTATTTTTTTTTTTGGCTGTGGATTGGGCTGAAAGACATATATATAGTTGTTAGGTTTGTCTTAAAACAATTACAAAGGTAATGTAATTCCCGTTGACCTTTGTGAATCATAAGAATCCCTGTTTAACATTACACTAATTCCACTTTTCGGGAGGTGGACACAAAAAGGAGTGGGATTTTCCTCCACACTGGAACAACGAAGAAAATCAGGTTTCCATACGGAAAAATGATTCTCAGGACATTGAAGCAATATGTGATTTTTTGCCCTTGAGAAATAGATCACCTAAAGACATATTTGACATAATTACTCATTAGAAAAATCAAAATCAAAACCGCAATGTAATGTCATTTTACTTCCAGTAGGATGGCATAACCAAAACGTCAGACAATAACAAGTGTTGATAGGAGGTGGAAAAATGAGAACTTTCACAGATTGCTGAGTGGAATGGAAAATGGTACAACCACTTTGGAAAATAGTTTGAGAGTTTCTCAAATGTACACACAGTGTTACCATATTAGCCCACAATTCTACTCCCAGGTATCTATCTAGAAATGAAAATATACAGACGTCCGTATAAAAACTTGTACTAAATGTTCATAGCAGCATTGTTGATAAAACCAAAAAGTAGAAGGCCCCAAATCTATTCTACTGAAACAAAGAAAATTCCATATATCCCTATAATAAAAATATTATTTGGCAAAAAAAGAATAAGCTGATCCATGTTACAACATGAATGAGCCTTGAACACATTATGTTAAATGAAGCAAACAGAATGTTGACATAAGTGAGGGTTATTTTGGAATGATGAAAATGTTCTAAAATCAGATTGTGCAAGTAATTTTTTGAACATACTAAAAACCATTTATATTCACCTAACTCTGAACATACTTAAAACCATTGGACTATACTCTTTAAATGGGAAAATGTTGTCATTTTTGAATTATCTCAGTAAAGCTGCTATAAAAAAGAAAATTGAAATGTAGAAATGGTAGAATCAGTAGAAAAAGAAGTTAAAACAGTAATTATAACAATATTCTATTTGTTGAAAAATATAGAATGAATGAGCAAGTAGAGACATCAAAATTATTGAAAAATAAATACCCAGGATGAAGCTTAGGAAACATAATGTCCAAGATCAAAAATGCATATGATGGAATTTAGGACCAATTAGACTTACAGATTATTGTGTTTGAAGACATACCAATAGAAATGCTCTAAAATTAAAGAAGAAGAAGAAGAAGAAGAAGAAAGGAAAGAAAGAAAAATTATCTCGGAAAAAAAAAGAATAGAGCATCAGTGAACTCTGAGATAACCTCAAGCATTTAAAAATATTATGTTAGAGTCACTGAACTGACAAAAACATTTCAATAATGGCCAAACCCACACACAAATATAGTAAGTTCAACTACCTCAAGCACAAGAAACAAAATTATCCCCAGGCACATTACAAATTACTTAAAGCTCATGATAAAGTGAAAATCCTTACATACCTACTAGAACAGTGAAAATAAAACAGAGGCAACGTTAAATGCTGACAAGGAGGCAGATGAGCTGGATCTCCATTAGTACTACTCTAGAAGACAGTTTGGCAGTTTTTTTTTTTTTTTTTTTTTTTTTTTTTTTTTTTCAAATTTAAGCCTATATTTGTCATCTGACCTAGGAATTACAACTCTGGATATTTATCCCAGAGAAATGAAAATCTACATTCACACAAAACTCTCCACACAATTGTTCACAGTAAGTTTATATGCAATATCCTAAACTGGAAACAACCAAAACATCCTCCATTAGATGAATGGTTAAACCGACTGTTGTACGTCCAATACCATAGAGCACTACTTAGCAACAGACAGGATTGAACTATTGATAAACACAGCAACTTGGATGAATCTCAAGGGAAGTATGATGTGTAAAAAAGACAATCTCAAAAGATCAGCTACTGTATGATTCCATTTGTATGATATTCTTAAAATGACAAAATTATAGAGATGGAGAGCAGATTAGTTAGTGGTTGGCAAGGGTTAGGGATGGTGGGAATAAGGGATGAGTGTGACTATAAGAGAGTATCAAGGAAGGTGTTTGTGGTGACATTGTGTTGTATTTTGACTGTAGTAGTGGTTTCATGAATCTACATATGTGATAAAATGACACAGAACTATATACACTCATTGTACCAATGCCATACTCTGGTTTTAATACTGTACTATAATTATGAAGATATAACTATTGCAACTAGGTTAAGGATACATGAGCTTTTTCTGTACAATTTTTGAAAATTCTTGTGAATATATAATTATTTCAAAATTTGAAAAAATACAAACCCCTAAGACTGCTTTCATTTCATTGAAATGAAATTGTTTCCTCAGATGGATGCTGACTCTTTTACCTGATTGGAGGCTGGGGCAAAGGAGGAAGGGTCACATGAAGTAGAGGTAGCCCAGCCCACAATGAGGAGCCAAGTCCCTCCCAGCTCCTCCTGGATTATCTGACCTATAGAAGCATAAAGGAGAATAAATGATCGTTGTTTTAAGCCACTGGATTTTGGAGTGGTTTGTTTGAAGCACCAGTGTGACAATAGCTAACTAATAGATGCCTACCTGCCTCGCCTCCTCTCCACACCGAGAGGACAGATGTTGGTCATTGGTGACTGTGGCAGAGACGGTTGTCTTCCAACATCCATTCTAGCCTTCTATTACTACAAGTAATAATCTTTCTGATTTTATCTGGTCATATGTCTATCTGGATTAAGACTGCATTTCCAGCTTCCATCTTGTAATTAGGGGAGGCCATGTGACTAAGTTCTGACCAATGGCTTACAAAGGAAAGTATTGTGCAACAGTTTCTGGGCACCTTCTTTAAGAAATAGCAACATTCAGGGGCGCCTGGGTGGCGCAGTCGGTTAAGCGTCCGTCTTCAGCCAGGTCACGATCTCGCGGTCCGTGAGTTCGAGCCCCGCATCAGGCTCTGGGCTGATGGCTCGGAGCCTGGAGCCTGTTTCCGATTCTGTGTCTCCCTCTCTCTGCCCCTCCCCCGTTCATGCTCTGTCTCTGTCTCAAAAATAAATAAAAACGTTGAAAAAAAAATTTAAAAAAAAGAAATAGCAACATTCATTTTGTCCTCCTTTTTCTTAGCCCCTCACTTCTCAGGGATTAAAATGCAGAGGTGATGGTTGGAGCTAAAGCAGCCATCTTGGATATGAGGTGGAAACTACATTTTGAGAATGGTAGATAAAGCAACAAAGTAGAATAAATGAGGGTGTTTGTTGATCATAGAGATGCTATACCAGCCCTGGGCTTCTTATATTTAAATTTCCTTTATGTGAGAAAGATATAGACTTCTAGTTTATGTTTTCAGTCACCCACAATGGAACTTAACCTTTATTTATACAGTGGCTTATTATTCACCCCTTTTTCATGCACTTATCTTGGGAAACCAAACACGCTAAGTATTATATGCTTTCATTTATTAAATATTTTTTAGGCACTTATTGTACATCAGTATGATAATTCTGGGGAAACAGTAAGGAGCAATATAGACATGGTCTTTGCCCTCAAGGTCTTCAGAAAAAAAAAAAAAAAGAGAGAGAAATCTTAAAAGCAGCTAGAGCAAAAAGACACAATTCATACAGAAAGCAAAAATAAGGATGACAGAACACTTCTTATGGAAAAAAAATGCAAGCTGAAATAGGTTGAAGAAAGATTGGTTTTTTTTTTTATTTTTTTTTAACATTTATTTATTTTTGAGACAGAGACAGAGCATGAATGGGGGAGGGTCAGAGAAAGAGGGAGACACAGAATCTGAAACAGGCTCCAGGCTCTGAGCTGTCAGCACAGAGCCCGACGCGGGGCTCGAACTCACGGACCATGAGATCGTGACCCGAACTGGTCGGATGCTTAACCGACTGAGCCACCCAGGCGCCCCGAAGAAAGATTGTTAAAATACTTTGTGTGTGGGAGGACGAAACCCTGTCAACTAATAATCCTTTGTCCAACAAAAGTAACTTTTAGAAATAAAGACTTTAAAAAATGTTTATTCATTTATTTTGAAAGAGAATCCCAGAATCTCTGCACTGTCAGTGCAGAGCCCTATGTGGGGCTCGATCCCACAAACCATGAGATCCTGACATGAGAAATAGAGTCGGACACTTAACTGAGCCATCCAAGCACCCCAACGCTTTTAAAGATACACAAAATGCCAAATACGCCAAATGAATTAGCAGCCAGCACACGTGCACTACAAGAATGTTAAAGACAGTTTTTGAAATAGAGAGATTATCATACCACATGGAAATCTGATGTATATGGTGTAATAAACACTGTCAAACCTGGTTACAACATGAATGAAAAGACTTTATTTTTTTTAAACTCTTAAAAAGGTAATGGCTTGTTCAAACAAAAATAACAATGTATTGTGGGTTCCATAGAGAGAAAGAAAACGTATGACAACAGTAGCTTAAAGTCTGTAAGGGGAGAAATGGAAGTACGCTGTTGTCATAATGTCATTACACTGCATGTGAGATAGCAAGTCAAGGCGATAATTTTAAAAGGTCATGTTATAAACCTCAAGGCAACATAAAAGGGTTGTAGCAACCCTAAAGACATGCATCTAATTAGCAACAGAGTAAAATGGAATCCTAAATAATATATTCATCCAACAGGAGGCAGAAAAATGTGGAAATGGGGAAGTATGTAAGAAAAATAAAGAATAGATGGTGCAAATAAAAAGCAAACAACAGGATGGTAAATTTAAGCTCTACTATATCGATAGTGACATTAATGTAAATGTCTAAACTCCTCTATCAGAGCAAACAAGCACACAATATTGTCAGGAATTGACAGTAAGAACCCAACTATATGCTACCTACAAAAAAAAAAAAAAGATCTACTTCAAGCATAACGATGGAAAGAAATATCATGCTGAGTAAGACAGAATTAAAATAAAATTGGGAGACTTCTAGATTCAGTTCAGAGTTGTGCAGAGGCCTATAAATATCCCTCCTACCTTCATAACGAGGCAAACGTTGTACAAAATTTGGTTTAACAGCTCTTTTTGAACCCACCAAAGAACATAAATTGCAGGGTAAACAAGTGACTTGAAATCTGGATAAATGCTGGCACCTGAGGTTACAATCAGCACGCCAGCGTTTGCTTCCTCAGGACAGAGGCCCCAGAACATAAACTGGTAAAAAAAAAAAAAAAAAAAAAGTACAGCTACAGCATTGCAGGGAATACCTAAAAGTCAAGTGTGGGCAAATAAGAGTGTGAGATCCTTGGCAGTGACAGAGAGAGAGCTGTGGGGTCATACCTTTTGCAGACTTTTCCTCCACGAACCCTCCCAGGATGTCACAGAGAAGACTGAAGAAACACCAGAAGAAGCTCTTCTTGCGGTGGGGGAGGAAGACACCAGCTGCTGTGCAGAGGTGCAGAGGAGTTTCTCCCATCTTCCCTACAGATCACAAACCTTAATCTGTACAGGAAAAGCAATAAAAACTGTCACCTGGAGCTCTTAGAACTTGAGAGAGAAAACCCAGGGCCATTGGGGAAAAGAACAGAAAACAAAGCAAAACAATCAAACAGCAAACACCCGCACTGTCCCCAGGGGAATTTGCAGGAATACAAAGGAGGGCCAGTACCAGAGCAAGAGGACACTTACCACTTGTGAAGCCGGCCCCACTGAAACCCAACTGACACAGTTCCAGCCAAGGCTGCAGTGAAAACCGAACATCAACCAACACCTCCACCCTCACCTGTCACTCAGGCTAGCAAGCACTGCCGAAATACCATAATGGAACACAGCTGGGGGAACCGTAAGAAAAAGAGTCCCTTTGACCACAGCACAAAAAAAGGAAACCCCAGGCCAAGAAGAGAGCAGAAAGTGAGGGAACAAACAAACAAAAACCTCTGCAAGTTAACCTACCTCCAAAACCAAGTTATCACTGGAGGAACTTGAAGGCTCTGGTGCAATGAGAGTGATCATAGCACCAAGGCGCCTAAAACCCCACTCAACCCTGATGAGATTATCAGAAGCCCACTCATCACAGGCGTAGCAGAATGAAAGGAGTTCGATTTCACAAGCAAAACAAAATACTTGCCTCAGTATCCACTGTAGCATAAAACATTTCAAGCTTCCGATAAAAAAATTATACAGCATACAAAAAAGAGTGAGGAGAAACAAATTCTGAAGAGCCAAAGCAAGTGTCAGAATGAGACTCAGATATGAGACTGATGTTAAAAATAATCCAGCCATTTTCCCCAATGGACATTCATATGGCATCCTAATCTACCTAAGAAAAATACTGTGAGTCCATGTAAAAGTGTTCAATGTCATTAATCACTAGGAACATGAAAAATAAAACCATAATCAATTATCATTACATACCTTCCTGAATGATTAAACTGAGTGATATCACCAAAAGTTGGTGAAAATGGGGAGCAAACATAACTCTTATACCTGTACATTGGAATCACTTTGGAAAAAGTCCTGGCAATATCTTGTATAACTAAACATACACTTATCAATGATCCCTTAATTCCAGTACTAGGTATCTAATCCCCAAAAGGAATATATGCATATACACAAAAGCATGTAGACTCAAATGTTCCAAAGCAACTTTATTCATAATGGTTAAAAATTGGGGACAGTAGAGTCCACTAACAGGTGAATATATTAATGAACAGATGTATATCCATACAATGAAATAATACTCACCAATAAAAAGAGATTATACTATTTGACTTCATGTATTCAAAGTTCTGAAACAGACTCAAGCAATATATGTTCCTAAAATATCAGAACAAGGGGCACCTCAGTAGCTCAATCGGTTAAACATCCGACTTCAGCTCAGGTCATGATCTCATGGCTCGTGAGTTCGAGCCCCGCATCAGGCTCTGTGCTGACAGCACAGAGCCTAGAGCCTGCTTCAGATTCTGTGTCTCCCTCTCTCGCTGCACCTCCCCTGCTCATGCTGTCTCTGTCTCTCAAAAATAAACATTAAAAAAATTAAAAATATCAGAACAATAGCTGCCTCTTATGGGAGGTGTGAGACGAGTGGAAATGGCATGGCCAAGCTTTTGGTGGTGATGATCATATTCTATACCTTGATTTGTTTTACAAGGGTATGTACATATGTCAAAGCTCTGAAAGCATACACTATCATTTGTGTAATTCATTGTGTGTAAAATTACCTTAGAAGAAAAGAACTGTATATAAATATTAAATTCTAAGATCTGCATTCTAAAATATTTACAAGTGTTCTGATGTCTGTTATTTAGTTTTAAATTCATCAAAAAATAAGGTGGCCTGATGGATGGTTAGAGGTATGGGTAAATGGATAGATATCTGATAAAGCAAGAAAAGTGAAAGGTTTGTGGTATAGTCTAGGGATGTGAATATGAGTGTTCACTATATAATATTTTCAACTATGATACATTTATTAAAGTTTCTATAATAAAAATTGGGAAAAAAAGAAATATAGAAGAGACTGACTACTCTCTCCAACCACTGCAGGCATCTAGCTAAGATACGGAGAAATGGAGAAAGTATATATTTTTTTACAGTCTATAGTTTTCACCATTACATGAGAATGGATATTCTAGTAATCACAAGGGAGGATAGAAAAATCTTTTCCTTCTATCCTTCTAAGTTCTCAGCTGGAGTTCTGTAATAAAAGACAGATTACCAAGAGAAAAACATACAAATTTATTTAATATGTCACATGGGAGTCTTCACAAGGAAATGAAAACCCAAAGGAACTTTTAAACCTCAGCACTATAATGTGAGGTTTGATGAAGGGTGAAAAGTCATGGAAAAATGGAATAAGACAAAAGGATATGAGGTAAGGGTGATAAACTGGGGGAAACTTAGCAAGGTCTGTTAATTTGAATTCCTCTCAGTGTCCCTCCGTCTTTGGAAATAAGGATGTTTCTTTCCTCTGGGTACAGTGCAGGCCGCATCTCATCCAAGGGCCTTCTTACCTACTTCAGGGATATGAGGGGGTCTTATGACCTACTTGGAGCGACAAGGGGAATCAGAGATTCCTTCCTGTGTTTGCCATTTCTCAGATTCCTTCAGCTTAAATATTCAATATGCCAAGGTGTCATATGATGGAGTAGCATTTCCTGAACCCTGTCATACAGAAATAAGACTTAATTGTGTCTAAAGTAACCAGAGTACATTTCATTGTCTGAGAGAGTGAGCAGAAAAGTCATAGATCCTGCCCCAGATATCATCCAAGGGACAGGGAGGAACTAGCCAAACATAAAAGGTTTAAAAGGACAGTTGTGGGAGGAATAAAGTCACTTTATCATTACATTCTATTGTATTTTTCTGTTCCACACAGATTGTATTTTTCTGGTAGTTCCACACAGATTTTCCTGACAAGGTTAAAGGTACACTTTAGATTAAACATTATATAGCTATAGTGTCTCCAATCTATGCAGGGGTGTGATTTTTCACCAGTGGAATGAATTATTTTGTAGTGATTAAATAAGTAGACGTTAAAGCCAAACTGCCTTTATATTTTGCTGGCTCTACATTTATGGACTATGGAACAAAATTATTTAACCTCACAGAGCAAGTTTCCTCATTTGTAAAGTGGAGATAATATGAGTACGTATCACATAGAGTTTGTGAATTTGTGAATGGCCTCAAACATGGAGGGCTAGGAGAGACTGAAGAAAGAGGCTGGCCACCCCAGATTGGGAGGTGGCAGGTTGATCAAGCAAGAACTTACACAAGAGGCTTCTCTTGGGTGGCCGCAAGACAAGTAGATCTCTACACCTGCCTGCCAGAATCTTCAAAGTTTGCATAGAGGGCTCCGTGAGGTTCAGTCAGCATATTGTCCCAATGGCCTCAACTACGCGTTGTTCTCTCAAGACTGCATTCTTGAAATCAGCTTCCACTGTGGGAAAACTGGGCAGAGTGTACATTCCAAGGACAGGAGACGGGTGAGGAGCTTCCCATTGCATGGCTCCAGCTCTCAGGTCAACTGGAGATCATGTTCTCTTGAAGACCTCCTCCAACAAGGTTGTAGTTAGAATTAAGTGAGTTAATGATTAAACCATCCAGGGAAGTACAATATAAAAACTGGAAAATATAATATTGAGTATTGTTTGTACTTTTATAAAGGCATTTTATATAATACTAAATGACTCTCTTTTATCTTTTATAGTATTTGTTAAATTCACTACTAACACAAAACATATAACCTCTCTGTAATTTTCCACAACCATTTAGGGTACACTCTTACTCCCTTTACTCCCCTCCTTCTAGAGGCTCTTTTAATGTTACTCTTTGGACCACAACTATTCACTGTGTTTGTATTCTTTGTCTCTTCCAGGTTGCAGGCCTTCAATTTCCAACTTGTTCTCAACCAAAGATATCGATCTTTAGGTGCCTACAACTCCTTATCTTTCAGAAGGCCCTTGGACAGACACTGCCAACCACCACAGCCTTTTCTCCTCCATAGTCAGAAAGTGATGGATTCCTAAAATCTTCATAATGTCCCCTAACAGCTTGAAGAAACCAGACCAATTCCCAATGATTTGGGATCTAATCACTTGAGAGAGGAATGTTAAGCAGTTTGGCATGAGGGAGGATGAATAAAGCAGATGCTGGCCATACCCTCAAACGACCCCCCACCAGGTGCTAACAACCACACCTTCAAAGCCACCCCTAAGGGCTAACAGAATAGGAAAGGCCTAGCCACAAAGGGGACTTCAAGACCTGAGCAAAGATTGTTCATCCGTCTGTGATACCTTGAATACAAGTCAGGGTCTTGCCTAGGCTGACAAGCCTTAATTGTGTAAGACATTATTGAATCCTACCATTCCTCTCCCCCTTGAAACTATTCAAAAACTTACATAGACAATTTCTACTACCTGCTTCTGTTAAAGAGAATATTTACAAACATTGGACTCCCCATTTGTTGGCTCTAACTCAATGTCAGCATAACTGCCTTCTTATGAATGAGCAGGAAAGCAGAGTTTATGCCCAATTTGTTTTTCAGTAATTAGTGACTCTCCACCTTAATTTCTCACTTTCCAAAAAGATCCCCACTTTGTACATTCTGGAATTTAGATAAGAGTAAACAATGGAGCAAACACTGGTTAAAACATCAGAACAGCACAAGCCAGGTGATTTGTTTCCCTCATTAGTTGCAAGCATCTCAGACTCCTCTCTTTTTTTACTTAAACAAAAAATTTTTTAAGTTAATTTATTTTTGAGAAAGAGAGAGAATGAGTGTGAGTGGGGGAGGAGCAGAGGATAGAGAGGGAGGGAGAGAATCCCAAGCAGGCTCTGTGCTGTTAACACAGAGCTTCTCTTGGGGCTTGAACCCACCAACTGTGAGACCATGACCTAAGCAGAAATCAAAAGTCGGATGTTTAATAAACTGAGCCACCCAGGCACCTCTCTCTCTCTCTCTCTCTCTCTCTCTCTCTCTCTCTATATATTAGAGAGAGAGAGAGAGAGAGAGAAAGAGAGAGAGAGAGAGAGGTTATATGCATGTGAGACTGGGGAAGGGTCAGAGAGAGGGGAGATTCCCAAGCAGAATCAGGCTGTCAGCACAGAGACCTACATGTGGCTGGATCACAGGAACCATGAGATCAGGACCTGAGCTCAAACTAAGAGTCAGCTGCTTAACAGACTGAGCCACCCAGGTGCCCCAAAGACTTCTCTCTTGATCCAATTCAGCTCCTTAACCCATATTCAATAGTGTGGGAGGAAGTAAAGATGCTACTGTCACATATATGCCAAGCCACAATTTTCACATTCATTTCTCTGGTTTGGGTTCATTATTTCATGTTGCTTTTGTCGTTGCTGTTATTTTAGTTATGCTTTCTAAGTCCTAGTACATTGTTGTGGATTCTACACACTTTAATTTCCATGGCCAGAGAAGCCAATAATGCAACTCAATCTGTTCCACAAAAGAGAGTTTTTGATACATGTTATTGTGTGTGTGCCTCCTGGGGAATTAAGGAGGTATATTCTTAATAGACCCAAATGCAGGTATATTTTATTTTTTGAAAGTGACCCAAATATGGGTATATTTCACATTGTGAAAGTTCATGTTATGCCGCCTTGCTTTTACAAAAGACCCATATTAGTATCTGCTTCCCCCAACCAAAAGAAATCTGTAGAGAATTTTCACTTTTGGAGGGAAAAAAAAGGTGAAAACCAAGAATAGTGTTCAGGGTTTGTTTTGCAGTGAGCAGTTGTAGAGGCAGCACACATCCTGAGCAGTGAAAGTGTCATGCTGAGACCCTCCCTGGGAACTCAGCATTAAGTGGCCAGGGTTTGAACTGTTTCTGTGAGCACATGTGATTTATCTTGATTTATTTTGTGAATCTATTAGCAAGATGGGTCCTAAGGTGTCAGAAAAGCCTATGAGATGTTATTTTGGGGGGATCGAGGAATGCTAAGAAATTTGTTCATATAAATTAATGATAACTGATAGTTTACACCATTTCAGCTTATGAAAGATTTCATAGGAGCACTCTATTTTCTGGGGCGCCTGGGTGGCTCAGTCAGTTGAGGGTTCAACTCTTGGTTTCGGCTCAGGTCATGATCTCACAGTTCATGGGATTGAGCCCTGCGTTGGCTGTGTGTTGGCAGCACGGAGGCTTCTTGGGATTCTCTCTTTCTCTCTCTCTGCCCCTCCCCTGCTCACGTGAGCATTCTCTCTCTCTCTCTCTCTCTCTCTCTCTCTCTCTGTCTCTCTCTCAAAATAAACTTAAAAAAAAAAACCACTCTACTTTCAGATAGTGAGGGGAACCTGTATTTTCAAAATGTGAAATAAAGACTACTTTAATCAAAATGGTAACTTTCATTTCTAAATTTTAGAAAATATTATTGTGGTATAGAGTAAAAGAAGGATTTTGTTCTCCTGACACAGCCATTCAGCAATTTATTTAATCACTCTGAGGTCTAGTTCCCCCTTCTACAAAATAGAAAGTGGTAGCTATTATTAAGTGCTCTAGCTTTTCAATTCAAATTTCACATCTCAGTTCAATGTAAAACATAACAATAAAGACTTTTTAAATGGACTTAAATAGATGTGCTCACTGTATTCATGAATTGAGCCAATTTGGACAAGGTAATTGATACTTAAGGGAATTCAACTGAAGTTCCAATAGTTTGGCGAGTCAAAAGGTAGATATAATTATGACTGGTGTTTCACTTAGGTAAAACAATATTTCAACAACTGAATCATTTGGTAGTGTTTTAAGAACAGACAAGAATAGCACTGAGATGAGACCTAGATTAGTCACATAGTTCTCCATCTCAACAACAAAGGGGTTTCTGTTAAAAGACAGTATTCAGGGGTGGCTTGGTGGCTCAATTTGTTAAGCATCTGACTTGATTTAGGCTTAGGTCATGATCTCACTGTTCATGAGATTGAGTCTCTTGATGGGCTCTGCACAGACAGTGTAGAGCCTTCCTGGGATTCTCTCTCCCCCTCTTTCTCTGACCCTCCCCAACTCGTGCTTTTTCTCTCTCACTCTCTTTCTCTCAAAAATAAATAAATAAATATTAAAAAAAAAAAACAGTGTTAGGAAAGAATCAATGGAATTTGGAACTCTCCCATATCACAAATATGGGAGTTTAAATAGCAAGACTATAAGAAAAACTTAATGGACACATTTATTATTAGTCTTTATTATGGTAATAGACATTAAGTCTTCAGGTTTTGCAGCCATGAAAGTTCAATCCATTTTCAAAGAGAAGTAACAAATAGCAATTTGGCTAAACCTTATACAGATGAGTAGAAGAACTTTCTGGCTGGGATGATGGAGAGATGTGAGACAGGAGTTCCCAATAAGATTGCAGATTCTCATTCCTTAAAGATAAAAATAAGATGTCTACCTTCTTGGGATTACTTTACTGCAGACCTAGGATTAAGTCAGGGAGATGAATGAAGCAGGCATTAAAGTTTCATTCCGGGCCTGTAACTCCATGCGTTTCTTGAATTCACCATTTTCACCCTGTAACAGATTCAGCAATGCAGCAAAATTACCAGGCAACCCAATTTCTTAGGGTTGTAGCAATGTCACAGATAATTAAATAGAAACTGGGATTTTGTCCTGGTTTCAATAAATTGGCCAGCTGGACCACCAGCAACATCTCCCTATGCAGTTATAGAGATCTAGCAGTGTGTTAATAAAAGCCTCAGGGAGGTCCCACAAACTATTGGCCATTTTCTACAGGAGATATATAGCTCTGGGCAACTTCAAAATGTATATCTAGTATTCCTGTTCCAATAAAAAGAAAAGCATAAGAGTACACAGTGTGTACATATGTATATGTGTATGTGTGTTAAGTGACCTAAGAAGTATTGAAAATTAATGAGACATTATGGAAAAATGGTTAACTTCCCTCTCCCCCTACCATGTATAGCTCTGCTAATTCAACAACTCACCAGCTGTTAATACTTAATACTCAAAGGAAAAACACATTTGCAATTTAATTAAAGCACAAGGTGGTAGGTTCTATTTAGAAATGTCATGGTAAAGGCAATTTTGTCTCCCCACACCATTTTTTTTTAAATCGACCTGTCTAATACCTAACAATTCTCATATATAACTTGCTAGTGCTGTTAACACAAAAATCAGTCTAATGTCAATAATAAGTGAGAGGTTTAAAAAATAATAAAAATAAAGTAGCTATTTATGTATAATTAAATTCAATGATATAATTAAACATAATATAAATATCACTCAACACTTGTGAAGAATTCAATTAGTTTCAAGTTGACTATGGAGGGAAATTGGATGAGGGGACAAAATTCTGTGCATTCCTTTACTTTCTGATTGTGGGTTGAGTAAAGATTATATTATTGCTTATTTTTCTAATAATTCAAATTAATAATGATAGTAATTTTAATAGAATTGCTACAAAAAGTTAAATATTGCTATATTTTCCAAATTTCTGAAAATAATAATATTAACAATAATAATAGCAACAATAATAAAATATTATGTCCTAATAGTGCCATTTCTTGCTCAGCTTGTTAAGGAGAAAAGAGCTCTAATTATGAGAACCTCTCTCCAGGGAACCAATTCTTGACTATAAATTTTAATGGCAATTTTCCCACTTATCAGAACAGTTTGGAAATTGCACACATCCATTTTTAGGTCTTTTATTTTTAAATGTAGACATCACAACCCTTAAATGTTTTAATAAATGTTGAATTGACATCATACTAACTTTCAAACTAAAGTTTTGAAATATTTCCATTATGAAAATTAACTTTAAATGTGGATCTCCATTTCTTATCTGTATGTTGTAAATGTTACCCACACCAAAAAACATATAGTTTCTAACAAAGGGCCTTACCATAAACAGTCTCTATATTTGTGGCACTTTTGTCTGTAAATATACTGTTTTAACTAAGAAATTTCTAAGTCACAACATACTCTTGGAACATATTGTAGACTCTTAAAAGAGACACTATTTTACTGGCATGTAGCACTAGACAATAGACAAATTCTTCTCACTAATTGATTAATCAATAAAGAGGCATATGTATGTATATATATAATAAAACATATATATGACATACATACATACATATATACATATACAAGAAGACAGGAGACATAAATATAGAGTTCAATAAGAATTAACAATGCAATGTTAATACTGGCTACTGTAGTGGGATTATATGTCAAATTGTATTTTCCTTTACATATTTTTAATTTTAAAATGTTGTATAATAAGTATGCATTACTTCTATGATAACAAACATAAAATTTTAAGGATAAATAGAATAGCTTCATGGGTAATCTCTGAACATACAAATGATAGCATTGAAAACAAATTATTTTTCATATCCACAATATTTCTGCTAAAAGTCAAATTCCTATTGTTAATTCTTTCTAGCTTCTTATGCCTTATATATTTAGAAACTGAATATCATATATGAATCTGGCATTTATTTAATTTCTAATTTAAAAGTCTCAAACGTAAAAAAAGTTTTTAATTTTTTAATTTGATAAAGTTGACACTATACTTTGTAAATGTCAGGTATACACCATGTTACTTTAATACATTTGTATATTGTAATATGATTGCCATTGAAGCAATATTTATCACATTACATCTTAGTACAATATTATTGTCTATATTTATTATATTCTATGTTAGATGTCAATGACTTATTGACTACTTGTTACAAGTTTATACCGTTAAATGTCATCAGTCTTATGTCCCCAACACTATCCTCTAGTAACCAATAGTTTCTTTTCTGGTTTTCTTACAGGCTTAACTTTCTCAGATCCAAACATTTAAATTATATCATACAATACTTTTTTTTGTCTGACTTATGTTGCTTTGCATAATGTGCTCAAGGTCCATCCACATTGTCACAAATAGCAGGATAGCCTCCTTTCTCATGGCTGAATAATATCCCACTGTGTATTTATAACACATCTATTTTGTCCATTCATCCATTGATGAGCATTTGGGTTCTTTTCATATCTTGGTTATTATGAATAACATTGCAATAACTATGGGAGTTTATATGTCTTGTCAAAATCCCAATTTAATTTATTTTGGTTATATACCAAGCAGGTGGATTTGCTAGATTATATGGTAAATCTATTTTAATTGTTTGAGAAATCTTTATATTGTTTTCTCTAGAGGTTGCATAATTCACATTCCTACAGGCAGTGTGTAAGGGTTCTTTTCATCACATCCTCACCAGCAATTGTCTCTTGTCTTTGATAACAACCATTCTAAAAAGTGTGAGGTGATATCTCATTGTGGTTTTTATTTGCATTTCTCTGATGATCAGTGACATTGAGCATCTTTTCATGTGCCTGTTGGCTATTTTGATGTCCTCTCTGGAAAAACGTTTATTTAGTTCTGCCATTTTTTAAACAAATTTTTTTATTATGTCACATCAGTTCTTTATAAATTTTAAATATTAACCCCTTATTTGATATATGGTTTGCAAAAATCTCCCGTTCTGTAAACTGCCATTTTATTTTGTTAGTTGTTTATTTTGCTGTGCATAAGCTTTTGCAATTGATGTACTCCCATTTGTGGATTTTTGCTTGTTTTTTTTTTTAGGATAGGTGGGGCAGAAAGAGAAGGAGAGAGGGAGAGAGAGAGAGTATGAGAATCTTATCAGGTTTCATGCTCAGCATGGAGTCCAATGAGGGGCTTAATCTCATGACTCTGAGAGCATGACCTGAGCCAAAATCAAGAGTCTGATGCTCAACCTACTGAGCCACCCAGGTGCCCTAATTTTTGCTTTTGTTGTTTGTGTTTTCGAAGTCATGTCCAAAAAATAATTGCTAAGACCAATACTGATAAACTTCTTTCCTATGGTTTCTTCCAGGAGTTTTAGGGTATTAGGTCTTACATTTAAGTTTTTTGTCCATTTTGGGTTAATTTTTGTAAGTGGTGTGATATAAGGGTTCAATTTCATTGTTCTGGATGTTTCTCTGATTTTCCCAGCATCATTTGTTAAAAAGGCTATCTTTCCCCCACTGGGTTTCTTGGCTCCCTAGTCAAATATCAGTTGACTATATATGCCAGAATGTAATTCTGTGCTCTTGATTCTGTTCCATTAATCTATGTGAGTATTTTGTGTCTGTATTACTATCGTTTTGTAGTATAGGTTAAATCAAGAAGTGTGATATTTCTGACATTGTTATTTTTTTCCTCTGGATTACTTTGGTTATTTAGGGTCTTGTGTGGCTCCACACAAATTTTAATATTGTTTATATTTGTGATGAATGCTTTTGGTATTTTAGTGTAGACTGCACAAAATCTGTGGGTAGCTTTGGGTGGTATGGCTATTTCTTATTGTTTCAATCCATGAACACATGATGTCTTTCCATTTATTTGTGTCATCTTTGATTTATTTCAGGAAAATCTTGTAGTTTTCATTGTACAGATCTCTAATTTCCTTCGTTAAATGTATTCCTAAATGTTTTATTGTTTTTGATGCTATTGTGATTAGGATAATTTTTCTGATGCTTCAACACTAGTATAAAGATATGCCACTGATTTCTGTAGATTGATATTTAAGCTGCTACTTTACTAAAATCATTAATTCCAACAGCCTTTTTTTTATTAACTCTAGGCTTTCCTATATATAAGATCATACCACCAGTAAATAGTCAGAATTTTACTTTTTCCTTCTCAATCTAGATGCCTTGTATTTCTTTGTCTTGCCTAATTGCTCTAGCTAGGACTTCTAGTACTATATTGGATAGGAATGGTGAGTGTTGGCAAAATTGTCTTGTTTCTGGTCTTGGAAGAAACTCTTTCAAATTTTCTCTATTGAGAATAATGTTAGATGTGAGTTTGTTGTGTATGGCTTTTATTATGTTGAAATATATTCCTTCTATGCCCAATCTGTTAAGGGCTTTTACCAATAAAGGATGTTGTATTTTGTCAAATGCTTTCTCTGTGTCTATTGAGATGGTCACATGATTTTTATCTTTCATTTTTATATGATGAATTGCATTTATTGATTTGCATACATTCAAATATCTTTGCATCTCAAGGATAAGTCCCACTTGGTCATGGTCTATAACCCTTTCAATGTGATCTTGAATTTGGTGTGCTACTATTTTGTTAAGAAATTTTGCATGTAGGGGTGCCTGAGTGGCTCAGTTGGTTAAGCATCCAACTCTTGATTTTGGCTCAAGTCATGATCGTGCTGTTCATGAGATAGAGCCCCTCATTGGGCTTTTCTGTGCTGACAGGGCAGAGCCTGCTTGGGATTCCCTCTCTCCCTCTCTCTCTGCCCTTTCCTCATTCATGTGTGTGCTCTCTTTCTCTGTCTCTGTCTCTGTCTCTCTCTCTCAAAATAAAATAAAATAAACTTAACAAAAAGGAATGTTTCTAGGAGCATCTGGGTGACTCAGTTGGTTAAGCATCTGACTCTTAGTTTTGGCTCAGATCATAATCTCATGGCTCGTGAGATGAAGCCACACATCAGGTTCTGTGCTGACAACATGGAGCCTGCTTGGGATTCCTCTCTCTCTGCCTCTCCCCCACTCGCACACATGTTCACTTTCTCTCAAAATAAAAATAAATAAACATTAAAGAAAAGAATTTTTGCATCTACATCTTATTAGGGATAATGACCTGTAGCTTTCATTTCTTATGATATACTTACAGAGTTTTGATATCAAGGTAATACTGGCTTCATAGAATGAGTTGGCAAGTGTTACATCCTCAATAATTTTGCAAGAGTTTGAGGATGACTGGTATTAATTATTCAAAATTTGGTAGTATTTATCAGTGAAGCTTTCTGACCCTGAAGTTTTCTGTGATGGGAGTTTTTTATTACTGACTCAGTCTCTTTATTTGTTATGGGTATGTTCAGATTTTCTATTTTTTCCTGATTCAGTCTTAGTAGGTTGTGCATTTCTAGAAATGTACCCATTTTTTCTAAGTTATATAATTTTTTGAAATATTATTTTTCATAGTACTCTCATAATTCTCTGTATTTCTGTAATGCATAAATCCTTTTTCAATTCCAAGCTTCTTTGATTCTTTTCCCAATTTTCTTACTTAGTCTAGCTAAAGGTTTCTCAATTTTGTTTATCTTTTTGACAAATCAGCTTTTTGTTTTGTTGGTTCTTTCTGTTGTTTTTCTGGTCTTTATTTCATTTATTTCTGCCCTGATATTATTATTATCTTCCTTCTATTTAATTTTGGGCTTAATTTGTTCTCTTTTTAGTTTCTTGAGGTGTAAAATTGGGTTGTTTATTTGAGATCTTTCTGATATCTTAATATATTGATTGCTATAAACTTTCCCCTCAGAACTGTTTTTGCTGCATCAAAATTTGGTATGTTGTATTCTCATTTTCATTTGTTTTAAAATAATTTTTTTTATTTTCCTTTTGATTTATTCTCTGACCTGTTGGTTCTTTAGAATTTATTGTTTAATTTCCACAGTTTTGAAGATCTATTTCCTCTTGTTTATTTCACATTTCATGCCATTTTGGTTAGTGAAGATGGTTAGTGTGATTTCAATCTTCTTAAATTTGCAAAGAGAAGTTTTGTGGCTTATCATAAGATCTATCCTGGATAATGTTCCATGTGCACTGGAGAAATCGGTGTATTCTGCTATTTTGGAGGAGGAATGTTGTATATATACCTGTTAAATCCATTTGTTCTAAAATGTGGTTCAATTTCCTTGTTGATTTTCTGTCTGAACAATCTATCCATTGCTGATAGTGGAGAATTGATGTTCCCTAATATTATTGTATTGTGCTGTTGTTTATTTCTCCCTTAAGATCTATTAGTATTTGCTTAATATATTTTTAAAGCTTATTTATTTATTTTGAGAGAGAGAGAGAGAGAGAGAGAGAGAAAGAATGAGTGAAGAAAGGGCAGAGAGAGAGGGAGAGAAAGACTCCCAAGGAGGCTTCATGCTGTCAGCACAGAGCCTGGCGTGGCATTCAATCTCACGAACAGAACCGTGAAATGATGACCTGAGCCAATACCAAGAGTCAGACCCTTAACTGAGTGATCCACCCAGGTGCCCCATTAATGTATTTTGATGGTCGGATGTTGGGAGTATATATATTTATGACTGTTATATGTTCTTGATGTATTGACCATTTTATCATTATATGATGATCTTCTTGTCTCTTGTTACCATTTTTGGCTTGAAGTGTATTTTATCTGATATGAGTATGGCTATACACACTTTCTTTTAGTTACTATTTGCTTGGAGCATCAAACTCCATCTCTTTACTTTGACTCTATACCATTCTTTTTTTTTTATTTTTTTTAACGTTTATTTATTTTTGAGACAGAGAGAGACAGAACATGAATGGGGGAGGGGCAGAGAGAGGGAGACACAGAATCTGAAACAGGCTCCAGGCTCCGAGCCATCAGCCCAGAGCCCGACGCGGGGCTCGAACTCACGGACCGCGAGATCGTGACCTGAGCTGAAGTCGGACGCTTAGCCGACTGAGCCACCCAGGCGCCCCTCTATACCTTTCTTTATAGCCAAAATGAGTCTCCTGCAGGCAGCATATAGTTGGGTCTTGTTTTTTAATCCATCCAGGTGCTCTCTTGATTTGTGAGTTCAATCTATTTACATATAGGGTGATTATTGATATATAAAGACTTACCACTGCCATTTTATCTTTTGTTTTCTGGTTGTTTTGTATCTCCATTGTTTCTTTTTCTTTGTTTCTGTTACTATTTTAAGTTGGTGGCTTTCTATGATGATTTTCTCAATTTTTTGTTTTGTTTTGTTTTGTCTTTCTTTTTTTTTATGATTTGTGTCTTTACCCTAGATATTTTTTGTGTGTGTGGTTACCATGAGGTTTGTATAAAACATCTCATAGATAAACTAGTCCTTTTTCTGTTGATAGCAATGTATCTTAATTTGCCTTTACAGATTCTGTCATTTTTCTCTTCTCCTTTTACATTTTTGTGACAAACTACTCCATTTTATGTTATAAATTTGTTACCTGTCATAGACTCTAAGTCTAAAGTTCTCTTTTGGCCAGCAAAAGAGTGGATGCAGGATTAAAGCGAGAGATGGCTAATGTCCTGGAAAAGACAAGAGCCCTGAATAAGGGTCCTTGCCCCATTTTTATTAGGATCAGAAGGCTTACAAACATGGCAATGGACATATACAAAGGGACAATGAATCTGTGAACATTAACTTGTGGACGTGAGGCAAACAGGGTCTTGAGGATATTTGTGGTTGGGGGTTTGGGTTAATACAAAACAAAATCCAGGAGCTGGACAGTCTGGAGGAAGGTTGTTTACAGTGGATAGATGGGAGGCAGCACCTCCATTTATTTTAGCTAGCCTAGGGGATGAGACAGATAGGGGAAATAACCTCAGGGTTGACAAGACACCTTTTCTTTTGGTAACCATCTCTGCTCTGGGTTGCTTCCCCGGCAGCACAGGGGTCCATAGTCCAATTCACCAATTTACCTAACCTGGACCTATCCTCCTGTGAAAGCAAATTTTCTGATACAGTACTAAATTGGGGGTCCTTCCACACTGAATATCTAATCTTGTTTATTTCATATACCTATGTATTGGGCACCTTTGCGCCATTTCTATTTCAGGCCTTTGCCTCTCCCTCTCTATTTTGGGTGCTCTGCACCCCCTATTTTGGGGTGCATTTGCACCTCCTTATTCCTGGCACCTTTGCGCCTCCCTATTCTCAGGGTGTCTTCGCACCCCCCTATTCTTATGGTGCCAATCTGGTTTACCCAAACTTGGGTGTGAGCATTTTATGACTTTGTATTTCTTTATGCCTTGTCAACCCTTTGATGTAACCCCAGAGGATTCCTAAGCTTATCTCCCACAGTTACCAAATTATAATATAGTTATGTTAATGCCTTTATACTTTAATCTTTATGCTATAATTGAGTATTTAACATCCCATTCTAAAATAGAGTTACAATTTTCTAATTCTGGCTGTTTATCATCTTATTAAAAGTTTCATGTACTTTTATATTTTGTCTTAGGTAGAAGAGCTCCTTTCAACATACTTTGTAAAACAGGATTAATGGTAATGAAGGCCCTCAGCCTTGGTTTATCTGAGAAAGCTTTCATTTCTCTTTCATATCTGGGGGAAAAAAAACCAAAAAACAAAAACCTTTGCTGGGTACTATATTCTTGGCTGGCAATTTTTATTTTTTAATACTTTTTTATTTCAAGTTTTTATTTAAATTCTAGTTCATTAACATGTATGGTAAAATTGGTTTCAGGTGTAGAATTTAATGATTAATCACTTACATATAACATCCATGGCTCATCACAACAAGTGCACTCCTTAATGCTCATCACCCATTTAGCCCATCCCCACCCAACTCCTTCCATCAAGCTGCCATTTGTTCTCTATAGCTAAAAGTCTTTTATGGTTCTCATCCACCTCTCTCTCTCTCTCTCTCTCTCTCTATTTTTATTTTTTCCTTCCCCTATGTTCATCTCTTTTGTTTCCTAAATTCCACATATGAGAGAAATCATATGGTACTTGTCTTTCTCTGACTTACTTATTTTGCTTAGCATAATACACTCTACCTCCATCCATTTCATTGCAAATAGCAAGATTTTGTTATTTTTATGGCTGATTAATATTCTATTATATATGTATGTTTCTATGTATTCATATACATGTTGCTGCATACATGCACACACACACACACACACACACACACACACACACACACTACATTTTCTTTTTCCATTCATCAGTCTATGGACATTTGGGCTCTTTCTATAATTTGGCTATTGTTAATAATGCTGCTATAATCCTCAGGGTGCATATACCCCTTCAAATCAATATTTTTGTATTCTTTGGGTTAATACCTACTAGTGCAGTTGCTGGGTCATAGGGTAGTTCTATTTTTAACATTTGAGGAATCTCCATACTCTTTTCCAGAATGGCTGCACAAATTTGCATTCCCACCAACAGTGTAAGAGGGCTCTCCTTTCTCCTCATCCTCCTCAACATCTGTTGTTTCCTGCGTTGTTAGTTTTAGCCATTTTGACAGGTGTGAGGTGATATCTCATCATGGTTTTGATTTGTATTTTTCTGATGATGAGTCATGTTGAGTATTTTTTTGTGTGTCTGTTAGCCATCTGGATGTCCTCTTCAGAAAAATGGCTCTTCATGTCCTCTGCCCATTTCTCAACTGTATTATTTATTTTGGGATATTGAATTTGATAATTTCTTTATAGATTGTGGGCACTAACCTTTTATCAAATATGTCATTTTCAAATATCTTCTTCGATTCTATAGGTTGTCTTTTGGCTTTGTTGATTATTTCCTTCACTGTGCAGAAGTTTTTATCTTGATGAAGACCCAATAGTTCATTTTTGCTTTTGTTTTCCTTACCCCTGCAGGCATGTCTAATAAGAACTTGCTATGGCCAAGGTCAAAGAGTTTATAGCCTGTGTTCTGCTCAGGATTTTGATGGTTTCCAGTCTTACATTTGGGTTTTCCATTCACTTTGAAATTATTTTTGTGTATAGTGTAAGGAAGTGGTCCAGTTTCATTCTTCTGCATGTTGCTGTCCAGTTTTTCCAACACCATTTGTTGAAGAAACTGTCTTTTTTCCGTTGTACATCCTTTCCTGATTTGTTGAAGATTAGTTGACCATACAGTTATGGGACCATTTCTCTTTTTTCTACTTTGTTCCATTGAACAAGTATCTGTTTTAGTGCCAGTGAAATACTCTCTTGATGACTACAGCTTTGTAATATAGCTTGAAGTCTGCAATTATAATGCATCCACCTTTGCTTTTCTTTTTCAAGATTGCTTTCGCTATTCAGGATCTGTTGGGTTCCAAACAAATTTTGGCATTGTTTGTTCTAGCTCTGTGAAAAATGCTGGTAGTATTTTGATAGGCTCTGAATTAAATGTGTCGATTGCTTTTGGTAGTATAGACATTTTAACAATGTTTGTTCTTCCAGCCCAAAAGCACAGAATGTTTTTCCATTTCTTTGTGTCCTCTCCAAGTTCTTTCATAAGTACTTTACAGTTTTCAGAGTACAGATCTTTTACCTCTTTGATTAGGTTTACTCCTAGGTATCTTATTGTTTTTGGTGCAATTGTAAATGGGATCAATCCTTGATTTCTCTTTCTGCTGCTTCATTTTTGGTGTATAGAAATGCAACATATTTCTGCTAATTGATTTTATATCCTGTAGTTTTGCTGAATTTGTGTATCATTCTAGCAATTTTTTGTGGGGTGTTTTGGGGTTTCTACATAGAGTATCATGTCATCTGCAAATAATGAAAGTTTTACTTCTTGTCAATTTGGATTCCTTGTTTTTCTTTCTGTTGTCTCATTTCTGAGGCTAAGACTTCCAGTCTTATGTTAACAAACAATGGTAAGAGTGGGCATCTCTGTCCTTTTCCTGATTGTAGAGGAAAGAAAAGCTCTCAATTTTCCCGATTGAGGATGATTTTAGCTATGGGCTTTTCATATATGCCATTTATGATATTAAGGTATGTTCCATCTATCCCTACTTTGTTGAGAGTTTTTATCAAGAATGGATGTTTATCTTTCAATACTTTGAAGGCATCCTTCTACTCTCTCTCCTGGCCTGTAGATTTCTGCTGAGAAGTCTGCTAATAGTGTAATGGGGGTTCCTTTGTAGGTTACTTTTTTCCCCCTGGCTACTTTTATGATTCTTTCTTTATTATCAATTTTTGACAGCTTCATTATGTGTCTTGGAGAGTGTCTTCTTGCACTGATACTATGGTGATCTATTAATTTCATGAATTTTTATGTCTAATTCTTTTCACAGGTTTGGGAAGTTTTCAGCTGTTCTCTCTCTGTCTCTCTCCCTCTTTCTGTCTCTGTCTCTCTCTTTAATGGTTATTTATTTTTGGAGAGAGAGAGAGACACAGCCATGAGTAGGGGAGGGGCAGAGAGATAGGAAGACCCAGAACTCGAAGTGGAATCCAGGCTCCACGCTGTTAGCGCAAAGCCCTACATGGGGCTCAACTCACAAACTGTGAGATCATGACCTGAGCTGAAGTGGGACGCTCAACTGACTGAGCCACCCAGGCACTTCAGATTGCTATTGTTCAGATCACTCATATTCTCTTCCATCTGATCTGCTCTATTTTCAGTGTTTACTAATGGACACTTTATCTCACTTACTGAGTTCTGCAGCTCCAGAATTTCTGTTTAGATTCCTTTTTAGAATTTCAGTCTCTTTGGTAAAGTACTGCATGTATTTATTAATTTTATTCCTGAGTTCATTGAATTGCCTTGTCTTCATAGCACCTATCTGAATTCTCTGTCAATTACATTCCAATCTGCTTTGACTTTGAGTTTGGTTGCTAGAAAATTTTCTCTCCTCATTGTAATTTTTTACTTAATAATAATTTGGATAATTTCACTTTGGCTCCTACAGTAATTTAGTTATTTTGAGTTATTCTCACCTCCATCCCTGCTGATAGGGGCCTAAACAAATGCAATGCAATGTGTTTAGGATAACAGAAATATCCACAAGGTATAGACATAACCCAGTTAAAGGAGGAATTAAAGTGCTTGTAAAGAAAGTGAATTCATACAACTTTATTCTTAAGAACTATCTGAGATTAGGATATATAGTTCTCCAGGGCAGATGCAAAATAAGCCTGAGCTATTTAGTGATATTTTTAATTCCTTCTTCTCTTTCACTCATCTGTCTTTTGTATCAACAAGCCGTTGTTTTGCTTATCCTGATTTCCAAATATGTTCTCCTTTTATTATCATCGCCAGTGCCTCCAGCCAGTCCTTCTATTTCTGGCCTAAATCACAGTGACTGTCTCCTAACTGCTATGCTTGATATCAGCCCATCTGACCAGTATCCCTACCACCCATCTTATAAGACGTAATTTCTAAAACAAACATTTAGTCATTCTATGCCCTATTTAAAAAGATAATGGGACACTCTATTATCTATGCAAGAAGCTCCAAAATATTTATATGGCCCTTAAAACCCATCAAACATGATCTCAAATAAACTTCCAACTTGTCTCAAGTAACAAATTCTGTCCCACCACATTTCTACTTACAATATACCCTATGTATTCCTCATTAATTCCCCTTTTTTTCCTTCAGATTTCCACTTCTCTGTGCCTTGTTCAGGCTTAACCTCCGCTAATGTTACCTCCATAATGCCTACAGCTTGTCTAAGTGACCACTTTAATTCTATCTTGCTAGAAAAATTTTCTTCAGGACTACCACCCTTTCCCATCCTCACAGAAGTAACAGCCCTTTAATCTGCATTCCACCAGCTTTCATAAAAATTTTCATTATAAAATTTAGCATACCTCTCCATTCTCACAACTGATATTTTCTTCATTATGTTATGAATCTTTCATGATGATAATTATACCTATTTTTCTTTGTATTCTCCACATTTAGTATAAAGATGAAACAAAAAAAAATATTCTTATATGTAAAGGTCTTAACTAGCTCCTTTATTCTTTGTCATATCTAAGATAGAATCTATCATATTCTTATTTTAATATGTATACCTGTCTTACAATGCACTCTTTTTCTGTACTTGCACCTTACAAGTACACACAACTTAAAAAAAAACCTGATTTTCCCTGTAATACATTCTATTTCTTAACCAATGTAATCTAACCTCCCATTAGGTAGATCATTTCTGAACATCCTTGAATAAATTCCTGCTTAAGTAGTATACAATTGCAATGAAGTTCACTTCGTATTTTTTTAATTGGCAATTTTTAAAAGATAAGCAGAGATGCAATTTTAAATACTTCTGCTGCAGATAACATATACCTAATAGTTCCTTTTTTCTCAAAGCTAATATCTCCATTCTTCTCTAATAGGCAATGAAAAAAAAAAAAAGAAATACAAAGTACTTGAGTTTTAGAAGTGAGAAATACTGTTTCTGTGGATTTGGGGAATGCTTTGCAAGTGCCTACTTTTATCTAGGGAATAATTTTAAAAGATAGAGTTAAGTGCAATCATTTAGGAATACTTGGTTTTAGTGTTTAAAAGAACTAAACTTCTACATTTTCTGAAAATGACTTTTTTTTTTTACCAAACTTGAACTCATTTTATTTTCTCTTTTCAATATGTCAATAAGATAAAAGCTTATTTTTTCTCGCCTTCAGAAGTGACTATTTTTACTGTGGATAACTGAAAGAAACAGCAGAATCATAGAAATTCAAATTTCCAGTGTGGGAAGTCTTTTTATAAGGAATAACATCTGTTTGAGTTTTCTTTTTTTGGAAATTAAACATGAAAATGGTAATTATTTAAAAAAAATCATGGATATTGCTGATGTATATTTTCATGATCTTTATTTTCATGGCATTTTTCCATAGCATTTTTTTCCGGAGGTGGGGGGGGGGGGGAACAGACTGCCATAAATGTACTTAGGTAGACTAGATAGGAGGATTAAAAATAATCTAAGAGAAGGTGGGCAGTAGAGTCAACAAAAATCAAGTAGTATGATGTAAGAAAAATGTGGGTTCTATTTGTGTAATCAGTGAAATCTTTTTATGCTTAATAAGGAAGCACTATCTTTGAAATTAGCAAGATAATTGATTTTTGTTTGTCATGAAAATACTTAAAAATTTTAAATATAATCATTGATATCTAAATGACTTGTTTTTCATGCCAGCATCCTAAAGTAAAATAAGGTAAAAGGAAAAGAAAATGTTATTACCTACATTTTCTATGCCAGTTAATATCACCAGAACTTTTGGTCCTATTGATGTGACTCAAAGTTTGTAGGGGGAATTCCTGGGTGTCTCAAGACCTGCCATCTTTTTCTCTCTTATTTTGGGACTTCTTGGCTATTAAGTAGATGGAATGATGTCCAATGCACACATGGACACATACTTGCATATATACAACATCTACTTGCAGGCTGGCTCCCACACTGATCTCAAAGATCTGCAAATAAAGTGAAGAACATCTTTCTAGCTGTCTTGGTGAGATAACACCAGGTTCCAAGGTGAAAATAAATGGGGAGAAGGCTTTAACCTCAAAACTCTCACAGCATGTTAAATAAAGCAGTAATAGTAGAAGCAATAGAATAAAAAGGAACATGTGCTAAACACTTAAAGTAAAAAATGGACTAAGTTCAGTCCCAAAATATCTCAAAGCATGCTGTTAGAAATCCCAGTGATACAGCCATTATTTGGCTTATTCTTGACTACATTCCATTTTTCCTCAGGGGCAGACACCTGTCCCAAGGGGAAAAGGCCTTACACTTTGGTGTCATAGCATCAGTCTGAAGGAACAACATGCTAAAATGTTGAAGGCCAGACAATAAAAAGAGAGAGGATGTCTGTTCATTGAATAGAAAGAACGTCAGTAGGACTGAAGTCTTATAGGACTAAAGGAAAGGGTGACAGGAGAAAACTAGAGCTAATCAAGAAGCAAATCATGATGAATCTGGTAAGCCTTCTTAGATTTTACAAAGAAACAATTGAAATCTTAAGTATAAAATACAGGTTTATATTTACATTGTAGAGAGACCATTTTGGTTGCCGTTTAAAAAATGTGAATAGGAACTGATTAAGAGAGATCAGTGAGCATGCTATTGCAGTTATCTAGGTGACAGTTAATGATGGTTTGATCTAAGACAGAGTTTCTCATCCTCAGCACTATTGATGTTTTGGACTGGGTAATTCTTTGCTGTGGGGCTGTCCTAGGCATTGTAGGGTGTTGAGCAGTATCCGTGGCTACTACTTAGATGCTAGAATCATTCCCACCCCTGTTTTGATAATCAAAAATATCTCCAGTCTTTGTCAAATGTCCCCAGGGAGCAAACACCTTCTTCCCCCACTCCCTCTTCCCTTTTAGTTCTGAGATAATGGCAAAGGGAATGGATAAAGGAGGGGTACTGGAGTAATATTTAAAATACAGCATCAACAGTAAAATGATGATCTATTGGGTATAGAGTTTAAGGGAAAGGGATAAATAATTTGAGTTAGAATGAGAAAGTGCACCCACTACTAGATATTTATCCAAAGAAAATAAAAACACTAATTTGGAAGGATATATGCACCTTGTTTATTGCAACATTACTTATAGTAGCTGCGATAGAAAAGCAACCCAAGTGTCTATCAATAGACGAATGGATAAAGATGTGCTACACACACACACACACACACACACACACACACACACACCAGAATATTACACAGCCATAAAAAAGGATGAGATCTTGTCATTCATGACAACATGGATGGACCTAGAGGGTATTATGCTAAGTGAAAAAAGTCATACAGAAAAAGGCAAACACATATGGTTTCACTTGTATGTGAAATCTAAAAAACAAAGTAAATAAACAAACAAATGCAGAAACAGGCCCATAAATACAGAGAACAAACTGATGGTTGCCAGACGGGAAGGAGGTTGGGGAAATGGCAAAAATGGGTAAAGGGAATTGAAAGATACATGCTTCTAACTGTAGAATAAATTAGTCAAGGGATAATAAAAGATATGGGAGAGGGAATATAGTCAATAGTACTGTAATAGCCTAGTATGGTGACAAATTTAGCTACACTGTCCAATATGTAGACAACCAATTAAATGATTGTGCTAACTTATTTCCCGTAGTGGACATGTCTATAAAAGTAGAATTCTATATTTCTAACTATATAACCCTAAAAATTTAGACAACATGAAATTATTTTTTTTACACATATCAAAGTGAGAAAGTATCTCCATACATGTAGATTTATCTCTTCTCTGTAGTATAATTTACTTACTTTGGGAATGGGAATAGTAAATACTTCCTCTTAGAAAAATTTCACTTCTGTTTATAATGTCTATTTGGGTTTTAATGTAATTTGAATTCTATATGTAGGTCATCCTTAACCCCTACTCATATTTTAAGTGATCCCCACTTTCTTAAAATTTAGAGACATATCTGATTTTTAAAAATATAAGTACATTAAATGTAAGTTATGTACATTCGGGGTATGGAATGCAGTGATTATGCTACTTAGAAAACATTCAAATCTGCAGATAGTTTCATTTACCATGCCTATCCATTAAATTGTCTAAACTTTTAGGTTTAGTATACATATATTATTTATTGACTTACAAATAAAAATACTAAATGTTTGATTAAAAAATAGCATAGTGTAACATATAAACTTGTTGAATCACTATGTTGTACACCTGAACCTAATGTAACATTGTGTGTCAACTATACTTTATTATATATATAAATATCTATCTATATCTATATCTATCTATCTATCTATCTATATATATATATATATATAAAACATGAAAGTATTTCACTTTCAACTGGGAATAAAAGGTGTTTCTAAATAGGGAAGTGATGATATTGATTTACATACTTGAAAAGCAAATATGGAGGTATATATATATATGCATATAGGATTATGATGTTATTATAAAATTTCAGTATGGAGCGAAGAGGGTCTCAACTAATGACATGACAGTTGAAATAAAAGGAAACCCAATGGGAAATATTTTTATGATCTCCTGGGGGAATGAATTAGACTGGAATCATGGGGCACTCTAGTATTTCCAGTTTGGACAGCTAGATGTTTTATATCAGCATTAACTATTTTGGAAAATATAGGCAAAACAGCATATTTGGAGAGCTAGAAATCATAAAACATATTAATCTTAGCTACCCATCACTAACAATGTTCAGAAAAAATATAGATTCTTTGGAGGGTGTAGATGATTTTAGGAACATAATACAAAAAATAAAAGGATAAAAATACTTTCACATTTTTATTTAAAATTGTGTTTCATTTTTGATATTTTGGCACAATGCATTTAATTGCCCAGGTAGGTTAAGTGAATGTAAGCAACAAAAAAGATATCTGGACAGCTGAAGGGGAAGGAATTTGTAGTTAGAACCAAGTGAAGGCATATGATTATTCTTGAGAGACTATTAGAAGAACCTGTCCTCATGATGTAATATAGATGTTTCTGCTGTAATAAAATATTGCTCTATCAAGTCCTATTAGGGATTTTAGCTTCAGTTTTCCTACTTCTGATGTTAAATGTAGGATTTTGTTTATAAAAACCTACATTTTTTTGCATGCCGATTCACTATTTTCTCTTTAAGCATAAAAAGAGAAACTAGTGCTTAAAAAATTATTCTTATTCTTATTCTTATTCATTCTTATCAGACTGACAAGAAGCAGAATAGCATCTTTTATGGAGCATAAGAAAAAATTTGAAGTGTTAACATTTTATTTTCAAAAGAAGTAATTTTGACAAATTATTTAACCTTTAAAGGATACTTTCATATTAAGTCTGAAATTTTCACACAACAATTTCAATAAAATAAGGAATACTTGGAAATTATAGATTTCATTACTTATACCTTGGGAATCAAATTTTAGCTTAAATTTTAGCAAGATTAGATCCTCTAATCTTGTGTTATTTCAGTCTATTGTCACACTTTTTTTTAAGTTTTTATTTATTTATTTTGAGAGAGAGAGAGAGAGAGAGAGAGAGCAAGCAGAGTAGGGGCAGAGAGAGGAGGAAAGAGAGAATCCCAAGCAGGCTCCACACTATAGGCACAGAGCCCCATGCTGGTCTTGAACCCATGAACTGCAAGATCATGACCTGAGCTGACCAAAAGTCAGATGCTTAATTGACTGAGCCATCCAGGCGCCCTTATTGTCACACTTCTAATAAATATTTGGGATTGATTATTTCATTCTTATATGTTTAATAACTAAACATTTAATATAAAATGCACCAAAAAGATTATGCAGTGTTAATTTGGTTACCATTGGTGTATAGGCTTTCATATCTATATCAATATATAAAGTTTTTTAAAACTATGATCAACATGTTTTGATGATCTTATATATTTTTCCTAGTGAGGATATTGAAGTTATAATTTTGAATCAGTAAATTGTGTTCCATTTAAAAGATATACCAAAATGTACTTAAGCCCTGTCTTTAAGAGTGGCATATAGAAGTTATATCCAGTATTTAGATAGTGAAGACAATGTCAATAAAATTATCTTGATGTATAAATTGTGGTTTTTTTGTTCAAATATTTCCTTATTACATATTTCTGGAAGGAAATTTCTAGGTTAAAAGGCATTCCTACTTTGAATGTATATATATATTTTTTAATCTGGGAAGAGTGTGCTGGTTTATTCTTACTAGCTGTGAATGATTTTGCCCATTTTCCTAAATCTTTTACAACACGAGCCTGTTTCAATTGTTTGATTGTGAAAACAACGTAGACACAGTCCTGAATTTATTACGAATAAGCATGAACATTATGTTTCTCAGCCAGAAAACAAAAGGAAGCAAAACACTTTGCACTGAGAGATAAACTATAAATAACTGGGTCACTCTGTTTACTTGTAGGCTCCAAACTCAATAAGATCCCAGGTATTTTCCATAAATTGTTAGTTCACTAATGGAAAAATTCTATCTTGGATTTTTGCACAGCTCTAATCTGAAGAAAAGACTTTGTGGATATGAGGATGACAATGTGAGAAAGTTGGTGGGTTTTTTTTTCCGTTAAACAAGCTAAGTGTAACCTCAGTATGTTTGATAATTCTGCTGTGTTTGACAAATTTTTTTTCAATATTATTTTCTTTTTAATTTGAAGGCAAGTGCTTTAAAGCTTGAACTTCTTTCTCAATTTTTTGAAAGCAAACTTATGTTTTTAATAAACATTTGGTTCTGTATCTTTCTCAGATGTTTGTCCATCTCATAGGTTAAAAAATAATTTTTAAATTTTAAAGCAGCTTATGATTTTAATTACTAGGTAGTTCAATATCCTTTTATAGATCAATGCTTCATTTGTATTTCATCTTTTGCAAATTTCTTTTATATATCTCTATCCCTGTTCCTATTGAGTGGTTTTTTTTTATAACACTGGTCTCCTATACATTAAATATATTATTTGTTACATATGACACTAATTTCATTGTTTTGCTTTTTTTTGCCAATCATTTAAAATTACTTTTGTTGTCAAATCCAATGTCTCAATGTCTCATGTTTTAGAAAGCCATTTTAACCCCCCCATATTTGAAACATATTTATCTATTTTCTAATATATTTATGATTTTATTTTTAACATTTAAATTATTAACTCATTGGGCTTTCAGGCTAAGGAGAATTGGTTTCAAATACCAGCTTTGTGCATTGCTTGTTCAAAGCAGGGACAGGTTCAGTGTTCTTTGAGTCTCACTTCCTCACTTTAAAAAGGAATTTGATAGTTTCCAACTCATTAGGTATTTGTAAGGATTAAATAATATTTAACTATCTAATTATTAAATCAGATAATTCATATGATGGTTTAATAGGCTTCTTGTTGATAGTAAATAATAAATAATGAGGAGGAGGATTTCTGTGTTCATACATAATAAGAATGTACATAAGTATATGTAGACCTTGTATGTATAGATCAAAACATCAATAATATACCAAAAACTTATTTAAATGTAGAGATGTAATTATTTGCACAGTCGAGACATACTTAATGTCAAAACATATATGAATAAGGCTTGAAAGTAATTGAATTAAAATGTTTTCAGTCCCATTTGGAACAGAACGGCAGATGAAGCCTTGCTCATGAATGCCAGACATACAGAGAAACTTCTTGTGCATGGTAACGACTTTGGGCTTTGGAGTTTTAAGTCTTTGTTTTCCTACCCTTTTTAATGAAATGATACAATAAATAATGAATGGTTAACAGTGATGGCAGATCAACAGGCAAAGATAAACACAAAAATGATACAAGACAGACTGTTCCTGTTCAATATCCTCCAAGTAGTTGCAGATTTAGATTGCTTCTAGGCATCCAGGCATCTGAGCTATCACCAGGAATATCTAAATTGCTTTCTCACAGGTTCTACAAAGCACTCTCTTTACTTTATCTACTCATTTTAGATGGCACCTCATTGAATTTCTCCTAGCCAATTTACTTTCTGCAAAGCTCACATTTCTCTTACAATAGAGAAATTTCTTTAGCTCTACTCTTTTAACTTTAGCTTAATAGCATGGGGGCTTTCGTTAAGTTTCACTGTCAGCAGAACAGCAGAAATTTAACATTTACGTGATCCATTTCTACTAAATAGCAAAAGGAGAAAGTGCTATGCCAAGGGCAACATGGGTATTAATTTTCCCTATGGTTTATTCAATTACTTGAAAGCATCCCCAAAGAAAACTAATATATTGATCAAACCTAATTAGCGTTAATTTACATAAAACCATAGCATGAGTTACTTGTATGCTTTATAGAAAAATAGAAGGTTTAAGTGAAAATAACCCAGGGGAATTTACAATTCAGACTCATCTGGCACAAAAAAACACTGAAAGTATGAGAGTAAAATGAGACCAAAATTCTAATATTATTATAAAAATTATTTAATAACAAAAATATTAAATTTTAATTATTTTTATATGTTAAAATGTTTATTTATTTATTTGAAAGAGAGAGAGAAAACATGAGTGGGGGAGTGGCAGAGAGAGAGGGAGACAGAGATGTCAGCACAGAGCCCAATGTGGGGCTTGAACTCACAAACCGTGAGATCATGACCTAAGCCAAAGTCAGAGGCTAAACCTAAGCCATCCGGGCGCCCCTAAATTTTAATTGTTTTTTAAATTGCTGTCGCATAACACATTTTATATAAGTATCTATATTTAGTTTTTTAAACACAAAATATAGAAATAAAAAATTTCACCAATAATACCATCATCTAAAGATAAAGAGTGAGAATAATGTTCTAGTGAATTTTCTTCCAGACTGTCTCTACACACACACACACACACACACACACACACACACACACGCGCATGCGCGCGCGTGTGTGTGTGTGTGTGTGTGTGTGTGCAATGTTTATTCCACTCTTTCAGTTTTATAATCTCTTTTCTTTTTTTTTTCCTTTTCTAAATTTTATTCTAGAGAGAGCACATGTACAAGCAGGGTAGAGGGGCAGAGAGAGAAAGAGAGAAACAGAGACAGAGAGAATCTTAAGCAAGCTTCATGCTCAGGACAAAGGTCTGACATGGGGCTTGATCCCATGACCCCGGGATCATTACCTGAGCAGAAATCAGAGTCTGGTGCTCAAATGACTGAGCCACCCAGAGGCCCCCCTTTTTTCTTTAACATGAACTTATTAAGATTTTGTCTTATCATTTCTTCATGCAACAAGAATTTATTAAGCAAATATCATTTGCCGCAACAATGCTACTTATGTTGTAAACAAAAATTAATAGAATAGTAATTACCATTCCCTTGTAGAATTTATATTCTGATTGAACAGATAGATAATGAACAAGAAAATTGGATAAATAACAAAAATATATTTCTGTGTATATGTGTGTGTATAATTATAGATAGTGAAGAAAATTAAAATAAATGTAATCAAGAACTGAATGGAATAAGTATAAAAATAAGATGGCTAAAGATGATATTTTACAGATGACATTTGTGCTGGGCTTTGAAAGATTAAGAAACAGCAAACTTTATGTTCTGTCACATGGGAATAATCTAAGCCAAAGGAAGCAGGCATGAAGGTCTAACAGAACAAAAGTTTTGTCTCAGAAAAGCAATAAAAAGATACCAATTTCACTGCACGCTGTTAGAGCCTGGAGTTGACGCCACTGGCTGGCCAATGAAGTCACGAGTGTAAGCATATGCTTTGTGAGGAGCAGGTCTTTCGCTAACACCACAGGTCTCTGACCCAACGAGTGTAGTTTGATAGTAATCTTGCTGTAAGTATTATATATATAGATATATATATAGATATAGATATAGATATAGATATAGATATAGATATATAGATAGATAGATAGATAGATTCTAGAGTCCAGTCGGCAAGAAGACAGAAGAGGATGTGGTAGTTAGTCAGAAATCAAATCATTCAGGGTTTTAGTTTTTGGCTTTCTAGTAAGATTGAAGTACATGAACTTGAGCTAACCTTTGACTCCTTTGACCAACAGAATGCAGCAACAATGATAAGGTGTTTATTTCAGGTCTCCTCCTTAAGAACTTTAGATCCCCATTTGCACTTATGAATCCGGTTGTCATATAAGAAGTCTGACTGCCCCGAGAGCTTGGCACTTGAGGAAGCCCAAGCTGGTCGCATGGAAAGGCCATATGGAGGAATACTGAAACATCATACATAAAAGTAAAGCTATCCATGATGCTCCAGTCCAGCTCAGTCACTAGCCGAATGCAGCTAATGGAACACCCCCAGCTAATAAGATGTAAAGCATAACCACCCAATCAATCCCTGCTCCGATTCCTGACGAACTAGATTATAAAAAAATAATTATTTTATGCCACTTAATTTAAGGATGGTTAGTTACACGGAAATAAAGGAAACAGTAAACCTATAGAGCCATACCTCCTTTTATTGCACTTGAGTATATTTTGCAGATACTGCATTTTTTTTAATAGTTGAAAGTTTGCAGCAATCTTGCATGAAACAAGTCTATAGGCACCATTTTTCCAGCAGCATCTGCTCACTTCAAGTCTCTGTGTCACCTTTTGGTAATTCTCACAATATGTCAAATTTTATTATTATTATTATTATTATTATTATTATTATATTTGTTATGGTGATCTATAATCGGTGATTATGACTCCCTAAAATCTTAGATGATAGTTAGCATTTCTTAGTAATAAAGTATTTTTAAAATAATGGTGTGTGCATTTTTTTAGACATAATGCTTTTGCACACTTAATAGAATACAGTATAGGATAAACATAACTTCTATATGCGTTGGGTAACAAAAAAAAATCATTTGACTCACTTTATTGTGATATGCTTTATTTCAGTGAGCTGGAACTGAACCCACAATACCTCCAAGGTGTGCTTGCATTATAATATAATGTTATATAACAACAAAAAATAAAATTATAATATACAGTATACTATACTATAGTATACCATAATATAACTTCAGGCAGTAAGAGTATGTGTTCACCTTTCCTAAGCAATAGTATTTGTTTACATGTAAAATCATTCTGTTTATTATGCATGGTTCTTTTATAACAATATAATTTTGCTCTTAGGATAGCACAAAATAGCTATCAGCAAAAGGGGGTTAAAGACATAGATGACTTCTTTATATCAAAATTAATATTTCTACAAAATTTCCTTAGGGTTTTGTTACAGTAAGTTTAGAGTAGCTAAAAGCTGAGTTAAAGTGAGCAGCAATACAATTTAAATATATCCATTATTTGAGGACTTAGTTTTGCCAAAGAGACATGGCCTTTAGTTTTCTGTCAATAGCAATATTATTTTAAGTTCAGAGCCTCTTACATATTCATATTTACCTTATGGTCTTTATCAGGGAATGTCATTTTATGAGCAAGTGTTGGGAAATATAATTAAATAGATGTGACCACCAGTTGACCTGTGAGCTGGACCAGCACCTCATCCCCTCCCCTGTCCTTGGACTGTGGTGCCCTTGCTTTTCTTCCTCCCAAAGGACTGCTCCAAGGACATAGCTTAGAGATGGTGATATGGTGTTGAGAATGCCTACACAATGTACATGACTGAACCCAGTTAAGATGTCTTTATAAAATCTTAATATTTGCCAACCATAAGCAGGGTTCCATTTGATGCCCAGGAAAGCTTCATACGTAAGTTTAATTTGCTTATTAAAACTGCCACCTACCAACTTAGAGTGGTCTGCCTCTTTCTTTGATCTCTCCCTCCCCTCCACGTTCTCCATGTTTAAATTACACCCAGGAAGCTCCTGAGAATGCTGCTTACCCACAACCAGTGAAATAGCCGCAAATAACTTTATTTTTTTTCTCTGTATATTTAGTATTTATTGATTTCCATTCATGGCTATGTGTAATGTCGAGTTGTTTCTTTTTTTTTTTTTTTAATTTTTTTTCAACGTTTATTTATTTTTGGGACAAAGAGAGACAGAGCATGAACGGGGGGAGGGGCAGAGAGAGAGGGAGACACAGAATCGGAAATAGGCTCCAGGCTCTGAGCCATCAGCCCAGAGCCCGATGCGGGGCTCGAACTCCCAGACCGCGAGATCGTGACCTGGCTGAAGTAGGACGCTTAACCGACTGCGCCACCCAGGCGCCCCAATGTCGAGTTGTTTCAACGGACTGATAAAGTTAAATATAATTAATATCGTGACAACTCAGTAACAAGAGTGACTCTTATAACTCTTACTGAGCGTAATCGGGTTCTATGACTTGTTCCTAACTCATAGAATATGGATGGCAATGGAATCCTCTCCTATGATGAAACTACATTTTTATTTTATTTTATTTTATTTTATTTTATTTTATTTTATTTTTTATTTTTTAAGAAAAGAGAGAGAGAGCACAAGCAGGGGAAGGGCACAGAGAGAGTCCCAAGCAGGCTCCACATGCAGCCGGAAGCCCAAGATCAAGATCCTGAGACCATGACCTGAGCCAAAATCAAGAGTCTGACACTTAACAAAATGAGCGATGCAAGCACCCCAGATTAGGTTACATTTTATGGTAAAAGTGATAGGATGTCATTCCTTTGATCATGTTATGTGAATCTCCATCTTACTGAAACTAGTCTTTCTCTCTACTGCCTCTGAAGAAGCAAGAAGACAGGTTGTTAACTGCGTATCAAGTAGCATCCATGACAAAGAACTCTGGATCGCCTATAGGAGCTTGCAGTCTTCCTGCCACAAGGAAATAAATTCTGATAACAACTGGGATGAGCTTGGAAGGGGATTCTTCTTCAGTCAAGCCTCCAGATGGGACTATCACCAGGATCGTGAGACTTTGAGCAAAGGACACAGCTAATCTGTGCCTAGATTCTTTACCCATAGAAAGTGAGACATAATAAATGTGCTTTGTTTTAATCACTAAGTTTCTCATAATTTGTTATGCAGCTATGGAAAACTAACATGTGACATACCTTTGTTTAGACAAGTGCTGTTCAGTAGAAATAAAATTCAAGCCACATATATTATTTTAAAAGTAGCAAAAAGAAAGGAAAATTAATTTTAACAACATATTTCACTTACTTATTATGTATTTATGTTATTTGCTACATATGTTCATAAAGCATATTATATATTATATAAATTAATCTAATCTGATTATAATAGTAAATATATATCATATATTTAGTATTAGTGGGGTTCATGGGTGACTCGGTTAAGCAAGCCACTTCGGCTCAGGTCGTGAACTCACAGTTTGTGAGTTTGAGCCCCATGTCAGGCTCTGTGTTAACAGCTCAGAAGCCTGGAGCCTGCTTCTGATTCTGTGTCTCCAGCTCTCTCTGACCCTCCCCACTCACACTCTGTCTCTCTCTCAAAAATAAATAAACATTAAAAAAAAGTCTTAAAAAATATGTTTAGTATTAGTTTATTATATTACATATAATATGTATTTATATTTTATTTTACCCCAAATCATCAAAACCTTGTCATTTCAATATGTAATCAATATAAATATTATTAATGATTATATATATTGTATATATAATATGTATACAGTTTTAGTACAAAACTTCAAGATCCATTGTGTATTCACACATAGCATATATCAATTTGGGTACTATATTTTATCAAAAATTATTAATCTGTATTTAAGTTTTATAAAATACATCTAAAAGTTTTATGTTATATTGCTTTTCAAATTTAATTATTTCATGAACATTTTATAATTTATATAAATGTTGAATCACTGATGCTAATATATGTCAGCTATACTTTAAGAATAAAGAAAAAATAGTTCATTATAATTATACAAAATTATAAATTCTGCTCTTCACACACTAGACATAGTTTAGTACTCAATAGTTACATTAGGTAGTGGCCACTAGCTAGCATATTGAATAGGGTAGGGTTAGACCATGGATTTCATGACCCTGAGACCTTAGGCCCATGTTTACAATTCATACTTAAATCAATTGTTATGAACTTTATGAAATCAAACAATCAAAAAGGGTACTTGTTTTCAATGCAGTTTACCAGGACACCACCCACTCACCTCGTTCTGATTCAGCAAATTAGTAGTTGGATCAGATAATTAAGATGCAACTGGTCCAGAAATCTCATTTTGAGAAAACAATGGTGCTGGAAGCTATCCAGGACAGAGGCGGGATGGAGAATGGAGATTGGTTTGCCTTAATGTCTAGAGCTCAAGTGGGTATCATATACTCCAACCCCTTGTGGCTTATAAATAGAATTGTGGCCCTAAGACCATATTCCTGGGAAATCAAAAGAAAAAGTAAAGAAATCCTAAAAAGGAGACTGCCCATATCTTTTGCAGAAAAATAATATTTCCCTTTAACTTACCCCAACCCTATTGAAAATATGTTAGTAACGAGGAGCTTTGAGTTGTACCTAGGAATACAATATGCCCAGATATTGTTTGGAATATGCCCACATCACTGCCTCCTTGCTTTTATCCCTATTTCAATTACTTTCATTTTCAAGTTTCATTTTCAACACTTGATACTTAAAAATAAATGTAGAGCACAGCTTTATCCTTATGTTATTCTTTTCTTTAATGTTTATTTACTTTTGAGAGAGATAGAGAGAGACAGACAGACAGAGCAGGAGTGGGGGAGGGGCAGAGACAGAGGGAGATACCAGATTGGAAGCAGGCTCCAGGCTCTGAGCTGTCAGCACAGAGCCCAACATGGGGCTCAAACCCACAAACTGTGAGATCATGACCTGAGCCGAAGGCAGATGCTTAACTGACTGAGCCACCCAGGCGCCCCTATGTTATTCTTGATTTATGGCTAAACCCTAAGAACCTCATCTACATCTAAAATTTCGGCTACCACTTATATGCTGATGGATTCCACAACTTTATTTTTCTAGATCTATATTTGTAAATTGTACTTATTTGTTTGAATGACTTTTGACATCTTGAATGCCAACGTTTGAATGACTCATTGGCATCTCAAACTCAATGTCTAAAATGAAACTTATTTTTGTTTCCAATTATTCTTAAATCTTCTTCTTTATTTACTCTCTTCCTAAACATACCACTATGTACAAGTTAAAGCCAGACATCAGTGATTCATTCTTGATGATTTTTCTTTCTCATTTTCTCCTTTACTCATTAAAGTGTAGCATTTTATTTGTTTAATATCTCTTGAACCCTTTCTTTTCTGTTTTGACCGTCATTGCTTTGTTATTCATACATGACTACTTATAAACGTCCATGTTAATTCTCTGATTGTTAATTCCACCAATTTTCTTGTTTTTACCGGCCTTTATTATGCCTCCCATAAAATGGCACCTCATCATTTTCAGGAAAATTTTAATCTCCCTAGTATAATTCACAAAACCACTTATGGCATAAACCTCACGTATCTCTCTGGCTTGATTTTTCTGTGTCTTGTACAGGGCCTGTTACATATCACATGAGCAGAAATATGCAGAAAGTGTACTTGGTTTCTTTTTTAAGAATCAGAGATTATACTTTTTCATTTTAATAGAATAAACAAAATATTAAATAAATTTATTAGAGGGTTTTAAAAAATTATCATTATATATTTTTTTTATATGGAAGTCCAGCAGGACATAATAAACAGAATACTGGATTGAAATCCAGAAAGTTAGGTTTTGGTTGTATTTCTGCCAATAAATAGCCAAACAACTTTTGTCAGATAAACTAAACCTCTGTAAGTCTTAGCTAACAACTTTCTTATCTGTGAAATAAGTTGGCTGAGCAAGATAATCTGTATGTTTCTTTCTACCTTATTTTATCCAGGTCAGTACTGTTAAATAGAATAATGCCCTCTGCCACAGAAGACTTTACCGATTTCACTGTTAAATATGACTACTAACTCCACTGGAATCCTTTATCAAGAGTTTTCAATATATTAAACCTAAAACTGCTTTATTTTCTTGATTTGAGATACAGATAAAATAAAATGCATATATCAACAGTGGATTTACAAATTATATTTGTCTATTGTGAACAAAAATATGAGCATTTACAAATAGCATATGAAGAATTTAGTACTCCTCAGCCCTCATACTCAGAGATAGCATCATTAAAAAATATTATCATCCATTCAGCATTGTTTTTCTTTTCCTTAATAGTGGAGTCTATATATTTCATAAGCACTCTCATTTTACGGTGACATTATTGGTCAAAATAATTAACACTCACAATCTGAATGTTCTCAAAATTTCCTAGGGCAATCAATTTAAATAAAACTTTCAAGTCTTCTAAATAATAATGATAATAATGGAAAACAGAAAAAATCCACATTACAATTTTTATTTGTTGAACATGTTTTTACCTAAGAAACAAAGAACGCAATTCATTTGAAACTGTCACCAGCTAGATCCCAAGACCTTTTACTTCCCATCTGCTTGTACCCACTGACCTTTGTCCTCCATTATTCCTTAAGCTCTTCTTTCCAGCTTATCTGTTACCTTAGGCAAACCACCCAATGTCTACAAAATCCTGTGATGGAAACCAAAACTAACCCTCAAACAATAGGACTTACTCTGACAAAGAGCCCTGGCCAGCCTAGACCACCCAGACCAGTTCGAGCTTAACTCCCACCTCACACCTGCATAGATGGACCATGGAGTGACCCATGGAGTAAGGGCAGTTACCTTTACCTTGTTATCATACTAAACTCTCTGCCCCATGAGGAGTGGAGCACAAGCCTCATTTACATAACATGCAACATTTGTATAGGCATGTTTCCTTAAGGTGCATGTGCAACCTTATGTCCTCCTGTGTATGCAATAACAAGGCTCCCCTATCTAAATATTCATCCTAACTCTAAATAAAAGTGATAAGGAAAAATCTGTTATAAGATGGCCGACAGGACTGATAGGGAAATTCCAGTCCCAGAGGGAAGACTCCCCTTCTGGGTTCTTCTTTCCACCCTGCTTGCAGCATGCTCCAAATTACTACTAATGCAGAATGCGGAAGTAACAGACTATAAATTTTTCCCTCTACTTATGCTCGGGACTCAGACCTCTGGAGAGTGGTCTCCTCTGAGCCGGCCGGTGTAAAATAAACCTTCTGCCTTCCAAGATCTCTGAGTGCTGCTTGGTTCTTCTGCTGGGTGATCCAGACCAGGTTCCATAACAAACGGAACTCATGAGAACTGGTGAGTTACAGCTTTGGAAGTAATTCCTGTGATCTTATTTGCTAAAAATAGTTTCCTTTGTTGGGACAACTTTATCTGGTATAGTTTCTATCTGCATCAAGGAAGGGAACTCATGTTAACTCAGTTACAAAATAGCAAACTTTGCAACAAATTGTATTCCAGACTTTTCATTTCAAAATTATGATGGTAGATTCCAACTGTGTCAATTTAGCAGTTAAATGTCTAATAATTGATAATGGTATTCCATATCGTTAATTTATTACTTTTTTGGAGGAATTGCTAGAGAGTCATAAAAAGGAAGAGTGTATAGAAATTAATGGGTTTCTAATGAGATAGAAAATGATTACTATAATAAAAAAGAATTTGGACTTGTAACTGGAAGCAGTATTGACAAGAAATTTTCTAAGTTAGACTCTTGTTATAGAAACTTATCAGCTGATAAAATATTTTTACTGTTAGATTTTACAATCTGAAATTCTAGCAAGAGAGAAAAAAAATTCAAATGAGTACTCCCAATCATTGTTTTCAAATATAATAAATTTGTTAAAGATGTTAAAGAGGTCATCCAATTGATAGATTTCCACATCAACTTCAGTGAAGGTTGAGATTTAGGCTTACCAAGGGAGTTGCTTACCAAAAGGAAACTCCATTTTCATACATTACAGTGTTGTGAAAGAGGACTGCCAACACTTGCTTTGGTTCCTCATTAACATGTTGTTAGGATGCTCAATTTGCATTTTAAAAAGATCAAAATGATTCTGGTGGAGCAGAGAACATGACAAGTCCTCTATGCAAGTCAGCAATGTGAACACCTTGCAGATTCCTATTTTACCTAAGTATAAGAATTAGAAATAGGGGCAGTGGGGTTTCTTAGTTATGTGTTGGATTCTTGATTTTGGCTCAGGTTATGATCCAAGGGTTCTGGGATTGAGCCTCATCTGGCTCCACACTAAACATGGAGGCTGCTTAAGATTCTCTTTCTCTCTCCCTTGGCTCCTACACCCCTGCCCCGCCCCCCCCCCGCCATGCTTTCTCTCTCTCTTAAAAAAAAAAAAAAGAATTATAAATAAAACAGGAGAGATAGTATTTCTATTAATCAAAGCCCTCATAAGGTCAAGTTTGAAATATTATGTCCCATTTTAGACTCTAATGGAGAACAGTGATTCAAGTTCTTACGAGAGTATGGACAACTATGAGATTTATGTGGAGATAGGAAGTCTGCTTTATAAGGAACGATTTCAGGAAATGAACTTGTTCCAAGAAAAATATGATAAATATATTTAATTGTGAACACAGAGTGCAAGGAAAATGAGGTAAAATACTGAGAAATATTTGAGAAAAAATGTTCTGATTAAGGTCCATTTATAAATATACCTGGGGGGGGATTCAATTCTATTATATAAATTTCCAAGAACTATTTCTTTTTCAAAAGGTTTTTCAACATTTTTTACTTGTCAGAATTATAAACTGGGACACTAAATTTTATAATGATATATAAGATGGTAAAATTATACAAAATTATATTAAGTATCTAATAAATATCATATATAACATAAATAAAGCAACAAAAGTACTCAGATTTGGATATTCAAAAGTTAAACAGTATATTTTTTGGAATCAAGTCTGATGTAGCAAAACACTGTAGGGGAGGAAAAATAATGTTCCTTCTACCATTCTGGATTCTTGGCTGAGACGACTCTGTAATAAAAAAGAGAGAGAGAAGAGGAAGGAAGGAAGGAAGGAAGGAAGGAAGGAAGGAAGGAAGGAAAAAGGAAGGAATATGAAAGAATGAAAGAAAGAAAAAAATACATACAATAATAGGAAAACAGAAGTTTAATAACATGTATACTTCCTATGTACATGGAAGATACCAAGGAAAACAGTAATTCCCCAAAAAGGACCAAGCCATCACCCTAAATAACATCTCCAGTGAAAGACATGCGAAGATGTTGGAGGAGATGTGGCGCTAACTATGAGAGGTTTTCTAGCAAAGCATGATAAAGGATAGTGTTGCTGTTTATGCAGATTTAAATCTCTGCCTTCTCCATTGATGAGGCTTAGGGATTTAGTTATTTCCTTTCTTCCTGGTACAGCAAAGAAGACATTCTTACAAATAAAGCTTTCTCCTATAGATGTAAATACAAAAGGGTAACTTCTCAGTTTTCAGAGTTTCTACTGTGGCAGCTCTTTCTTAAAAATAGCTTAAAATAAACCTTACACCAAAAAAGTATATTTTGAGGTAGCAAATTTTGCTCTCTTTCCACTTCATATTTGACCAGAATGATACAATTGAACTTCTTGATATGGAAAATGACTATGAAGAAATTTAGCTATGTTGAAATAAATTCAAAAGTATATCAATGATAGAATTTAAGCAAATGTGGAAAATCAGAGAAAAAACAAGACACTCTTTTCCATGGAATGGAACTTTATATACTTCATATACTATTAAACTTCATATACTATTAAAAAACCAAAATTCACTAGAGTAAACTTGAAGATCTAAATGGCTTTATTAAATGATCCATGATTGGGCAACACCCCATCTAACAAGTAGAGGGGATCTCCTAGGAGTTGTACAAAATGGAAGGTTTTTACAGGAAGGAGGGTGAAGCAAGAAAGTTTTATTAGCAAAACAAAAGAATTTTTCCAGGCAAGGGGCACCTGGGTGGCTCACTTGGTTGAGCATCAGACTCCTGGTTTCAGCTCAGGTCATCATTCTAGGGTCTTGTGATTGAGTCCACCATTGGGCTCTGCACTGAGCATGGAGCCTGCTTAAGATTCTCTCTCTCTCCCTCTCCTCCTCTCCCCCTGTTCACACTCCAAAATTAAAAACAACAACAACAACAACAACAACAACAACAACAAAGAATTGTTCTAGGCAAGGTCACTTTCCCTTAGGGGAAGAAATGGGTGTCTTACCATGCGGAATTACCTCATCTGCCCTGGGGGATGGAGTTGGGTCATGTGACCGGTTACCTCATTGACACTAATCAGAAGATTCCTGACTGACCACTTAAGTCTTACAATTCTGGAGAAGGTTGAAATTGCAATTAGATTAGGTATTAAGCTTTGGTTTTATGACTTGGCCTAAGTGACACCATTCTGGACCTCTGGTTTTCTATTTAACAATATATTTAAAAAATTTCATTAAAAAGTAGGAATATATGAAACATTTTTAAACTACATAGGATTGTCAAAAATTTAGTGTCAAAATAATATTTTTTATATGTTTGATAAATAAATTAATATCAGAGTCATCAAAATTATAGTAGTAAAATATGCAGCAGACATGAGTGTAATTGCAGACTTAAAAAAGATTAAAAAATGCAGTGTTCTCTGATATAGGTCTTTCAGTATCTCTCCATTAAAGGAGAAAACAAGCTGTAATTAGTGTGTTTAAAGAAACATTCCTTGTCTGGATTTTCTCTTGGGGATTGTGTTCTGTGCTTGTTGGATAGGTTTTCACTTCCAACACTTACTAATAATAATGGTCATTGTGTAGGTCTGCTTAAAGACTTGTCTTTAAGTGTCAGAGTACTATTAGTTTATTTCTATATATGATTTTGCTTTCCATGATTATACTTTACAAAATGCCATCTCTTTATTGAATAATGAAATGGTCAGTTGGTGATCCAACTTCTCATTTTTTATAGCCTGAAAATTCAGTGTATTTGTTCTTTCTGGTGGCTGCATTTTGTCTTTGAGATTAGCATTTTCTGCTGTTGTTTATGATAAGAAAATATACCGTTATCTAGATGGGAAGATAACTCTCTAAGAGAATAAACTGAGATAAACGCATCATAGTATTATCTGTGGAAACTGGATTCTTTTATATGCAATAAAAAGATGGGAATATGGGAATTACATAAAGATGCAGCAAAAAGATGGGAATAAAAAATGGGAATTACAGTTTAGTCTTTATATGTAGGTAAAATGAACTTAGTAATTTTTCAGTGTATGCTTGCATTATTTATTATTATTATTATTATTATTATTGTTATTATTATTATTATTAATCTTGCAATAGTGTTGTGCCACGAAAGTAATGAGTGATGTGTCCTATTTAGGCAATAAATTCTTCTACAGCAGATTTTGTACACTTCTGTTTAAAAAACTCATGTGGGGGGGGCACGTGGGTGGCTCAGTCACTTAAGCGTCCGACTTGCACTCAGGTCATGATCTTGCGGTCCGTGAGTTCCAGCCCCGTGTCGCTCTGTGCAGACAGCTCAGAGCCTGGAGCCTGCTTCTGATTCTGTGACTCCCTCTTTGCCCCTCCCCTACTCATGCTCTGTCTCTCTCTGTGTCAGAAATAAATAAACGTTAAAAAAAAAAATTTGTTTAAATAAAAATAAAAATAAAAATAAAAAAAATTAAAATATCATGTAGGTAGCTCAGGAACCACACTTTTTTACCTCACCTGTCATCCCGGTACATGTAACTCCTTCTCCAGTTCATTGTCCCACTTCTGCCATTACCCCCCAAAGGCAGGTACCTAATTACTTAATATATGCTCTTAATTTACGTGTATCTTTGTAAACTAGTCAGCCCCATTTGTATGTTTGTGTGTATACAAATAATACAAAGGGTTAGCATTATTTTTTCCTGTTTTTCTCATTCAACAATTTGAGTGCTCTGTTGCTGTATACCTATTGCAAATTATTTGTTACCTTGCCTTAATCACATGAATTCCAGAGCATTTCACCTAACCATTTCCCTGTTAATGGATGCCTAGTAGTCTCCGGAGACATTGAAAATATCTTCTTGATTGGTGATACCCTTCTTTTAGCAGAAACTTTTATTTGGATGAAATGCAGTTTATCGATTTTCATTTTGTAAGGTCTGTACTTTTCATAATAAGTTTTCCATTTTTGTAGGATACAAATATTTTTTCTCATGCATTATTTCTGTTCATTTTTTGGTATCTTCCTTTATGTACAGTCCAAAACCAAGGTTTGGATTTATTATTTTTATACATAGAAATTTAGTTTTCCCTGCTTCATCTGCTAAACAATACAGTATTTCTTCATTATTATATATCAAATACTCATATATACATGGGATTGCTTCAGAACATTTTATTTTTTGCATTAATCTGAGACCTCCCCTTTCCAGAAATAGACTAGTTTGATTTCTATAACATTTTAACATAATATTCTATATTATTCAATCCTCTTTCTGTGATCTCATTTTTTTCAGAGTTGAAAAGCTGTTTCTTAACTTTTATTATCCCATAAATATATTAGAGTGAGTACAGAATTCTCAAAATATTAAGCTACTAATTTTCATTGAGAGTTTTAAATTGTGGGTATATATTTGTGAAAAGAATTGCCCTTACAAAAAATATGTTTCAGGAAAAAAAAAAACATAATAATCAGGTTAATTTCAATATATTATGTGCTTTAATATTAGTTTAAAATCTTTATCCATAAAGATGTTTTCCATGCTTTTTAGGGTGATCATTTTATACTTGTAATTTGCCTTAGGGATACATAGCTACTTTCTAGAAGTTTAATTTTAAACTGCATATATAGGGGAACAAAACTTGTCATCCCAAATTGTGTCCTTTTGGTATGTGGATTATTTTAGGCTGATTATTTTTAAGAAACAGAAGACTCCGGAAGAAATTTTTACTTTCCCCATAATGGCTTAAATTTGAATTTGGATAGTGCATTTGCTCCAGGAAAGGAACTATCACCATAGGTAACTACAGGATCCTGTGAATTAGATGTGGTAGACAGGGAGAATTTTAGCAGTCAGTTAAAATTCCTCCCTATGTCCCATTGTTTCTCTAGGGCTCAATAAACTTTTGTTTGCCAGGCTCTTACTCTTTGTCATCTGTGAATTGTCTTCCTTCCCTTTGAAGTACCAGACACCTACCACCTTCTCCTTGGGTCTGGATGGCACGTAATTGCATTACTGCCTATGAGCCTCACGTTCTTATGGAGTGCCCATAAATAAATAATTAAATCTGATTTTCTCCTGTTAATTTGTCACCTGTCAATTTTATTCACAGACCAGCTAAAATCACCTTACAAAATATAGGAAAATTTTTTTTCCAACACACGTGTGAGACTTTAGTCTGACTTGTAAGATTTTGTTATAAGATTTTGTTCTCTCATTTTATTGTGTTTTACTAAAAGAATGATTATATAATCAACATATAAGAACACTTTTCTTTTCCTTTCTCATATTTACATATCTGACGCCTTTCTTATAGCATTGGTCACAGCTTCCTACACTGAATTAAAAGGTAAGCATCGCTTACTGAATTGAAAGCATCGCTATGGCCTATCTATGCTTCAAGATAATACATATAAAGATTCTGCAGCAGATATAAAAATGTTTGTATTCTATTTCTTTTTGTCTGAGAGGTTGTTTTGTTTTCTTAAAAATTTTAGCCATAGAAAGGGTTGAATTAAGTCATTATTAATCATTTTAATCTCTTAAATTAATTGTAAGACTGTTGTTTTGTTAATATGATGCACTGCATTGCTATATGTTGTAACTTAAGATTCTCCTTACATTTATGGGATAGGCAACACTTGATTAGAATTCATTTTTACTGCCCTCTGGGGAATTCATCCATGAGGGTGTTTCCTTGAAATCTGTAGGGAGGAATGCCTGATTCCCAGAAAAATCCCCTGAGATGGATGCTCCTTGTTCATCCCAGGACGCCCCTCTCCAAACCAAGTCTCCTCACTAATAAAGTGTCGGGTGTCAGCCAAAAACAAAAATCATTTTTAATTGTTAGATTCAGTTAATTAACATTTTCATCAGACATTTTAAATTTATGTTCAGAAATAGATTTAATCTATCATATTTTTCTATGATGGCATTATTTATACAATGACTATGTTAGGCTCATAATAATATTAAGCATTTTTCTCTTTTTATCTAGTTGCTGGCACAACTTGTATAAAATAGGAATTGCTGGTTCTTTTAACTAGTCGGTCAAAGACAAACACAAAAATGAAATAAAACAAAAAACAACTGTGAACTATTTGAGATGTAAGAATTTTAAGGTAAAGAAGATTACAAATCTCTATTTAGTGTAAACACAAGTAGCCATGTTTGAAAAGTTTTTTATTCAGTTTCTTTACATTTTTCCCCTTGTACTCAGTCTTGTGTTGTATTTGAAAAGAGTTTATTACTATTTTACTAGTGCTAGAAAATGGTCTAATCACATTACAAACATTTGTTTTACCTCTCACAATAGCATGTACTGCTGCTCTCAGGGTAATCAAATTGCCCAAGGCCACATAACTAATAAGAGGGCCATATAGCTAACCTCAATTTGAATTCAGATAGCCCCTGGCCTTTGGCTGTAGCCATTACCTTAAAAGCCATCACCTTAAAAATTTTTTTTAAATGTATGAAATGTTTATTCATTCAAAATGTTGGATTCAATATCTAAATGTATTTTTATTTATAGATTATCTCTCAGTCATCTTCTAGAAGCACTTGCCTTCTCCACACCTACCACATGACTCTTTCTTCCTTTCTGCATCTGGATGTAGAACTACCTCTGCAGATGGGGAAATAGTTCTATATGATCATGATATTGAATGTCATATGGTTATTAGGCTGTGTAAGACACAAGATACAAGCGGTCAAATATTCACTCTATCCCATCAGTATGCTAAATGCAATTCAAATGTGTCTACGTACTCAGATTATGGATTCAGAAGGTTATAGTTTATGATAAATTTATTATAAATTTTAAAATACACAATTTTGGGGGCGCCTGGGTGACTTGGTCGGTTGGGCGGCCGACTTCGGCTCAGGTCATGATCTCGCGGTCCGTGAGTTCGAGCCCCGCGTCGGGCTCTGGGCTGACAGCTCAGAGCCTGGAGCCTGTTTTGGATTCTGTGTCTCCCTCTCCCTCTACCCCTCCCCAGTTCATGCTCTGTCTCTCTCAAAAGATAAATAAACCTTAAAAAAATTTTTTAAAAAAAAAAAAATACACAATTTTTAAAAGGAAAAAAGCTTTACTGACCAAAATATCTGTCAGAAAAAAAAAAAATTAGAATTATCAGTGATATTCTTAGCAAAGTAAGAAGCAATTTCAGTGTTTATTTGTATGACGTTCCTCCAGTTTTGTTTCTGAGTCTTTTTTTATAAACTGTTACATGTGACTGCATCATTCTTCTTAAATAATCAAAGTAAGCTTGAGTGCTGATAATGCAATGATTATGCCCAAGTTTCATCCATAAGAAATTTCACAACCTAAATCATTCATGCCATCAGTCAATTACTGACTGGTCAGTTACTATGTGCCAGACAGGTCCTGACTGCAGGGACTGAATGTGGAGCAAAACAGACATCTTTTCTGTCTTTTTACGAGGAGAGGGAGAGAAAGATATCAATAAAATATTTATACAAAAAAAAAAAAAGAACACATTTGTGATTGAGAAAATTAAGAAAAATAAAACATGGGACTATGAAAACATAAAATAGGTACTTCTCATAATCCAAAAAGACAAGTAAAACTTCTTCAAGGGATTTGAATAATTCCTGCATTATAAAGAAAAACATCTAGTCATATTCATTAATCACCTTAATCTAATATTGCTTAAGAGTGCTCTATGGTATGTCTATGGAAAATTATAATTATATTCCTATAAGTACTTATCATGCTTGGTTATTTATTGAGCCTACTTTTATTCACCTAAAAATTTATTCCTTTTCTCTATCTCTATCTCTGTACACACACATGCACACACACACACACACACACACACACACATATAATTGTAAAACTAACATTATAAAACTAATATGATTCTCATTATTGACATGGCTGGAGTTAGCCACCTGCATAAATTAAAAGAGCAAGATTAGAGACTTAAATATGCTTGGAAATACTAAAGATCACTTAGGTTTCATAAATAACTTTGGTAGATTAAAAGACTTCATGGAAATTTACAAGGCTTCTTTTCTAATCAATATCAACACAAAATGCAAAATCGATTTTGACTGCTCCCATTGTGGCAACACAGAAACAAGCCCCCGTATCTATTGGTTCTGCTAATACAAGTGCATACGATAAGTAATAAGTGAATAAATAAGTAAAAAGACTAACATTTCCAAAATGACTCCAAATACTTAACTTGATTTGTAAAGTATATATAATTTTATGAAGGATAAAGGAAATACACTACATTTAAAGGAAACATTAGGATCAGTTTTTATTATTAAAAAAGAGTGGGAGATGTTTTACAAATCCTATGACTTTTGCAAACTTAATACTAGAAACATAACATTATTTTGATGATAGGAATATTTATGTTGGTTAACCATGTAGTTTTTAGAAACATTTCAAAAATTTGTTCAAAGATGACACCACAAACACTTTGTTCAAATCATTACTAAATCCAAAAACATCTTACAGATAACTATAGTATTCCTTTTCTGTTTTTGTTGTTGTTGCTGTTTTGTTTTGTTTTGTTTTTGTTTTTTTGTAGTACGCTTCACACTTAGCATGAGGCCAGCCCCAGGGCTTGAACTCATGACCCTGAGATCAAGACCTGAGCTGAGATCACACCCTTAATAGCATGCTCCCAATTGGCCTCTAATTCATTTTATGTATATTTTAGTAATGTTAAAATTGGTTATATCTTTGAACCTTCTAAGAAAAATTATCTGCATCTCTAGAAATAAAAATATATTGGCTTTCTATGCTTTCAAAATACCACATAATAATAATAATATTGGCATTTATTGTGCACTCATTAAGCTTTAAATATACAACTATCTAATCTCTTTATGTGTTGTAACTCTTAAAACTACAAAATAACCACATGAGGTAGATATTATTTTTATCTTCAGTTGACAATGAGCAAATTGAAAAACATAAGATTTAATTTAGTTAAGGCCACACACTCATAATGGTTGAGTGAGGGGGTTTTATAGATTACCTCTCAGTCAGTATTAAAGGGCCCAAACCCAGAACTTACACTTTTACTTACTGGGAGTTTCAGTTTCTCTATTTGTCTAACTTAATTACAATAATTATACATTAATACCTTAGGGAGCAAGCACTCATAAGTCTTTACTGCCAAATACTACGTTTATATTATTAGGAATAATAATAATAATAATAATATAGACTACATTTACTGATTTTTTATCAGACCTGTGAAAAACTGGTCTGCCTGGGCCATCTTAAAACAGAGATTGAGTGGCCACTGAAGGGAAACTGCCTTATTCTCCTTTGATCTGGGCCAACACTTTTGGATGGCTGAACAGCAAGTTTTAAGCAATTGCTTGAGAAGTCAGTGGGACAATGAACAGCCTCATTACCAGACTGATGATAGTTATGGACTTTCTGAAGATAGAATCCGTAATCAGTGTATGTATAATCCAAACCGAGTAGCTTAGCTTGTTAATACCCGCAGAAAACTGTTTTCTTTTCTTCAACACATGTAATGATTCCTTGCCCTCTCCCTCATAAAAAAACCCTTGCTTCTACTGCACAAGCAGGATACCATTTGGGTATCTGCCTGAATCTGTGCTCCCCAAACTGCAATTTTTTGAGCCCAAATAAATGCTTGTTTGCCTCTCATTACAGCTCTTTATTTTCAGGTTAACAGATCGTAACTGGCAACTCTGCTTATCAACCAAAAGTTGTGTTGTCATAATCTAGGTTTATAATTCTTCTTCAAAGCATGTACCATACTATTGTGACCACCTGAAAGATTAGAGATATTTTGACAGCTCTAATTATTATTTTTATTTTACCCTTTAATTTTAAATTTATATCTAAATAAATTGATTTGACTTTTAGATAAAGTGACTGCAAGTCTACCTGTCAAACAGAAGAAAAGTCCAAATTGCCTGTTTCTGTAACATGTCTGACTTAGTGACTGGCAAACAAAACATCATCAATTCTAAAACTGAAGTTGTTGCTTGCCACGTCCCTTAGTTGATTCAGCCAGAATAGTATTGATTGGGAATACATTGTTAAAAATAAAGCTTTGGGTTAAGCAGTTGAAAAAGATATTCATATGACTTAGACTTGCATATTACACAAAAAGTTTTAAGAATTGAGTAGAACACATAAAACATGGACACAACATAATACAAATAAGTAGCAAAAGTGGAGTACGAAAATATAAACAACACTGATCACAGTGTAGCAATTCACTGGTAAACTTAAAGTTTTTCTTTAAAACCAAGGTATCAGTGAATTATTTGTCATTAAATTCTTTGTTTGTTTTGAGAGAGAGAGAGGGCACAAGTGAGTGAGGGGCAGAGAGAGAGAGAATCTCAGGAGGGGCAGAAGGTGAAAGAGAGAGGGGAGAGGGAGTGAGAAAGAGAGAAAAAGAGAGAGAGAGAGAGAGAGACAAGTGGGGCTCACCTAAAGCAGGGTTCCTGGACACCGGATGTGGGACTGATAACTCACAAACCATGAGATCATCACCTGAGCCGAAATAAAGAGTCAGAGGCTTTTTATTTCATTCTATTTTATTTTTTTACTGTTTATTTATTTTTGAGAGAGAGTGAGAGACAGAGTACAAGCAGGGGAGAGGCAAAGAGAGAGGGAGACACAGAATCTGAAGCAGGCTCCAGGCTCTGAGCTTTTGGCACAGAGTCCAATGTGGGGATGGAACCCACGAACCATGAGATCATGCCCTGAGCCTAAGTTGGATGCTTAATAGACTGAGCCACCCAGGTGTCCCAGTAACTACATATAAATTTTTTTATTGTGCTATTCAGCAGGGAACTATGAAAGGGAATATGAGGGATAATAAGATATATAATACATTATCCCTACTTTCAATAAGTTCTCACAAGACTTGCCTGGAATACTGTTTCCTCCCTTTCCTGTCATTTCACTTCACAAGATGAAATTTCGTAAGTGTTTTAAAGCTTAAAATATCATATTGTCATTTTAGTTATAAGTCTCTCTCTGACATACTTTGGAGTAAAATTTCTTATTTACTTATTCAGGCACTTGTGAGAAATAGATTCTGGAGTGACCTTCAATGATTCCTATTTGCTGGTGTTAATGCTGTTGAGTAACCCCCCTTTCCTGAGAGTTGGAAAGATCTGTGACTTGCTTTTGACCAATTAAATATGGCAAAGATGATTCCATTATGTTATATAGGATAATGTCTTAGCAGACTAGAGCTAGGGCCTTTCCTTGTGGGTGTGACGAAGTAAACAGCCATGTTGAAGACACCGACATGGCATGAAACAGCAAAAACGCATGGTCCTCAGTAAGGCAAGTACAAGGAAATTAATTCTATTAACAACCTAAGTGGACTTAGAAATGGATTCTTCCCCAGTGGAAGGTACAGGTGAGAAAGAAGTCTGGCCAACACTTGGATTGCAGCTTTTTGAGACCCTGAACAGAGGACCTAACCAAGCCATGGTCTGGAGTCCTATCCCAGAGAAACTGCGGGACAGTAAATGTGCTTTGGTTAAGCCATGAAATTTGTCACAGTTTGTTATACAGCAGTATAATGCTGACCATAACATTTTCCTCTGTCAGTTAATTCTCTCATTACCATCTTTGACACCAGGCTGTGGTGTTTATTATTTTTGTTTATATCTGCATGTTTGTTTATTATTCCCAACTTTATTGAGAGATGAGTATGAATGTTTGGTGCATTTATTTATTTTGAATCTGCTTTCTTTCTCTCTCCCTCACAGCCACACATCCACCCATCCACCCACCCACCCATGCACACACACACACACACACACGATCTATTTCTTATAATAACATTCTATATATGTTAATTGCATCAATGAATAAATTAATAAATGATTGAGTTATTTATTACTTTCATTTTAATGATTAGGAAATTGAAGCTGAGAATGTTATAAGGTTTGTAAATGGCAAAGACAGGGTATGAACTAAAGCATATTGCTATGCATTCTGTATTTCTTCTGCTACAAGATAGAATATACAAGCTTCTCTGTTTCTATCATTGGATTACTATGATGTAGAGTAAGTGAAATAAAATACATAATGTGCTTAAAGTAGTGCTTAATATACGGTAGGATCTTAATAATTCCCTGATAACTCTAATTATGCCTCAGCTCCCAGAAAACTGGAAATTCATATTTGTACTAGATTAAAATAATCATATCTTCCTATATCTGGAGGAATTTTATTTTTTTCTCCTTTTAAATTGTGTTTGTGTCATTTTTGGATATGAATTTCAATAATCTCATTTATATGCTTTTTAATATCACACATGTCTTAAAATGGGGGGAAATGAGCAGGGTTCAAAAAACTACGTAAGTAAACATATACATTTACTCAATGGTGTACATTTTCCAGAATATTTTATGTACCAGACATTTGGAAATTCAAAATCCTTCTAACGGATGCAATTCCATCTAACAGTTCATTAAATTCTAACATCTACATGACAAACAATAGGAATGCTGCTTTCCTGCTTTCTCAAATGTTTCTGTTCAGCAGAAATGGATTCTATTTTCCTTTGCCAGACATTTCATTTCAAAATTCCCAACACTTCTGACAGGTTCAACCCATTCAGAGTGGCATGTCTATAAAGGTAGAACACAAATGAACAGCTGAGAATGTGCTTTTTCTTTTTCTTTTTTTCTTTCTTTTTTTTTTAATCTATTAAAACCACAGAATACCTAGGATTTAATCATTTTTATACAATGTGAGAGAAATCTTATTGAATTGATATATGGAGTGAAATTTTAAAATTTGTACCCAATCCTCATATCTTTGTATTTATGCATAGATTATTCTTAATGTTAGTTTCTATGTAGTATTTCCAGATAGGATGACCACCAAATCCATTGCCTACTCCTACTCTTTGCTTCTGAGAAAGCACTAAAATACCAGACAATTGTTCTTATTTCTGAATCATGTTAGAAGTCATAGTAATCAGAAAATACTACATAGTGCATATGTCAAACATTATGTGTGTGTTCTTCACAGAGGAAGAGAGAATTCCTGGGCCACCTTGGCTTCCACCAATAACCACTGACATTCATGTGTTTCTCTGATGTGAGATACCTATGTGTTGCTTCTTTTCAAACTACATGGTTCACAGCTGTATTAGTTATTGCTGCATACCAGACCATCCCCCAACTTAAAACAGAAAACATTTATTATTGTCATGGATCACTTGGACACATCTGATGATGGGGTTCAGGCTTGGCTGTCTTCAGCTGAGCTTATTCTTGCATTTGCTATCAGCGAGAGATGTGAGTGGGGGCTGGCATTTAGGACAGTCACATTCAAGTGGTTGTTGGTTATCTGCCTGACAGATAGATTGAACAGGTTAGCCTAGGCTTACTCATGAAGCAATGGTGAGATCCAAGAGAACAAGTAGAACATATGTTCCCTGAAACCATTCTTGGAATTGGCACACCATTACTATTTATATATTCTATTGAACAAAGCAATGAATAAGGCCAGCGCATATTGAAAAGTTAAGTAAACAGATTCTAATTTCTGATATGAGTACCTTAAGAGTAGATTGCAAAAGATGTGGATATAGCAGTGGGTGAAGAGTTGTGGTCACTTTGCAAATAATACACCACCACAATGGCTTTCCAAGAATTTCACTGCATGTGCTAGCTTTAATTTTTAAAAATTATTTTTTAATGTTTTATTTATTTTTGAGAGATAGAGAGAGACAGAGCATGAGCAGGGGAGGGGCAGAGAGAGACAGAGAGACAGAGAGAGACAGAATCTGAAGCAGGCTCCACGCTCCAAGCTGTCAGCACAGAGCCCGACGTGGGGCTCGAACTCATGAACTGTGAGATCATGACCTGAGCCGAAGTCGGACGCTTAACCGGCTGATCCACCCAGGTGCCCCTAGTTTATAAAATTCTTAGACAAGCTCAGATCTGTGCCAAAATGCACTTAACATCTTTCCCCTATAATACAGACTGAATGTTGGAGGACAGGAAAAAAAAAAAAAAAAAAAAAAAAACTACTATACAATCTATTCCAGATGGCTGCTATTCCTTTCCTTCCATGAGCCCCATCGCTCAAGTGTTCATATTTGATCTGCTCCATTTCCCACTTCCCTGAGAATCCAGAGGCCACACAGTCATTGCTGACTATGTAAGCTGTAAGAGCATGAACTTTGTATTTAGAGAGACCTGCACGTGAAACTGTCCAACTGCGTGATCCTAGGCATATAATTTACCCTCTCATTGTCTGTTTCCTTATCCTGAAAAAATGAGTGTAATGGTCCATGTCTCATAGGTCTGTTGTGAGGATTTAGTGATGGTAAATAGCTCAAGAGAGTGTGATTACATACTAGATGCTTAATGCTTACTTACTCCCTCTGTTCCCACAGTTTTCATTGTATTTTTTTTAACATTATAAGATATCTTGTCTCATAAGCAAAACAATACCAAGATTTGTTCACAAGGAATAAACCTTACAATGTTTCAGTGTGGAAATGTTAGGCTGTGTCAGAGTAAAATAAAAGAGTAAACTTAAGTTAATATATTATCCAAACATTTATGATTTTCTTGAGGACATTTTTATGGTCTTTTTCCAATCATATATATACCAAAAGCATATATTCCAAAGATGAATAAAGGGAAGAAAGAGGAAAGTGCTTTCTTAGGTAGTGTGCGTTCTTTGAGGATACAAAAATAATAAGAACCCAATCATAATCGGTATACACTGCGATGACATTGTTAATCTTTGATATATTTGGGGGATCACTTTAATAAGGGGATATTGAAGTTATTAATACAAATGAAAAGACGTAAAAAAGTGGCATTGATTCATAGGACACCAGAATATATTACTTGGTGCAACATAATTATTTAAATGGTCTCCACTTAAACTGATGAGGTTAGAACCTCCTCATTTCCACAGGTATGCCTCCTTAGCCAGGCTTTCCAAAAACCCAGTAAGGGAGTGTAGAATTTATATTTCCTTAAACACAAATAATCCAGGTAAAACATTCAATCTTAATAATGAGATTTAAAGTCTAATTTCATTTCATGTGGGGGTGAGAAGAAGCAAACTGTTTTAAGTCACAGAGACATGTTTATAAAATCTTTTCAAATATATACATCTTCTTTCATTTAAATAAATAGCCCCACATCCTGATTCCTCTAAAGATACCCCAAAGGGAACATGACTGGTAAACATCAAATTCAGACAGGTAGTACAGCTGGCAATACATTATGGCTACAGCTCAATTCCCTGTGGCCTCATGAAATGGTCCACAAATCTATGCTTGTTCACTTCCTGTCAGAAACTGCTCTTTACAACACATCCCCCAATCCAACCACTTTGCTGTAGTCCTACAGTAACTCATAGACTCCTTTGTTCACACCACATCCAGGCTATTTTCTAGGACAGGCTTTTGTTATCACTCAAAGTCTTTGCAGGTTTTCCATGTGAAGTATCATGACTTTTTCGACTTCCCATTTTCACTGCTCTCTGTTTTCCTAACCACGTGTCTCATTTCTGATATTCATCTCACCTGGATTTCTAGTATCATAGATGGCCTGGTTCCATACATTCTTTGACCGCTTGACCCAAACTCTTCCTATCTATCTCTCTAGCTGCTCTCTCCCTGAGAACAACATTCTCTTCTATATCTGTCCTAACAAATTATAGTCAATCTCTTGTAGATCAAAAGGTGGGGGGGGGGGGTTGCTTAATCATATAATTACACACGTGTTGTTCTGGGGCTTCTCAAATTTCGTAGTCTGGTTTGTATATCCAAAGGTAGAGTAAGCATTCATTTTATAAAAATAAATCTCATTTCAATTTCAACACTTTATTTATATAATAAGCTACAATATTGTGCTACAAATCGGGGAATAAGTCCCCTCTTTGGAATCTCTAGGGATCACTTCAGCATGGCTGTGGAATTACACTCAGAGAGACACGTGAAATTAAAGGATTTATTATCCTCATAGGTCTTAGGTCTCAGGCCCAGAGGGTCACAGAAAGTCATCCAAAGCCTGGAGTTTGGTCATGGCAGACAGGGAAGAAGCAGAGCAAGACCCTGTGGGCAAGTGCCTTTAGTGAGGGTCCTGGATGGGGATGCTGTGGTTTGTGGGAAGCATTCTCCTTTGATTGTGACTGGGTCAATATGGAAAGGAGTGAGGGCATGAAATGGGGAAATCATCACGAGGCTTACTGCTTGAACACACATGTTGGAGACTGATACCCAGAGATAGCCAGCAACAAGGTGAAAATTCAAAACAAGAAGGGCAGGCTCCAGCACTCAGGAACCATTGAGGCACCGATAATAACTTCACAAATGCAGAAGCCATAAGCCATTCAGCCTCTGCTTCCCTCTCCACCCTGATTATGGTTATAGCAATTCATTCTTTTATTTTAGAGTATTTTTATTATAAACATTAGATACAATAAATTTAAAGGTAGACATTGAAGACAGGAAATATTCTGAGCAAAAATCCTATTTTATATACTAAAAATAGCATTGGTAACGTTTTGCCGTTTGCAAATGCCTCAGTAAAGTAATGAAGTTTTTACTGTTTCTTGTACTGGCATTAAACAAGTCAATTTAAAATATGGAAATAATTCAGAACCATAAAAAAGACTTTGTCAGGACTGCTGTCTCTCACTTCAAAAGCAAAGCTGTTCCCTTAAAGACCTAAACACTTCTCGGAGATTTAACAGTGTTATAATATCTCTATAGGAGACAGGCAATGACCATTCCATTCCTCTAAGGAAATCAAAATGCCACATGGATCTCCAGCTGTTCCTTACATCTGTTTCTTTCTCAATGGCTTTTTATTTACTGTTCCCTATACTTGAGCACCACTGTCCAAAATTAGGCTCTTTCACTTCATTCATTGATGTTTTCTGGTGTTTGTTTGTTTGTTTGTTTTAATGTTACCTCAGAGGAGCTTTTGTTGACTACCTGGTTTCATGGTAACAGCCACCTTCACTCTCTCTGCCCTCAATCTAGTTCATTTTTCAAAGATTTGTCATCACTACATATTACATATTCACACACACACACACACACACACACACACAAACATGCATACATATGTATATGTGGTGTTATTGCCTGTACCCCAAATCAGAATGTAAGCTCTGTTGTGACAGAAAGTCTTACATAGAAGAGAAGATATCAGATTTATCATTAAACATACACACACACACACACACACACGGATAATATATCATTTCTAAGGGCTAAGTCTTTGATATTTTACAATAGCAATAGCTATGCTAGTGGTCAGCTTCCTGAATAGGTAAGCTTACCTATTTAGAATTACCAGCCCAAACCTTGCAGCACAGGCAGCTAAGCAACAGAGCTATACTAGGTCCTTAATGACTGGGCAGGCCAGTTAAGAATGGTTTCCTACTAAAAAGAGAGATTCCCAAAGAGTAGAAAGTGATTAATATCTAAAAAAACCTTAATGTTCATTTTTATTTTTGGTAGACAGAGAGAGACAGAGTGTGAGTGGGGTAGTAGCAGAGAGAGAGGGGGAAACACAGAATGTGAAACAGGCTCCAGGCTTTGAGCTGTCAGGACAGAGCCCGACGCAGGGCTCGACCCTATGAACCATGAGATCATGACCTGAGCCCAAGTCGGACCCTTAACTGACTGAGCCAACCAGGGGCCCCAAAAGTGATTAATATTTTGTAGTTAGAGAATTTGACAAAGCTATCATCGATTTTTAAATTATTAATAGAAAAGGTCACAAAACATAGATATTGAAAGAGGTACTAATTTTTAATGAGACTAATTTACTACAGCAATTTGTAGAACTCACAATTATATCTGTATTTTACAACACTATAGTTGTGTTTCTTCTTTTCTAGGGTAGTACCAATAACAAAAATTCTTATTTTTTAAAATTTTTTTTAACATTTATTCATTTTTGAGAGAGAGAGAGAGACAAGAGCATGAGTGCGGAAAGGGCAGAGAGAGAGGGAGACACCGAATCTGAAGCAGGCTCCAGGCTTTGGGCTGTCAGGACAGAGCCCGACGTGGCGCTCGACCCCATGAACCATGAGATCATGACCTGAGCTGAAGTCGGACACTCAATTGACTGAGCCACCCAGGTGCCCCAATTTAGAAAATACTCAGTGTTAATATAAGAAATACTAACAATGAGACATACTTTAATAGAAGGCATTATTAGGAGGTATTTTTCAGATTTTTCTAATTGCTTTCAGTTCATTGAATAAAATAGTAGAAAATCAAAGTTAAGAATTCTACCTAAATTCTATCTTTCTAAAATCGTTCTAACTTTTATAGTTCAGCTTGTAGCACAAAAGGTATCTTAATACATATTATTCCACTCATATTTGCACAGCACAAATGAATAGAACTATTTAAATCAGCGAGATCCTTTCTGAATCTCCTGCAAACACCTATGGGATATGAATTTGCTTATGAGCCTCTTGTGTTTTTCACACTGACCCTGAGCTAACTCTGGACAAATTCTGTATAAGAATAAATATATCAAAACATTGTAAGAGAATAGACTCCCTTTGTTCAAGGTGGATTGTGCATGTTATTTTTATGGTAAGTTTCATACTGTTATTATATAAACCTGTCATTATATAAATCTGAGATCTGTATGTGAAGAGTTGTAGGTAGAGCTATCCGTGATCTTGAGAACCTGTGGAAGTAACTGTAGTTGGTGACCTAATATAGGTGGCTTGAATCATTTGTAGAGTTAGAGTGTGGCCTTCATCTCTGTTCTGCAAATGAACTCAGAATTGGAGGTCCTCAGAAGCTTGGGGATGCAGTAAAAAGTAGAGACAGTTTTGATATAGCTTATAAGTTGTGAATAAACTTGTCCATCAAAGTATGTGCAGTACGTGATTCTTTGTGAAATATTCTTCATATTCCCTGAGAACAGGGTAAAAGAATGTGTATCTTGTGAAGCAATGCTTTAATTGGAATAGAATATTGGGTTTATGGGGAAAAAGTTGTCTTTGGTCGAATATAGTAAGGAACTAGTTTAAACCTAATTAAACAGGCTCGTTTATTGTAGGATTTTTGTAGCATTGTTCATGACCAGGCCATAAAATCCCTTTTTTGTAAAACATAACTTGCATCTAATATTCTAAAGAACACAGATTATAAAAGCTTTATTTGAAACAACAGGAAAAAAAATAATGCTTTGTCTCAAAGTAGAGGTAGGTTTTAAAATAATGGTCAGTGAAAACCTTTTAAGAAAGCAAAATGTTGCAAAGATAAATGGACAAATGTTAAAATTACACAGATTTATATTCAGCATGAGCCTTAAAGGAAAGAAAATATATATTTTTAGATATGTTTCAGTATGCTGATTCCAAAAGAACAAACCTGGCTTTATAGAAAGGAGAGGAAGGCAAGGGCTATGAGAAGGCAAGTCACTTATGCAGATCTTCATTTAGCTATTAAGCAACTATTTAATGAGCACCTGATCTGTGTAAAATGTTGCTTTAAATGTATAAATACAGACAAGGTTCTAAGAGACAGGGCTTATAATAACTAAGTTCATTTAAAATAAATCTAAGTAAAAATCAGAAATGATAAATTAGTTATTTTTCCATATTTCTAGGACTAAATAATTCTTCGAGTTATTCTTGCTTTATTCACTATTTCTTTTTATCCACTATTTTTCATGTTCGTCTAGTTGCCAGCATTAAACCCTCTTAAAATACAAAAGGATCATTTTCTATTTTTCAGAGATAGCCATTAAGGGAGAAATAGATGTCTTGTTTCCTATTCTTTAGCAGCATGTGAACCTCCAGGTAGGAGTCAGATACTCAAGTACAAAAGAGGAAAGTGGCTATCGGGGAAAGGAAAGCAAATGGGGAGACTATCTAGGGCCCATATTTTTTTTTCTTTTAAAGAAAAGAAAGCTACAAAATGAGATTGATCCAGAACTGGTCCTGGGGAGGATAATTGAGGGCAAGGACCTAGGCTTCCTTCATAGGCCCAAGCTCCATCTATAAGAATGTCTAGGGTGTGATGACTCAAATGATAGTAGTTGCCATTTTTCAGTGTGCAAACAAATCCTTCTATTACTTATTCGATTTGCAGTGTAGGGTACTGAAAAATTATCTGAGGTGTAAATATGAACCAAAATGATAATTACATCATCACCAATTCTTTGAGGATTTTTAGTCTCTTAGTATCAGTGTCCAGTGTTCATTATATGAGGTGGCAGCATAAGAGAGACACTTGAAGAGGTATGTATTTTTGTTTAATGTACCAAATGTCACCTGTAAGCAAATGACATCCATGTAGTCAGTTCAAAAAGAAATTAGTAAAGGATTTTTTGGGTAAGGTGAGCCATATAGTTTCATGCTTTCTCAAAATACAGTTGTGAAGTGTTCCTGCATGGCTAGAATCTTCAGGAAACCCAACTGCCATTTAAACCCACTCACTTAAAGCACAAATATACTTTAGAGAAAACTATGGGCAGAATTCAGAAATTTAGAACTTACTGCTGTTACCGTGCAGGTAGACTTTAATTAAAAAATAGTGGGATGTACCTGGGTGGCTCAGTCATTTAAGTGTCCAACTCCGGATTTTGTCTCAAGTCATGATCTCACAGTTTGTGAGACTGAGACCCATGTTGGGGTCTGTGCTGACAGCATGGGGCCTGCTTGGGATTCTCCCTCACCCTCTCTCTCTACCCCCCTCCCTCTCTTTCTGTCTCTCAAAATAAATAAATGAACATTAAAAAAATAGAAAATATGGTTCTTGTGGACAATCTTCCAATAAACGTGTGCTTTGCTTAAGGTTGTTCACATTTTTGGCAAAGGTCGTGGCCTATATCATACCAGAGATCCAAAAAGCGCGAAGGTTCATGTGCCAAGAAGTACATAGAACTTAATATCATGAAGCTCTAGCTATAATGGGAAAAGGAATCATGGTCTACATATGTTTATCTTTTTTATGTTATTTATAATTTGATTTTATCCATTTTCTTAGATATCAAGCATGCATATAGAAATTTAGATCCAGACTTAAATAAGCTGAATATTCAAAACATATATGTAAGTCATGTATAGGCTGACATGGATATTTCTTTTGTATGTGAATATTTGTTACTGTTTTGTATTGATTAAAAAATAAATGGGGGCACGTGGGTAGTTTGGTGGGTTGAGTGTCTGACTTGGTTTTGGCTCAGGTCATGATCTCACAGTTCATGAGTTCAAGCCCCACATCAGGCTCTATGCTGACAGCCAGGTGCCTGATTGGAATTCTCTCTCTTCCTCTCTCTCTGCCCCCCTGCCCCAAATAAATAAATAAAACTTAAAAACAAACAAACAAACACCCAAATTAAACTCATGTATGTATGGTCAATTTTATACAACAAAGGAGCCAAGAATACACAATGGGGAAAGGACAGTCTCTTCAATAAATAGCACTGATAAAACTGGACAGCCAAATGCAAAAGAGTGAAACTGGACCACGATCTTACACCAGACAAAATAAATAAATAAATAATAAATAAATAAATAAACTCAACATGGATTGAAGATTTGAATGTAAGATCTGAAACCATAAAACTCTTATAAGAAAACGTAGACATTGGTCTTTGTGATGATTTTTTAGACTTGACATCATAAGCAAAAGGAACAAAAGCAAAAATAAACAAGTGAGACTGCATCAAACTGAAAAGCTGCTGCAGAGCAAAAGAAACTATCAACAAAATTGAAGGGCAACCTATGGAATGGGAGAAATTCGCAAATTATACATACAATAAAGGGTCAATATCCAAAATATATAAAGAATGAAGAACTCATACAACTCAATAGCCAAAAAAGCAAATAATCCAATTAAAAATTAGAGAATCCAAAAAAGACATACAGATGGCCAACAGGTACATGGTAAAATGCCCAGCATCACTAATCATCAGGGAAATGCAAATAAAAATCACAATGAGGTATTACCTCACATCTTTTAGAATGACTTCTATCAAAAAGACAAGAAATAAGAATTGTTGATAAGCATTTGGAGAAAAGGAACCTTAGTGCAATGTTGGTGGGAATGGAAATTGATATAATCATTCTGGAAAACAGTATAGAGGTTCCTTAAAAAATTAAAAATAAAACTATCATGTGATCCAGCAATTCTATTTCTGGATATATATCCAATGAAAATGAAAGTTTAATTTAAAAAAAATGCACGATGTTCATTGCAACATTATTTACAATAGCCAAAATAAAAAAATAAGCTATCTCTCAATAGATAACTAAATAAAATGTAATATATACATAAAATGAAATATTATTCAGCCACAAAAAGAATGAATGTGAGGGCATCATTCTAAGTAAAAGAAGTCATACGGAGAAAGACAAGTACCATATGATCTCACTTATATATGGAATCAAAAACAAACAAAACAAAAGAAATCCATGTTTATAGATGCAGAGAACAGGGGAGTGGTTGCCAGAGATGGTGTGGGGGTGGGTAAGATGGGTGAGGGAGGTCAAAAGGTTCAAATTTCCAGTTATAATATAAATAGATCATGGGGATAATGTAGTACACAGAAACTATAGTTAATAATTTTTATTGTGCATTCAAAAGTTTCTAAGACAGTAAATCTTTAAAGTTCTCATCAAACACAAAAATTCTGTAACTGTATGGTGACAGATGTTAACTTACTGTGGTGATCATTTTGCAGTATATACAAATATTGAATCATTTTGCTGTATACCTGAAATAATATAAAGTTGTATGCCAATTATACTTCAACAAAAATAAATAAGCAAACAATATCACTAGAGTTCACACATTATTCATACGTATGGTCTTCCAATTACTGAAGTTATTCGTCTATCTACTTTAGATGATACAAGGTGACTATAAATTTATTTTAAATAAATATTTGCATTTTCTAAAAATATGATACATTGAAATTACAAAATATTAATCAAGGAAGTAAAATAAAAATTTTAATACCACAAAAATTTGTTTCTCTCTCTTACAGTCTGTCATCTATTTTTCCCTAAAAATGTGTTATAATAGGAAAAGAAAAGAAAAGAACTTTATATACAGAGATATTCTTTGTAGAGATATTCTAATTGACTGTATCAGTGATGTTGGAAAAGTTCTATAAGTAGACTAATCAAACCAATTATATTTTGTTACAGATCTTTCCAGTAGTAAAAATGAAGGAAATAATAGATGAGGTTTGCATATTAACAGCTCCTTCTATCATCATTTACTTCTGAATGCTCGGAAGATAGGAAACACACTTAGACTTAGTACCTTTATATTTCAACTGTGTAGTTTCCTCTTAATAGAGTCAGTGATCTGAACGCTGCCTAATGCCACAAAGCAGAAGCTGGCAACACCCAGCCCCTTACTTATTCACTTTGTATTTTTCTAGGGTCCACTATGTGCCTTTAGCACAATGCTAATCACAGTTTGGAAATATGTGGTGTATGGTGAAATTAGATATTGAGATAAGTAGTTGGGGGAAACAATGTGAAATGAAACCAGGCAAATTCAAGCAAATTGAAACAAAAAAAAAACAGCACTATTTCTAGATTATGTGTGTATGAATAGAAGCACATAGTCCATTTTTTTAAGTTCATTTATTAAAACAGTTTTTATCTGGAAGTAGGCAAGATATGACTTAAACATCTGTTGTTTAGCTTTGTGCCTATTAAATGCTTTCCTTTTTAAGCATCTAACCAAAAGTGTACCTATTAAATGCTTTTACTTTCAAGCATCTAACCGAAAGATATTTTTCTAATAATCACAGAAATATAATTTCTTTAGGAGATATAAAAAATTACATACTTATTGATTATATTCTGTGATGATATCAGACATTTAGAAATTATTCCAATTATTTGCCTAGCCACAAGATTACCCATCAAAGTTGAATTTGCAAAATTATTTGTATAATTCTTCAGTTTTATTTTCAACTGCTGCCACTTCTCACTAACCTTGAGTAAGCCCTTTACATAGCTCTTATTTTCTCTGTTAATGTGTTGCTCCTTGGGGTGAAGAGCTAAATAGTCACACATATTAGTACTTTGTGTAAAATAAAATACGGGCTCAGGGTGCCTCAGTCGGTTGAGTATTTGACTCTTGACTTTGGCTCTGGTCATGATGTCATGGTTTGTGAGATCGAGGACCACATCGGGCTCTGGGCTGTCAGAACAGAGCCTGATTGGGATTCTCTCTTTCCTACTGTTTATGTCCCTCGCCTTCTCTCTCTCTCTCTCTCTCTCTCTCTCTCAAAAATAAATAAATAAATAAATAAATAAATAAACAAATAACATTAAATAAGTAAATAAAATAAATAAACTTAAAAAATAAAATAAACAAAATGAACTCAAACATAAATTCATAAAAGGAATTGTCTATTCCTTTTAACAAGGGCTATTTTCTTTATTGATTGGTGCTTAACAGATTCATAAGGAAGATTTGGAGATTCATAAATTTCAGGTAGGTGAGATGTAAGAACTTTTACAGAAATAAGGGTGTCATATTTATTTATAAATGAACATGATCATTACAGAAGTACCTATACAATATTAAATAATAGTGATCTTAACAGGTGTCTGTGTGTGTGTAAATATAGAAGTCTAGGTTTTAAATGAACCTGGTAGACTAAGAAAAAATTTTTTTTTAATTTTTTTTTTCAACGTTTTATTTTTTTTACTTTTGGGACAGAGAGAGAGGCAGAGCATGAACGGGGGAGGGGCAGAGAGAGAGGGAGACACAGAATCGGAAACAGGCTCCAGGCTCTGAGCCATCAGCCCAGAGCCCGAGCGGGGCTCGAACTCCCAGACCGCGAGATGGTGACCTGGCTGAAGTGGGACGCCCAACCGACTGCGCCACCCAGGCGCCCCGAGAAAAATTATACACATGATAAAAATATCTACCTATAACTCTTTCAATAAAACTCTTTCTAAGAAAGATTTATAAAATATACAAACGGACTCTCCAAAGTGTTTTGCATACCATTTACAGATACCAGAATCTCATCTCAATGTATTTTTTAAATACATTTTTTTTAAGTTTATTTATTTATTCTGAGGGGGATGGGGAGGGACAGAGAGAGAGGAGAGAGAGAGAATCCCAAGCAGGCTCTGCACTGACAGTGCACAACCTAATGCAGGGCTCACCGCGAGATCATGACCTGAGCCGGGATCAAGAGTAGGACGCCCAACTGAATGAGCCATCCAGGCATCCCTCAAATATATATTTTTTGCCACGTATGTTAGTGTATCATCCCTACACCATGCCTTCCACCTCATAACAGTCACACCATTTAACCCCTCTGCCCTTACTGTTTGCTTTCTTTTAATTGCTTCCATCTTGTGGATGTTCACATTGTTATTATTCAAAGCATTTCTTGTCCTTAACAGGGGTCATCTTTGTCAGTGTAAACTGTATCCATGCTTCAAGATACAGCTCCAATGTTAGTTTCCCAATAAATCATTCTAAAATGTCTGTATTCAGCATTAATCTCACTCCCCTCTATTACAAATATTTCCTTTGTATTTTTGTTATGGAAACTGGTCTGGATCACCCGGCAGAAGAACCAAGCAGCACTAGGAGATCATGGAAGGCAGAAGGTTTATTTTACACCGGTGGGCTCAGAGGAGATCATCCTCCAGACATCTGAGCCCAGAGCAGCAACAGAGGGGACAATTTATAGTCTGTTACTTCCGCATTCCTCATTAGTAGTAATTTGGCGCCTGAGGCAAGCAGGGTGGGAACAAGAACCCAGAAGGGAAGTCTTCAGGCAGGGACTGAAATTCTCTTATCAGTCCTGTCAGCCATCATATAACAGATTTTTCCCTAACATTTTTAGTAACAAAATGGATCACAATTTGCCTAATATTTTAAATTCGTGTCCATGACTGTTTAATCTGATGGGTAATAACAATTTTAAGGTCAACAATTATATCTTGTTTATTTCTATGTACACAATACTGCCAAGCCTAGTCCTTTGCCAGAAGTAGATACTCAATAAATATTTGTGGGATTACATTGAATTGAGATAAACTGAATTGGCTCAAGGTTGCTATGCAATGAGTTTCTCTGGTGTTCAGTATGCATTGCTCTTGAATTGCAACATTTGTCTCAGTTTTTGCTGTATTTGAAAGCTGATGTACTCTTAACCTAGCTCCATGTAAGTGAATTGGAGAGTGACATTTATTAATATTTGCATAGCTCAAAAGCAGTTCATACTGTGTAAAACACTCTACAAATTGGAAGTGCTATTTAAAAATAAAAGGATGGATAGTGTAGTAAAGTGCAGCAACTTGGCACAATCAATACATCTTTTGAATTTTTCAATATTAGAATTAAAAGAAAGAAGCACCTGTTATACATCTCTTGCAACAATGGAACACAACTTCATTTGCAAACGGTGACATTGTCTTGTTAAAGAAAAAAATCTGAGAACAGTTGCTAGGGATATTGTATGCAATCGTGGTGTCTATGGAAACTGAGCCTGCACAAAACGTGTAATGAGGAATAAAGAGATACCTGGAGGAGTGCCCAGTGTCAGAAAGACAATGATAATATAACTTTTCAAAATTTAGAAAGAGTAAAAATGGAATAAAATAAATACACTTACCTTGTGCCTTTGGGTAACTGTAGAAAGTTTTAACTCTGGGAGAAAATAAAAACAATGGAAAAACAAAATGCAAAACAAATTTTTAAATCTTGCTTCAATTTCCTGACACATTTAAAATAATGTGGTCACTACTTGCAGGCCATTCATAGAATTGCCCCATGCCTCTGTATTGCTATAAGCCATGCAAGCATTTCATGCTCTGAAACTGTATTAATATTTCAAAGATAAAGGAACACAATTTATTTTCTTTTTGAAGTGTTAAACCCTGACACATCTAATGATTTTGGACTTCATTAATTAGAACAGATTGCCATACCTTGACCAGGCTTCTGGTAGTTTACTCCAGCTTATATAAAAGAATCTTTGCCTGAAAGAAGGGCTATCATTTAGAGAAGAAATAGATTTATCTCTTGTCCTTATTTAACTAATGACTTCAGATATATAGTGTTTTCCCAGAATGTCATCTGTCTCCAAATGATGAAGTGATTTCAGTTGGATCTCTAAATTAATGAAAAAAAGTCTGGCAGCAATTGGTTCATGTGTAGTAGATTTTGAAATAATACATTATCCACTGGTTAATTTAATATTGAAAAATGAATGCTTTCTATGTCTCAGGAATAAATACTAGAAATAAATACCAGAAATAAGTACCAGATAGCCCACTGGTAAGTACAAACAGACAAAATTCATGCCCCCATGGAGCATACTGGTTAGTGAGGAAGAGAGATCTTAATCAAACTACAAATGTAAAATGTGTCAAAGATAGTTCTTTTTAAAATGATGTCTGTTACAAGTTTAGGAAAATGCGCTCTGTATTAATAAAAACAATAGCAGTTACTTTGCCACTTATAGATCACTTAGCGAATGTTTTAAATACCATTTATGTTGAGTTTTTTGTTTTTGTTTGTTTTTGTTTTACTTTTACATGATACTTCAATAAAGAACACAACTCCTGATCACAGGGGGATATTTATAACTCTATTTGTTGACTTGCAATACTCTTATCCTCTATTCATTGAGTACTGCCTACTGTACAGCCCATAGAATACTTTTTTTTTTAATTTTCTGAATTGCTAAAAAAAATTATTTGTCTTTAGTAATTAAGAATAAATGGGTCCTTTATAAACAGCCAATTGAACAACTCAATTGACTAGAACTTTGAGGAATTGTAAACACGAGAGAGAGGGAGAAGTGTTGCACAAAGTGGCCGAGATGGGAGAAAATAGGAACCAAAACCTCCAGGGGCTAGTTTGGACCCTATTGAAGTCCATTAGTGCAGGAAGAACTACTGGAGTTCAAACCCATCAATCATTTCTCACTCAACCTCCTGGGGTCAAATTCTGCCCTGGATTATATGCACCTAACTTTCATTCAAGTTGCAGGGAGTTATACACACATTCAAGAGGGCAGGCTCTGGCTCTGCAAGTTGAGTGGGGAGTAATTGATGACTTTCTCCTTGCTATGTTTGGCTTGGGAAACAGCTCCCTGCAGAGGGCTACACTGGTGAGCGGAGTGGGAGGGTGCTGTAAAAATACTCAGCCTCCAGAGCTGTAGCAGAGACTCGGCAGCTGGTTTTCATTTTTAAGATCTAGGAAAGAACGTCAACTTCACTAAGCGTTAAGATGTATGTGTTTTCTCACATTTTCTTCCCAGTTGATTCCACTTTCTCATCCCCTGTCTACTAGAGTTTCTTCTTCTCTGATGAGTGTTTCTTTTCCTTCTTTGCTCCTTCTTTCCCCTATCACTTTTTTTTTCTGTCCTTTAATAATATTAAATGAGATAAAGTGCTTAGAATAACCTGGCACACGGTAAGAGTTTAATAACTACTAGTTTTGTTGTGCCACTTCTAATTATTTTGTATTATCGTTGCTATTATTACTATTAGCTTGCCTTTTCCTTAATTTAAGAAAATTTTGGATATGTATGGAAATGGTAGTCCTTTAATCTTAATAGGGTTTTTCTTTAACGTGTTTGTCTAAAATTACTTATTTCATACCAAACTTATAATCACATACTGAATTTATTTTCAAAGAAAACCTTAATGATATTTCTTAGGTATTATCCTTTCGTAAGAAAAGTGATAGAAAAAGCATTTTGCAACATTGAAAACATTCTCAACAATGTTACTGGCAAAGCCAATAATACTTGACCTAATAAGACTTCAGCTTCCTTAGGCAAATAAACATTGAGTTGGCTAAATATTTAAAAATGGTATATTTCAGTAACTATGCTCTTTATTATAAGATTTATTAAGTTAAAACATAATATAATTATTTTGGATTATATAAGGCTTAAAACATATAGGAAAATATAATTTTAAACAACATACAAGATTTCAAATAACATGTGAAAAGGTTCAGAGCAAGTGTCCCCAAAATGTGCCACTATAGCATGTATGCTGTTTTGAGCTGAAGTCAGTTGAGACCCTGTGGGCTCAGGAGAAGATTTTTGCCCCTCTCTTAACCACCTAGGAGATTGTAAATTGGTGGTCACTTCCATAAATAGTTATTACCAGAGATAAATTTTATTGGAGTGACTCATCTGTTTGGCAGGGCAAACATTTAATCACCAAATATCTGCTCTACTTACAGCCCCATGAAGTGCATTCCTTCCCTCTGAAGTCCCAGACCCCTACCCCCTTCTCCTTAGTCCAGGATGATACGTAGACTTCATTTTGCCTGTCTTTGGAGCTTCCATGATTGTACGGATTCCCCAAAATCCAGTATTAGATTTGATTTTCTCCTGTTATCTGTCTCAAGTCAATTTGATTCTTAGTACAATTAGAAGGCCCTTGGGGGGGACAGCAAATTCTTGCTCCCTAGCATGACTCTTATTAGATTTTTATTCAACGGTGCTGCTGTAGGTTTGGCTGAGATGCTACACTGCCAGAAACAACACTTTGTCACCCCATCTTGTCTCCTCAACACATATGACCCATGATACTCAGAACACACGAGAGAGCCATTTAAAAAATGTGAATGTTAAAATTTTATTTTAAATTCATAAAAATAAGATTCAACACAGGTGTAATTTTTAAGAAATTAGCTATAAACTTTTGTCTTTCAAACAAGGCCTGAAAATCTTGTAGTGAACAGGAGATAAACTGAAAAGTCTCTTCCAGCCAAAGAAGATAAATGTCCCTCAGTCCCAGGAACTGCATTGAAGGCATATGATTGTGGCCTGAAATTGCTAAGCTAAGGACTATAGATAAACATAGAAAGAAGAAGTCTTCAAGTTAGTATTTTGGTCCAGGGTTTATAGTGGTAAACCACAAAATTCATTGCACTGGAGTGAAACAGAAGAGATCCATAGGGTGAGTGACATTTGGAATGCAAGAGACACTGGGATGAAATTTCAGTTAAGTTGAATGGTTAATATCATAGGCAATGTAGAGGAGGAATTTCATTTTGCTTATTAAAGAAAAGATAATGGATGCAAGAAAGGGGAGCTAAAAGACTGAAAGATCAAAAGATGGGTAAGAGATAGGATATATGAGAGTGAATTATGATTCCAATTTAGTGGGATTGCGTTTTGGAGATTTAGTTATTTATATTTATATGTTCAAAGAACCAGAGGTTTATAATTACATATATAATTCTCAGTTTAAGAATATTCCATGACAGAACTAACTGTGTTTGCCCATTAGTGAAGCATACTCTACAGATTGTTTTATCGATTCTCTTTCAGCTAATGAATCCAATAAACGAGATGTTCAGAGCCACAAGTTCATTGATGTGTGAAAGGGAAGTCTGATAAGAGCTGACTACTTACTACTCAGAACACAAATGGAGGTTATAGGAAAATAGCTGATACTCTGCCACTTAAATCAGATGCAAGAAGGATTTATTGTTGCCTTACAGTAAATCTTGGGAGTTATTTATGGTTCTGAATTTGGTTAATATGGTGAACTAAGTAATGGCCCCAAAGATACCCATATTCTAATGCCTAGAACCTGTGACTATTTTATCTTATATGGCAGAAAGGGACTTAGTAGATATGGATAAATGAAAAAATCTTGAGATTGGGAGATTATCCTGGTTTATCTGCTTAAGGTTCGACCAATGTATTCCCAGGGGTCCTTACAAGAGGAGAAAGGAGGGTCAAAAGCAGAGTAGGCCATCTGACAACAGAAGCAGAGAGAGAAAAGGCCTTGTGATATGGGGCCAAAAGCCAAGGAATGAGAACAGCATCCACCCTGGAAAAGTCAGGAAAACAGATTCTCATTGAAACCTTCAGAGGAAGTGAGGCTGTTGACATTATAACTTTAGTCCAATGAGGGTGATTTTGGACTTAAATCGCTAAAATTGTAAAATAATAAATGTATGCTTTTTTAATCCAAATTTGTGGTAAGTTTTAATAGCACAAAGGAAATTAATACTGTAAGTATGCTCACCTTATAGAACTTCTCTACAGGTAACTAGAGTTCAGCATTTCATCAAAAGAGGTCTGCTTTTTATGCCAAGTGCACTAATAATCTAATAGTGATGCTTAAACTATGCATAACAATGAAGAGTAGCTACCCCAGCAGTCACAATCTAAACTCAGTACAAATAGCACCTGTAACTATGATTCTCAATGCTGAATAGCCCCTTTATCAAAGCTTCTAGAAGAGAATCCAAAAGTAGTGGTAAGGCCTGAAAACAGCTTAGTTGTAAGAAAGGGGGTTGATTCTAGAATTTATATTAAAAAAGTAAATCCTGACCAGATAATCCCTGAATCCTTGATGAAAGATTTGGTTTCAAGTAATATCAAAACATGATGTTGTTTATCATTTGAAATTTATGTTAGTTAGCATAGCTCTCCTTAGCTTCTAAAGTTCAATGAATATGCCTTCCAGAACTTTTTTACAATAGAAGCAAGCAAGAAAAAAAACAAAACAGAATGAAATAATAAAATTGTCAGTTCCCCTACACACACACATATCCTGTCCTCTCCACCTTCCATTCTGTTATAAAGCTCCAGTCTGACTAAGGGTAAATTTGTACCTGCGAATTTCTGAGCAGCAATTCTAAGACAGATTAGGTAAAATTTGGAGTAGAGACTATGATTTATTCACATTTATGTCGCTTTTATAATCCAGTGCACCCAGTAGAAAGTCAAAAGGATCTTGTTAAATGAATAAATTAAAACTGACTCAAGTATATTCATGGTAAAATATATTTACTGCCAATTATATTACCCTCAGGTTATAGGTAAAAAGGTTACTTTGCCTACAAAGAAAAATGGCCGAAGTATAGTGTATCCCCTCCCTAAACAATGACTTTCAGGCTAAGGTAACCTTGAAGTTTCATACCTGATTTATTCACCTTCCTAGATTTGCTCTTAGCTCTGTAGGACTCTGACTTTTCTCTCTGCACCTGAGCCCAGATGAAGCATCAGGTTCTGAGACATGCTCAGTGGCTACTCAAAAGAGAGTGTAACTATAAGGAAATATGTATTAATTCATGTATCTTGGGCTAATATTTGACCAGTGAGAAGGGGTATGCCATGTACTTTAGTCCCTGTCCTTCCTCTTTGGAGATATCCCTAGGGAATGAACAATCAGGTTAGTGTTTCTGGTGAAGCTGTGTAGACCTTGTGCCACTTTGTATTTTGTTCCCCTTCTTACCAGCTTCACTTCCTTTTTTTTCCTCACCCCAATTTCCTAGGATTCCAGCCCTTAACAGAGAGTTACCAATTACGTTTTGTGTTAGGTTTTCTAGGTATCTCTGTCTAAGACAGTTTTCATTCCTAAGGGACAAGGCATGGAAAATGACAATGCAGTTCTGAGGAATCAATAAAGATTGCCAATTAAAAAACTCTCTCCTCAGGGTCACCTGGGTGGCTCAGTTGGTTAAGTATCTGACTCTTGATTTTGGCTCAGGTCATGATTTCACTGTGATGAGATTGAGCCCTGCACTGGGCTGCCTGCTGAGCGTGGAGCCTGCTTAAGATTTTTCTCTCTCCCTCTGCCCCTCTCCCCCGCTGGCGTTCTCTCTCTCTCTCTCTCTCTCTCTCTCTCTCTCAAACAAACAAACAAACAAACAAAAACTCTCTTTGCAAAGAATTGCCATGAAACAATATACATTAATACATTAATATTCCACTTGAACCTAAGAAATCACATATGGTGGAGCCTATGACTCACATACATGGAAGATATCCTAAGTGGAAATTAAGTTTTGTCTAAGAGCTAGACTTAGCAAGTTATAGGATCATTTATTCACAAATATTTAATCCATATATAAGTGATTTGGGGCTTAACTTTGAAGCAGGAGTAATGATGTAATAAGTGTATTTTCACAAAATTAGTGGAACGTTTTCCCTAGCCAATAAATACCTGAGGGAAATTCAAATTTTTTTCCTCAAGTGCAATAACAACATTTTACTTTGATCATGTTCTCTCTTAAGTTCATCTTAGGCTCTTATTTGGGTGAGTTTAATAGAACTTTATGAAACCTGATGAATAGAATTCTGAGTCTGTTAATAAGAATATCCTGGATATTACTCTATATTTTGTCTCTTCTTGAGTTAGAAAGGAGATACCTGATAAGCAAAAAAAGCAAGTGTTCCTAGATCTAAGGTCACCTCATAATTACAACAAAGATATTGTGTTAGGAAGCCTGGGCACACCTAAGTGATATCCTAGGAAAGTGATTTATCCAAGGTAAACTGATGTGACTGGCCTGCCCCTTCAAGGCCCGCTGCATGAGTGTTTGCAATTGCATAGAGTCTGGGTGAGAAGGGTTCATGTCTTGGTTCAGGGTGCTGCTGTTGTCCTTCAGAAATTCCTAATGCTATTGTGAAAACGGGCCTTACATTTTCATTTTCAGTTGAGTCCCCACAATTTATGCAGCCAGTTGTGCTCAACTTACAAACCTGATGGTGGATTCAGCTCCATTTTTCAGCATGTATTTAATTCCTAGACTTTGGAGGGTAAGGGCCTAGGTAAGTAAACAAATAAAATGATTCTGAGATTTATATCAAAGTAATCTTGCCCTTATTTCCACTCTAAACCCTGATTTGGGGCTCCTGCCTGGCTCATTCGGTTGAGCGCCCAGCTCCTGATTTTGGCTCAGGTCATCATCTGATAGGTTCATAGGTTCAAGCCCCACATGGGGCTCTGCACTGACAATACAGAACCTGGTTGGGATTCTCTGTCTCTCTCTGTCTCTGCCCCTCCCCTGCTCTCTCTCTCTCTCTCTCAAAATAAATAAATAAACATAACTAACTAACTAACTAAATAAATAGGATCATGTGGGTGGCTCAGTCAGTTAAGCATCTGACTTTGGCTCAGGTCATGATCTCGTGGTTTTTGAGTTCAAGCACTGTGTCAGACTCTGTGCTGACATCTTGGAACCTGAAGCCTGCTTAGGATTCTATGTCTCCTTCTTTCTCTGCCTTCCCCTCCTCCCCCACTCGTACTCAGTCTGTCTCTTTCTCTCTCTCTCAAAAATAAACATTAACATTTTTAAATAAAAAATAAATAAATAAAAATACATAAATAAACTCTGATTTGTTTTTGGCCTATGGGCCCCATAAGCATGTCATTGCCTAGAAGTTTAGGGACTGGATATCTCTGCCTTTTTGTGTACTTGGCTCCTTTCTTTGTTATATCCCCAAGAGCCTCATCCTTTATATTACTTTTTGCATCCCCCCCCCATGTTTTCTGGGTCATGAACTCTTGCTCTACTTAGGGTTTTTATATAAAAGAAACAAATTTTCACATTGCCTTTAAGATGTGAAAGGGAGATTAATTTTGAGACACGTAAGGCTTCCATTTATATACTTTAGGAATGGTCTAGTTTCTCTGAGAGTCTTTCACTCTTTTGAAAGCCACAGTCTCAATTATTGTGTCCTTGGATATGTAAAAATGTGTGTTCTTTCATTATGAATTCCTAATGTTATCTCATGGCTGTTCTTCTTACCTCTCTCTAGTTATAGCATCCTCTACAAATTGTTTATTATTTTGAGATATCTTAATTTAGGTATCAAAGAGAAAACTTTTTGGCCTACCTATCCAAGGTAGGGCACGTCAGGTTAACTTTGCACTTATGGGTTGCCAGCACATGGGTCAGAGGCACATTCCAGGTAGCATCAGACCTAGTTAGTAGACCCAGGAATAGAATTATGTGGTATGCAGTATTACTGTAGAAGATGTGAATTCTATCAGAACTAGGTGGTACAAATGTATTTGACACATAAGTTAAAAATCCTGCCCCAGGGGCACCTGGGCAGCTCAGTTGGTTAAGCTTCTGACTTTGGCTCATGATCTCTGTTTGTGAGTTTGAGTCCCCTGTCAAGCTCTGTGCTGACAGCTCAGATCCTGGAGGCCGCTTCAGATTTTGTGTCTCCCTTTCTCTCTGCCCCTCTCCTGCTCATGCTCTGTCTTTCTCTGTCTCTCAAAATTAAATAAATGTGAAAAATAAATCCTGCCCCAGAATATGCATCCCAGAGTCTCCATGGCAGTAGCTGGCATGCTTAACAAGATCTTCCTTGGTGTCAGTGATGACGTATACAGATTCCTTGCTATACTTTTTCAACAATCACTATAATTTTTCATGCTGAACACCCATTGCTTGAATTCACATCAAGGAAAATTTGGACATCTTCAAAACAGCCATCATCTTTTTCTGGAATGATCTACTTATGAATATTATCAGGATGGTCTGATCCTCTCTGTTGCTAATCAGGTTCCACATGCAATGCATTTCTTTTTAAGTATTAAAAAATGTTCACCTACAATGCAAAAAAAAAAGTATTTCAGAAGTACCTTCTCCATGCAGTATATTTTGATTTGAGAATAAAATAACTATGTTTTGTATTGACTTCCACTTATTTCATTTATAGTCAAAATATCCCAGCAAATTAGCTAACAAAAATCATATTGAGGTTTCCTTTTTCTTTGATTACTAAAAATATTTTAGCTATTGATTTTCCTAACTATTTTAATAAAATGTTATATCTTCATTTTGGCCTTCATTATTTGGAGAGAATAATTCGAAATTCTCTCCTTTTGCCCTATATCATAAAGTTTTAAACAGAAGTTTATTTACAAAAATGTTTATACTTATATAACCAGTGGCCTATTTTAGAGTATAACTTAATGTCTACTATTTGTTGCTTGTGGGTCCTCTACACTCTTCTATGAAAGTCAAGAAGTAGGTGAACAAAGATTTTATAAAGGAAAAGAGTGTCATTTTATGGAAAATATGATGAAACAAGTTTTTTGGCATAATACTTGGAAAATAATTTTAATAATATTGTTTAAGTTTATTTATTTTGAAAAAGGGAGAGAGAGAGAGCAAGGGTGGGGCAGAGAGAGAGAAGAAGAGAGAGAGAATCCCACGCAGGCTCTGCACTGTCAGCATGGAACCCCACGTGGGACTCGAACCCACAAAACCTGAGAATATGACCTGAGTCCAAACCAAGAGTCAGGCACTTAACTGACTGACCCATCCGGGTGCCCCTGGAAATTGTTTTGTCTAGATAAAAATAACTTTGCTACAGCAAATTATTTCAGAAGCAAAAGACAGAGATACAGGCTAGGTTGCAAAAAAAACTTTCAAGGAACATAAAAGCTATAAGCCTGTTTTGTGTGTCTAAATAATTTGTTGTGTTCTTTGTCTGTTTTGCCTTTTTTAAGAAAAAAAACATCTGGCTTCTCTCTTCAATTTCTAGCATTTGGTCATTTAGATAAAGGTGCTGATGCTCACTTGCTTTAGTAATTGTATTCAAATGATTTTTATTGCCTAAATATGATCTCGCTGCTGGATATTGCCCATGGTTTAGACTGTACAGCACAAGGTATTTAAATGATAAGGTAGTTGCTTCCAACTTGAATCTCGCCTGAAGAGATTCAAGGCAATGTCTAGCTTCATTACCTTTTAAGGGTTTAATGTACAATATGTATTGGTGTTGCTACTTTCTCAATGTCCATAACAATTCTTCTGTCCCATTTAGTAGCTGTTTGTGGTAAATGCTCCTGCATCCCGTGGTTTGATAGTATTTCTACCATTTATCACCACGTAGAATAGTAGAATAAGAAGGTCTTATACAGTTCCCTGAAATTTCCCTCTATCATATCATTGGATCTATGGGTTGGAATATGTAGGTGTATGTGTGTATGTAATATGTGTTCCTTGGGTGCACGTATCCATATATATATCATATGTAAATACATGATATATAATATAAATGCATAGATATGCACACTAGTTTTTTTTTTGTTGACTTAAAGAGAAGTTTTTAAAAGCTTATTAAGACAATGTTTTTCTTTTACACATAGGAGATATTTCAGTATAATCAATAAACAGTCTTAGGTAATATCAACATCAATGAAACACTGTAGTTACCTCAATACCACATCTGCAAAGCAGATTAGTGTATCAATTGCACAGCAGTAGGAACTAGCCCTAGAAACTAGGTTCTAGTCTCTGCTCAATTATTTGTGGACTCTCAAACTTAGTCGTTTAATTTATTTAAACCTCAGTTTCCTTACCTATGAAACAAATAATAAACTATTTTTGGAGCTAAAAAATCTTCTCTTCTATATTCCTGTGGCTTACAAGATGCTCTGAACTTTCTAGAGGCTCAATAAATATTTGTTTATCAGACAGACTAAAGCAAGTGATTATGTCAGATGATCTTTAAAGGATTATTCTAGCTCAACGAACAGTAAATTATTTATTATATCAATTTTTCTTTTTTCAAAGGCAAATAGCAGAGAAGTGTAAACATATGACAAAAGGAAGATATTTTTACAAGTAATATTCTTTTACCTTTAATGTCTTAACCACTTTCTAAGGACTAAGGTTTCTGGATTCAATTTGAAGTAGTTTGTAATAGTGATATTTCTTTTTGTATCTCTAAGTTTGCAAAGTGTCAACATTTGAATAAAATGAACCTGGTAAAATACCTGCAGAAAAATATATCATTATAAATGGTATACATATGTACATACACACAAATATGCACACCCGCACACAAACATACACACACATCAGAAATAAGTTCTTGAGTTTCTTATCCCAAGTAAGGTGTAAAAAGGATTGTTTAACTTAAATTATATTAAGAAACAACAGTTACTTAAAGCATTAACCATGCTCTAGATTCTGTGTAAAATCATTTGCATGCCTTATCTCCCTATATACTTATAAAAGTTTCTGGGGGCGCCTGGGTGGCGCAGTCGGTTAAGCGTCCGACTTCAGCCAGGTCACGATCTCGCGGTCCGTGAGTTCAAGCCCCGCGTCAGGCTCTGGGCTGATGGCTCGGAGCCTGGAGCCTGCTTCCGATTCTGTGTCTCCCTCTCTCTCTGCCCCTCCCCCATTCATGCTCTGTCTCTCTCTGTCCCAAAAATAAATAAACGTTGGAAAAAAAAATTAAAAAAAAAAAGTTTCTGTACTAATAATGTTATTATCCACACTTTACAGATGAGAACATTGAGGCTTAAGGTAATTATGTTATAAAATTCTCAGAGCTGTTATTGACAGCTCAGTAGTCTTTCTGAAATTTTTCTGAGTCTAGAATTTATGTTAATAACCTATATACCACTTTGCATTTCGCCCTATGCTTCTTTAATTTTTATTACCTTTGATCTGTTAAAGGAAAAAAAAATGTTTTTGCTCTCACTGAAGGAACTATTTTCTTCACTTTTATTTTTTAGAATGCAACCTATACCAAGCAAAGCAAATAATTACTTATTTGGGAAATATAATTTCTTTCTTGTTAACTTGAAAATGTAGGCTAATGAGAGTATTTAAATTGTGAAGTCATCTTTCCAGGGCCAAAATGAGTAAGAAGAGAACATAGATCTACTACCATTTCTGCAGTTAGTTGTGTAATTTTGGACATGAACTAAGCCACTGAAATTATTTTCTGCTCAGATTCCATACGTCTAAATATTTCAAGTGAAAATATTCTGTTAGATTACCTCCCATCATCCTATCAGCCTAAAAATGTGTATTATTATGTGTTTTCATGAAGCATTTCACACAGATGAATTACTTGTTTAGTTAAGAACCAGCATCCTCACCAAATTGATTCAGTCTGTTTTCTGGCAAATACATATTTACTATTGTGTTGGTACAGAATGGGAATCAGATACTTGATTTAACTGCATATTTTCAATGATCTATAATGTTTTAGATTATGTTCCAACCTCTCAATTGTCCTTGTTTTATCTAGGAAACAACTATGCAAATTGAAACTCTAAAATAATTCTAAGTGTGATCAGTTCAGGATATGCTTAAACATTAAGGTTCAGGATTTGCTTGCACAGAGCTAGGGAATAGCTAATATTTATTAATTTTTTAAATTGTATAAAGTGTTCAGAAATATGTTTCTAAAAGTTCAGAATTTGGGGTAGTTTTTCAATTATTTTTCATTATAATATTATGAATTTTAATATAAAATGTATTCCAACATACTTTTTGCTGGAAACCATACCTATATAGAGTAAACTATTACAAATATTATGATATTTATGATATAGAATGACAAAACACCTGGGATAATAGAAAAAGACAAACAAATGTTTTGCAGAAGACTGTTATGAGAAAAGATGTTTGCACATTTGCAGATCATACATCTTGTTTTTATTTTACTGAGTTTAAGCTCAAAACAGTTGATGTAAATGTAGAGTGTATTAAGGTTATGACCAAACAAATAAGCCTGAATTTCACCTATTTCAGACATGCTCATTAATTCATTTAACTCCTTTTTGAGCTCCTTGCTTGTGGTACCTTTGGGCAGGTAAAATGAAAACAATGCTGTTCCCAAAGAGATTTATCTGGTACTTAATATGTGCAGTGACTTTACTAAATCTTTACATGCATTTTCTGAACCAATCTTTGATAAGATTATAATTATTATCCCAATTTTATGAATAATAGAGCCAAGAACATATCCAAAATATACAAGAACTCAACATTCAACAATAAGAAAACAAGAAAATATTGCAATGGCCAGAAGATCTGAGAATATAAATGATCATATAAAAGTGGCAAATAAGCAAATCAAAAAAGCATTTAATGGTATTTGTGATTAGGAAAATGAAAACTAAAACACAATGAAATATCACTGCCTACATATTAGAATGGCTAAAATAATTTTTTGATGTTTATTTTTGAGAGAGAGAGAGAAGGAGAGAGAAAGAGAGACAGCGAGCGAGTGGGGAAGGGGCAGAGAGAGAGGGAGACACAGAATCTGTAGCAGGCTCCAGGCTCTGAGCTGTTAACACAGAGCCAGATATGGGGCTGGAACTTGAGCGGTGAGATCATGACCTGAGCTGAAGTTGGACGCCCAATCGACTGAGCCACCCAAATGCCCCTAGAATGACTAAAATAAATTAGAACAACAACAACAACAGCAAATCTAACAATACAAATTATTGGTGAATTCCTGAAGCAATAGGAACTCTCACTGAAAGTGGGAATTAAGCCTAATACAGTCACTTTAGTGAACAAAAAAGCTAAACGTTATCAGAGGATCAAGCAATCACATTCCCAAATATTTACAAAACTTATGTAAAAATTTATGCCCCCAGGAAAACCTGCATATAAGTAATTAGAGCAATTGTATTCAAAATCATCACAAGTGGAAAAAGCCAAGATATCTGTCAAAGTGAATGGATACACAAAGTAGGGGGAATCCATATAATTAAATAATATTCAGTGATAAAAACAAATGAACTATTAAGCTACCCAAAGACCTGGATGCACTTTAAATGCATATGGTTAAATGCTACATGGAAGGAAGCCAGCCTGAAAAGGTAACATATGATTTATATGAGATTTTGGAAAAGGCCTAAGTATAGAAAGAGTAAACATCACTTGTTACTGGTGTTCCGGGTGTTCTGGGATAGTGAGGGAATAGAGTTAAACAAGTGAATAAAAAGAAATTTATGTGGACATTGAAACTATTCTGATGGGTACATGATACTCTACATTTGTCACAACTCAGAAATGTAGAGTACAAAGAGTACATCTTAATATATATATATATATTTTTAAATTAGTGCGATAGATGACTTTACGGGTGAATTCCACCAAACACTTAATGAAGAAATATCTTAATCCTTTATACACTTTGAAGAAAGAAGAGAGAAGGGAACAGTACATCCTAAACCATTCTGAAAGTCAATATTACCATGTAAGATTGGTTCAGTATAAGAAAAAGAATCACTGAACTAGCCTTATTAGTAATATCAAGAGAAAAAAAAAAGACATGATTGTCTCATAATACAGATAAAAAATATTTGACAAAATCCAACACTCTTTCATGATAAAAACACTCCAAATATTGGAAAAGAATTTCCTTGAAACCCTGATGATCAGGAACAAAACAAAACTGAGTATTCTTGCCTACATATGTGCTATTTTTCAATGTCCTGTAGGTTTTAAGTAGGACTGTTAGGAAAGAAAAGAGCAAAAGGGAAGAAGTAAAACTATGTCTATTTGAAGATGGCATTATATCAGATATTGGAAACTTTCTCAAATACACAAAAATCTATTAGAACTAATAAAAAAGTTTATCGAAATTGCAGAATACAAGCTGAATATTTTAAAAAGTCACATTTTGTTACACTAGCAGTGTACAATTTTTAAATGAAATTAAGAAAATGCAATTTGCATTAGCATCCAAAAGAATAAAATACTTAAGAATATCTTTAATACAATAAATGCAATACCCGTAGAGTGGAAACTGAAATAAAACCTTGATTAAATAAACAAAATACACCCTAAGCAATGGAAATACATCTTGATTACAGATTGGAAAGAGTATTGTTATTAAGACAGCAATAATTCAAAAATTGATTTACAGATTTAATGCAATTCCCATCAAAAATGCAATAACTTTTCTTTTTTCACTAGAAAAGCTGATCCAGAAAATTCATATGGACAGTCAAGGAATCTGGGCTAATAAAAACAATCTTGCAAAAGAACAAAGTTACAGGGCTCTTACTTGCAAATTGCAATCCTTACTACAAAACTAGAGTAATCAAGATGACATAAAACTGGCATGAAGATAGATATAAAGAGCAGTGGAATAGAACTGAGATTTCAGAGATAAACCCATAGTCAATTGATTTTGCCAGAGGTGTCAAAAGCATTCAGTGAGGATAAGCCCTGTGTTTTTAACAAATGGTTCCAACCACCTGGATATCAACATGCCATAGAATGAATTTGGGTCCCTGTCTCACACCATATACAAAAATTAACACAAAATTGCTAAAACAAACAAACTACAAATGACTGCTAAAATTATGTAACCCTTAGAAGAAAAAATACTCGTCAATCTTTGAGATCTTGCATTAGTCAATTGTTCCTTGGGTATGACACAAAAGCATCAGCAACAACAACAACGACATAAATAAATTGGATTTCATTGAAATCAAAATATTTTGTGCATCAAAGCACACTATCAAAAAAGTGAAAATGTAAGGTTATATCTGATAAGAGTCTAGCCTCCAAAATACATAAATACCTTTTACATCTCAACAATAAAAAGACAAATAACTAATTTAAAAATAGGCAAAGGATATAGATAGATAGTCCTATAAGAAAGATATACCAATGGTCAATAAACACATAAAAAGATACCCAACAGCATTACTTGTCAGCAAAATGCAAATGAAAATTATGAGATACTATTTTACACCCACCAGGATGGTTACAATCAAATAAATGGAAAACGACAGTGTTGAGGAGCATGTGCAGAAATTGAAACTCTGACCTACTGCTAATAGAAATGTAAAACGGTGTAGCTTCTATGGAAAACAGTTTGGCAGTTTCTCAAAAAAGGTAAACATAGAGTTGTCATATGACCCAGAAATTTTAGGTATATGCCCAAGAGGATTCAAAACATATGCAGCCCACAAAATCTTATATATGGATGTGTACAGCAGCATTATTTAAAATAGCCAAAAAGTGAAAACAATTCAAATGTTCATCAACTGATGAATAGGTCATTAAATCGTGGTGTAATACAATGAAATAAAAACACTTAATGCAATAAAAAGAAATGGAGTACTGATACACACCACAACAGGGATGAATCTAGAAAACATTATGCTAAGTGAAAGAAGCTGGTCACAGAGACCCACATATATTATGATGCAATTTATATAAAATGTCCAGAGTAGACAAATCCATTGGGACAGAAAGTAGATTAGTGGTTCCTGGGGATGAACATAGGGCAGAATGGGAAGTGACTACTACTTACTATGGAGTTTCTTTTTGTAATGGTGATAAAATATTCTAGAATTAGACAATGGTGATAGTTGTATAGCCTGTAAAATACACTAAAAATTAGTGGTTTATACAATTGAAAGAGATAATTTTATGGTCTATAAATTATATCTCAATTAAAAGGAGTAATTTGTCACTACCCTACATTTTGAGTAAGACTCTTGATAAAGACTATCACTAATACCGTTTCTATGGTGGAAATAAAATTCAATCCCACCAAATTAGGATTATTTTTCAGTAATGTTTCTAAATTATAAAATTATGCTGAGCTAAATATGCATATGGGAAAAAATTATTGTGTTTTAAAATACCTTACTGCAATACATACTTAATACTTTTGTGTGGAGGATCCTGAAGAACTAATGCTGGGTCTTTTCACTTTGAACATGAATGAATTTTGGGGGTTCACATATATTTTTTGAAAGAGTAAAGAAGTTTATGAATATTGGAAGAATGTACTCTACTTTCCATATTGCCCACTGTGTTTGTTGAATGTGACCCATAAATTATTGCATCAACATCAGTAACATAAAGTAACGTATAACAGAAGTGTCTGATTTACACATTTTCTAGCACAGCCATTATCGTATATAATCAGGAGCAAGTATAATCCTCAGTGCACAAACTCAGGTATTTAATGAATTACTTGATAATCTGGTATCTTGATGTTCTAAAATGATTTAATTATCATACTCCTCCAAGGGTGGTGTCATTTTTATCATAATCCATTCTCTGTGTTCATGTACACAAACTTCTGTTTCTCTGATGTCTCAGTTCAAGTTCTGGAAGGTTTACTTCATGCTGAGGAGTGAGGAATGGATATCTGGTTCTTAATGCCACCCAGATGTCACTAGAATGTAATTTCTGCAAAGGCAAAGATTTTGAGTGAATTGATCACTGCTGTGCCTCACTATCTATAAAAAATGTCTGGCACATAACAGAGATTCAATAGATAAATGTCCAATTAACATTGTCTATGCTAGTATCTCCTGAGATGACCACTGGTCTTATTGGTTCTCCATTATTGATGTGCAAATTACCATTTTATTTTAATTTTTTCAATGTTTGTTTCTTTATTTTGAAACAGAGAGCAAGCAGGAGTGAGGCAGAGAGAGAGGGAGACAAGACAATCCCAAGCAGGCTCCGTGCTGTCAGTGCAGAGCCCAATGTGAAGCTCGAACCCACGAACCATGAGATCATGCCCTGATCTGAAGCCAAGAGTCAGACGCTTAACTGACTGAGCCACCCAGGTGCCCCCCAAATTACTATTTTAAAGGGATATTCTGGCAAAGCTTTGGGACAGTCTGAAAATTTGTTAGGTTTTATATGGCTAGAGATATCACATATACTTTTCTGATAGTTGCATTCCTACTATCTCCCAAGGGCTCTCCATAGGAAATGAGAAACAGGTCTCTTTTATATTTGAAAATAATATAGGTATATATATTCTATACCTGGGATTTGGCCAAAGAAAGGGCTATATATATATATATATATATATATATATATATATATATATATAGAAATATATATGTACATATATTTAATGTATTTATATACCTGGGACTTGGCCAAAGAAAGGGCACAGAGCCCCTTTCTCCAACAATACCACTTGCTCCACTCTACTCTGTTTCTGCTCAGGGAATCTTACCCTCTTAGAGGATATGTGGGAGGAGAATGTGAGGGGTTGGTTGCCAGGAGTAACAGAATCCTTGCTCTTCATTTTTTTTTCTCAAAAGTTTTATATCTTTTTTATTCCCTTCTGGATATAGACTTTTGAAAATTAAAGTCTTAAAAGTGATTCATCTTTCAGCTTCTTTTTCCTTTTATATTATTTTCCTAGGTAGTGAGTAAAAATACCCGATTATTTAAATGTGGGAAAGGCAAAGGAGGCAATATGACAACTGAGAAATATTAAATAAGTAAAATTTGATAAATGTGAGTAAAAAATTATGTTTTTGTATATACTAACCTATACAGCTATGTCACAGCTTGAGCCAGAGGCAGACATATAATGTAATAATTTTTAAAAATTGACATTATATTAAATCACCTGTCTAAATAGTGAAATCCCCAGTTATTTCCTTCATTCTGCAGTATTAACAAAGGAGATTTAATTAGAATCTATAATAAAGGGAAGATATTTACTCCTAGCACAGGAATTAACTCCCTTTTAATTGAAGTTGAGGGAAGGATGTAAAAACTAAGGTTAAGAGGTAGATTCCCTGGTGCTTTTCTACACTGGAAAGCCAGAAAGAATGGTATTATAGAGAGCCTGGTATTCCATACAAAGGAGATTGAACTGTGTCCTATATCAGGTAGTAAATAAAAAATCATCTTGCTTAGTCAACATTGACTTTCTTTTCATTAAAACCACCAACAAAGACCTCATCTGCTTTCTATTTATCCTTGGTATTCCACTGCAGTACCTATCCTTTCCTATTTTCAAGCAATTTAAAATTAACATTAAAATGTCCCTCTCCCAAACTTTGGGAAGATTATTAGCTCGATAATCTGATAACTTATTTCTGCTTATTCAATAATGGACACTAGTAAGTTAATATATAGCCCTTTTTACACCTGTGTGTTTTATTTTCTTTAATTTTTATTTTTTAGGCTTATTTCTTTATTTTGAGAGAGGAAGAGGGAGAGAGAGAAAGAGAGAGAGCAAGCGGGGAAGGAACAGAGAGAGAATCCCAAGCAGGCTCTGCATTCTCAACACAAAACCCCATGCTGGACTTGAACTAATGAACCCTGAAATCATAACCTGAGCCAAAATCAAGAGTCAGTTGCTCAGCTTACTGGACCACCCAGGCACCCCTATACCTTTGTGTTTTAAAGTTTTTAGTAGGGGTGCTTGGGTGGCTCAGTCAGTCAAGAGCCTGACTGTGGCTTAGGTCTTGATCTAACTTTTTCAGAGTTTGAGCCCTGTGTCAGACTCTGTGCTGACAGCTCAGAGACTGGAGCCTGCTTGAGATTCTGTGTCTCCTTCTCTCTGCCCCTCCCCTGCTTGCATTCTGTGTGTGTCTCTCTCTCAAAAATAAATAAACATTAAAAAAAATAAAGTTATTTTCAGTAGATGCATTTTAAACCAGATAATTAATGAAAGGTAGTGATTCCTGGCAACCTGCTTATCAGTGAGGATGATACTCAAATATATTAGGGAAATCTCCTATTTCCTTCACCTGTTTCTTTCTTACATATTTGGCTCTACATGTCAATTCCATGTGAAAGTGTCCTTACTTGTGAATGAAGTTGCTGGCCTAAAAAAATACAGAGCAAGGTAAGTTTGATATTCTAAAAGGAGGCTGACTAAAGAAAAGAGTTAAATTGCTAAAATAGTACCTTAAATATTTGCTAAAACAACATCAAATACATATATATTCACATTCGTAGTCATATCTTTCTGGAGTGAGTGTGAAATATTGCTAGGCCCATGGAGCTGTTTCAGTGCTATTTCTGTCTTAATTTTTAAAAAGAAAAATATGTTCAGCTTGATAAGAAATAGGTGCAAAATTCAGTACACATTAGACACAAACATAGCTTAAGCAGTTTAATTAGAATGGTGAGTATCTCATTTATTAAAATTTAAAAAGTATAGTCCCCTTTTCATTTATTTATGCAGTACTTTACCTATATATCCCTAGATTTATACAGATAACCTATCCTTTGAAAAAGCACAAGGACTCTGAAATTTTAATTGGTATAATTTCACATATTTTTCTGTTAAAATATGTTATCAGTAGTACAGTATAAATCATGTATACCTTATACACAAATGTTAAAATTCTTTATTAATCTTCAGGTCAATGAATACCTTGTCACATTATATACTCCAGGTGGGCATATGAACGGAAAACTCCTGGAAGTAATAGTATAGCAACCTCAATAACCTCTAAAAGGACATTGTAATGGCCCCAGATCGCAGTAAGGATATTATTAGAATGTCAAAACTGGGAGTAGGCATCACCTTTCTTCTAAGCAAATATTTTGAAAAGAAGCCCCAGGGAAAAGAGCATTTGGATGTCAATTTAGGAACAGGTGGATGAGACAACAGGGAGGCTGCATTAGACAGGAGCCAGCACACAAGCAATAAAAGACAGGGATCTATTATTGTATATAGTGGGCATCAATTAACTCCTCAGAGAAATAAAATCACAATACTGATACAGAGCACACATTTATTTGAAAAGAATCAGTTCCAGCATATGCTGGTACTCAAATATCTGGAAATTACAAAGTAAAATGCTTCCTGGACCTTTATCTTAAAGTTGAGGCTCTTTGAAACCAGACTGTAATTTTAATAACTTCTTTTTTTCACCTGTTTTTCCCATGCCTTCAAGAGGTTTAAGAATATTTAGAAAGCAGGATGGCAGTGTCAGTCTTCATAATGTCACTCCTCAGTTCCAGCCATCTTTTAAATTACCAACTCTCCTAATCTAATTATATAAATGGTAATTACCTATAAAATAGCAATTAATTCTGAGAAGCACCTGTAAAGATGGAATTGCACTTATGAAGCCTGAAACCTTATACTCGGTAGGGATTAAATTCATTGAAATCAATGGAATGCAGTGCCTGAAGTAAGCTTTGCACTGAGGCCTAAGGTTATGAGCTTTCTAGACGTGGTAGAATAATTTTCTCCACTTTTCTTGAGTTTCTCAGCTGTATTGGTGAATGATGTGACTAATTACTGACTTGACTTTTATCCCAATGGGAGCTTACATGATTAGGCTTTGTGATATTTAATGTCTTTGTCTGAAATAAGTAAAAAATGAATTTAATGGTAAGAACAAAGGCATGTAAATAAATAACAGTTGTCCTCCGTTTCACTTGCTCCTGTCACTTCAGAGCCAAGGATTTTACCAAACGCTTTAGGGGTATAGACTGTGTCACCAATTGTGTTACTTGTTCCATAAGTGTAGGGAAAAGAAGGAAATATCTGGATCAGGGTAAATTAGAAAATCTGTATGTAACCACTGGTTCTCAGCAAGGCCGATTTTGGCCCTTCCCCTGCAGAAGATATTTGCATTGTCTGGAGAGACCATTTTGTTTGTCACGGTTGATGGGGTTGTTATTGGCATCTAGTGGGCAGAGAGCAGAGATGCTGCTAACCATTCTACAGTGTATTAGAAGGTTCCCCACCTCACAAATTCTCTGTTCATAATGCCAATGGTACCATCATGTATGTAACCTGACACATAGAATAGGAAAACAAGCAGCATCACAAAAGAAAAGCACAAAAACATGGTAGAAATATGGTTAAATATATATTAGTAACATAGTGCTGACATAAAAACCTAGTATGAATGCATCAAAATCTATATTGTAAGTAGACACAAGGAAATAATAATTTTAGTGATAATTAGACATACACTGAAATACTGTGTGGAATGGATATATTACAATACCTCTCTCAAAAAGCGTATTTGCTGGAATTTCAGTTAAATTACTTATAATATATTTTCTATCTATAATTTATGGGGTTCCCAATAAGGTAAGTTTTACAGCAGTCAGTATTTATTATCAAAAATCTTGGCAGTAATGTAGAGGTGAATTCATGAACTTGAATAGACCACTGAGAAGTCATATCATTAATTCATCAATTAGTGAGGTTTTATTCTATTGGCTATGACCTTTGGTTTTATCAGAAAATTCTAAAGTAAGGATTTGAATCCTAAAGTCTTAATTAAAGCTCTCACCATGGAAATCTTGTTTTATATCTGACTTTGGATTTAGGAGTAGTTTTTTTTTTTTTTTATTCTAAGAAAAAAAAGAACATTCCTCTGTTAAATTATTTTCCGTGTAGAGATATTTTATGGATCAAAAACTCTTTATGTGAAGATTTTTATTCCTTTTTTTAACTATCCCTGTCATGCCACAACCACCCCCAAATAATTTTCCTCCATTGTTAATGGTTTTAACTTGTAGACATGTGTCCAGTACCTGAGAATATCTCCCCATGGTATGTAGAAAATCATTTACCTGCTGACAAAGACAACTACCCACTACTTCACGTCATTTTCCTTCTACGTCCCAGATAGGGCTTCCTTGTTATAACCCTAGACCATTTAAAAATGGGATCCCTAGTGGGATAAAGACAGAGAAATGAAAAGGTGCAGTATCACTGATAAGAAATGCTTAATCATACACAAAATATTATAAACTTTGAGAAAAATGAGTGAAATAAAATATTTATGTTGTTTAACTTTTTGACAACAAAAATGCAAGATAATTTCATAACAGTTTCTGAGATGTCAATGTTTTTAATTAAAGGAGTTCTCATATCTACAGTGTATTAATTAAGGGAAGTTGCTTAATGAATTTAGTAGAAACATGACTATAAATAAGTAAACAGATCTTTACTACTTACCACAAAAATTCTACCAAGGAATATAGACAGAAATTGTTTTACATTTATCCATCAGAAAATTACATTTGTCATACTTTGTTTTAAAAAGTGTTTCTAGGGGCGCCTGGGTGGCGCAGTCGGTTAAGCGTCCGACTTCAGCCAGGTCACGATCTCGCGGTCCGTCAGTTTGAGCCCCGCGTCGGGCTCTGGGCTGATGGCTCAGAGCCTGGAGCCTGTTTCCGATTCTGTGTCTCCCTCTCTCTCTGCCCCTCGCCCGTTCATGCTCTGTCTCTCTCTGTCCCAAAAATAAATAAACGTTGGAAAAAAAAAAAAGTGTTTCTATGGCACAAGCTTAAGGATGGAATTTGAAAATAAATTATAATTATTTCAATATATATTAAGTACAATAAATCTAATTGGCTTATGTGGGATAATCCACTAATTATATTCTATTACATAGTACATTTGTATCTAATGAGCCAGATGTTAAAAACGGAACTTTCAACTAGCTTTATTGAGAAATTTATCACAAAGTTCCCCAACATTTCATCTATTTGCAAATGAGAGTACACATATTATCTTCTTCTGCTGTTCCTTAGGAAAAATTGGAAAGGAAAAATGGGTGGACACATAGGCCCTGTTGCTCAGCAATTATTCTTTCAGAATTTCAGGTGAAATCACATGCAAATTAGTAAGCTACAATTTCTTTCATATGTTTACTCCCTCTGACCACTCTTCTTTAATCAATTTGGTCTGAGACAATAGCAAAAAGCATCTTTATCCATACTACTCCCCAAAAAATTTCTGCATGAATTATACAGGTAACCTGAAAATGTTAATCTACCTTCTGTTGATTTTTTCTGCCTTGAAAACACAGATTCATGCTGTCTCATGCTAGAAGCTCTGAACAGGATGTTTCCTGAGGAAATGAACCTTTTGGTACTGTGCTTCAAAGTTCCTTTCTTGTCACTCTTCGTGAGCCTTTACTGTGGGATAACATCACCTATCACGTATGCTAGCTGAACCAGGCTCTCCTTTGTCACCAGAGGGTCAGTGTGGTGAGGATGTCAGGACAAGTGGAAAGGGATGGAAGAACCTTCAAAGAGATCAAACTCTCTGACTTTGTTCATTTTCACAAATGACAGAGGAAGTTTCAGATAAGGAGGAGTAAAAGAGAAGAAGCTCCCAAGATAATGGAACTGAGCAGCCACACTGGCTTTTCTAACTAGAGAATTCTTTACGCAAGAGGAATTTCCTGGACTCAAACCTACACTTAACTGGCAGAACTGAAAGTTACTGAACTCAGATAATTATGTGTATATAATACGTAATTGGTTTGCTGTGGTGGTTATTATTCAAATTAAACAGCAGCAGAATGGAGAAAAGGAGATGAGTAAGTGTCCACTTGTCTTACTTTTTATGACTGGTAATTAATATGTATTACATCAAAATTTTAAGTAGATTAGATAACTGTAAGAATGTGATAGAGTAAGAAAATATGAACAAAATTCAGGGTTTTCTTTGGCAAAATAGGGTTGTGGGTATCATATTATACCCTTTGAAGACCTTTTCATGAGTTTTGTCCAGACATAAGATATTCAAAGTCATAATTATAAGAAACTAGTGTAGTTAGAAGTGAATGCACAACCCCCTGGAAGATATGAAATACAGAGAAGAACAATATAAGAAATAGTATGAAACATGCAGTTATTAGACATGTAGGATTCTTTTAGCTATGAGCAAACTACTTTTTTTTTTAATAAAAAAGGTACATTGCATCACACACATTGAAAATATGGTAAACTTAATTTGATTGAGGTTGATTGTCTTTTCCATATGTCCTTTCTGTCATCCTATGTATTGACTTCATCTTTAAGATTGTTCCAAAATAGCTACACTTCTTCTAGGTTTAACCATCTAGGGTCAAATGGGAGACCATCTCTTCATGTAATTTTCTCTAGAGACAAGAAAAGTATTCCCAGAAGCTCCAACCAAGCAGAAGGGTGCCTGGGTGGCTCAGTCATTTAAGCATCTGACTCTTGATTTTGGCTCAGGTCATAATCTCATAGTTTGTGGCATTGAACCCTGCATTGGGCTTGCCCTGACAGCACAGAGCCTGTTTAGGATTCTCTTTCCCTCTCTCTGTCCCTCCTATGCTCTCTCTCTCTCTCTCAAATTAAATAAATAAACATTTGTTTGTTTGTTTTTTTAAGCAGCGCTAAGCAGAATTTGCCTTGGAAGATGAATGAACATACTTTTAAAATATTGAACCCTCAGGGGTGCCTGGGTGGCTCAGTTGGTTGTGCCTGACTTTGGCTCAGGTCATGATCTCACGTTTCATAAGTTCAAGCCCCATGTCAGGCTCTGTGCTGACAGCTCAGAGCCTGGAGTCTGCTTCAGATCCTGTGTCTCCTTCTCTCTCTGCCCCTCCCCCCGTTCATGGTCTGTCTCTCTCTGTCTCTCAAAAATAAATAAAGATTAAAAAAAAATTTTAAATATTGAACCCTCAAATAAATATGAAATAAAAATGTGGGCCCTTACCTAGAACAGGCATTGACTCAGCTTCCTCTGATGCATAAGGTTCTGTGATGGAGTGATAGTTACCTGAGACAAACAGGGCTCTGTTAGAAGAGAGAAAGGGAAGTAAGTGCAAAGCAACCAACTATGTCTCCACATGGGAAAAATTTATCCTTCTCATAAGCTGTTGCTCATATCGTATAAGTTTTTCTTTACAATAGATATTTTTTAAATATCAATGAATCTTAAGGAACAAAGGGAAACTTCTGAAAATGGCATATGACACATTTTAGCCGAGTTGACCATTAAACCCATAATTGATTTGGAGCACAGCCACCACAAGCTGTTCCAAGAAAGAAAAAAAAAATAATAAAGAGCTTTTATGAAACACTCATCTAAGAATAGAAGTATGCATTTTTTCTCTATGTGGGCAATGCACATTAGAGTACTTTCTTTAAGAACTCTGCAAGAAGTTAAAATGCAGTTGTAAAAGTACAGCCCAACACAATGGTCTTCTGTTAGTCATTTGCACTGGCTCTTGCATATAAAAATAGTTGGCTTTTAAGTCACCTACAGATAAGAAATTTCTGGGTCTTCAGAAGAAAAGACTGATCATTTTTACATTTATTCTAGGGTCACTCCTTACAAAGATATTTTCAAATGTATGCTTGACTTTTTTATATATTTAAATTCAAGTGGAAAAATATTTTCCATCTTCAAAAATGGCACTTAAGTTTTGAATTCATAGATTGTGTATTTTCACTTCAACAGTGGCTAAAAATAATGCCTGCAAATAGGAATCTCACTTTTCTTCAGTAACATAAAATATGCATATAAAGCCATTTAAATTTTCACTTTCCATCTACCAAGTTGTGAGGGCTTATTAAGAATTAAATGAGGGGCGCCTGGGTGGCGCAGTCGGTTAAGCGTCCGACTTCAACCAGGTCACGATCTTGCGGTCCGTGAGTTCGAGCCCCACGTCGGGCTCTGGGCTGATGGCTCAGAGCCTGGAGCCTGTTTCCCATTCTGTGTCTCCCTCTCTCTCTGCCCCTCCCCCGTTCATGCTCTGTCTCTCTCTATCCCAAAAATAAATAAACGTTGAAAAAAAATTAAAAAAAAAAAGAATTAAATGACTCCTAGATGTATATACCTAAAAAATATCATAATAATCAATACTTAGGCATGTAATTATGGGGACCATCATGCTATCTACTTTGAGTCTTCAGTTGAGGCACAGATGTCTGCCATTCTACTTGAGATGTGCTGCTTCTAAATCCTCTCTTGGCCGAGGTCTAATTTCAGGATGTTCCATTTGTACTTTTCCACCATTATAGATCTTCTTGGATAGGTTAAACAACAAATTCCAGGGTTCTGAAAGCTGTTATGCATATTTAATCCCATTTTGCCCCTAAGTATCAGGTAAAGGAACATAAGGTGGGTCCTTGGACTCCTATGAACCACTTTGAGACAGACCTTGGCCAGGACTTTACTTCTGGACTCCACATGTTCCCACTCTAGCTGTGTGGGGGGAGATATGATGGTATTTTGAGTCCCCTGTAAGAGAATTGCTAATGTGTAGAAATGTTTTGGCATTGCAGAGTCCTTCCTCAAGGGTTCCAAACTTCCCTTCCATCAAAGAGTTAAATCTGAGAAGTGACTCAGGTATGAAAACTATAGCCATCACCACAGAGCTATAGAGGTCAGTAGCCCAAGCCACTATTGTTGTTTTGCTGCAGATTTTGTGAATTATATCCACCTTGCCTCTGGGGATGAGGAGACCAACGATATTATATGTAGTGGTCAGCCAGCACAGACCTCCTCAGTAATGACAATGACCACATTACCAATATTTACCTTTTGGTTTAGTGAAGGAAGAATTTTCTGGAACCTCTTGGAGAACATAGTTGGTGGGTTCTCTACTCTGATGAAACAAATCCATCCCAGTGAGCCCACTTCTCTGAGTCCATTGACTACTTCCTCATTCTTCCAAGGCAATTCTTTAAAACTTCATTTACTGTCGGCCATCATTTTTTCTACACTTCATACCGACATCCCAGTAGTACACTAAGATTGACTCCAGACATCCTTGACATGGCATAAATCCTGATGCACATGAAGGTAACAACATATCATTGAAATCTCCCCTATCTAGCCTGATATTGTACCACACCACCCACCCCCAACCTCCTTTCAGCAACCCCAAGATTCACTCCAGGATATTTTCTTTTTTCTCTTTTTTTTTTTTTTAATTTTTTTCAACGTTTTTTATTTGTTTTTGGGACAGAGAGAGACAGAGCATGAACGGGGGAGGGGCAGAGAGAGAGGGAGACACAGAATCGGAAACAGGCTCTAGGCTCCGAGCCATCAGCCCAGAGCCTGACGCGGGGCTCGAACTGACGGACCGCGAGATCGTGACCTGGCTGAAGTCGGACGCTTAACCGACTGCGCCACCCTGGCGCCTCCAGGATATTTTCTTAAAATTGCTGCCATACTTAGGGGTTAGGTACTTTGGTTCTTTTCATGAGTTTTACATATATATATACATATATATATATATATATATATATATATATATATATATATACACACATATATATATATATATGTATATATTGTTTGTTTGTTTCCTCCCAAAGCAGGCAGAGTACTTCTATGATTGGCTTCTTTTTTTTTTTTTTTTGACTCTTTATTGCTTATTCATCGAGAAATGTTGAGAGGAAGTACAGAAACACTTGAGGAATTCTCCCTACTCAAGTAAGGCTCTACACAGTCTGCAGGATAGGGATAGTGCTATCTCTTCTGCAAAAAAGGAGGGTGTGCAATCTACTAGCCCAGGAGATTGAGAAGAATCCAAACATTTGAAATATTCATGTGCATGCACTCAAATGCTCCCAAACCCCAGGTCCCAGGACCCCACTTTATCCTTGACAGTGTCCTGATTTTAGTCCCTCAGAGATATGCTGCAACTGTGAATTAAGCCTTTTCTTGATATTGTCACAATCAGATCTTGGGTTTGATTTTCGGTTCACTGTGAGTTCCAGTTTTGTAAGTAAAATTCTTTCAATGCTGCCATAAAAAGCCCCATTGAGGCTTTCTCACCATGCTTCTGAGTTGAAGGTTGGCTGCCTTAAGTTTGCCATTCCCTTTGTTCAGGACATTTATGGCACTGAACAGTATAAACCAACCAATTCTTCAGACCTTATCGTTACTATTGCCACCATATCTCTCAAGTTCTAGAGACGTCAGGTAAGCCAGTGCATTTTCTCTCTATGTATATCATATTCCAAATCTCCATAGATGACAGTCATAGTCATTGTGATGTCACAATATGCCAGGCCTGACACAATCTTACCATCCCATTTACCAGCAACACAGCAGTCCTTGCCATCTGGCCAACCCAGGATCCAACTCAAAATCCTATCTTGAGAATTTGCTATTAGGGCCAGTTCTGATATCAAATCTTTCCTGGGTTTTCACAGATTCAGACCTAGAGACAATGACTCATCTGCAATCCTGCAGGGAAATGGAGATTAATATATAAAAAAAGGAAGACAGGTAAAGGGTATTATTAAACCAATTACTTCAATGGGCCACTGAAACTTAATAGGAAACTTGGGAAATGGTATAAAACCCCCAGCATTATTCCTCTTAAGGGTCAAAGGAACTGTGCTATTAACATTAATTTTCATTATTTTGAAGGCTGCTCCAGGAGTTACTAATTCTGTAGCAGTTCTGGTCAGCTTCATGAGCAGGAAGAGATATTCACCCCCTCTAAAGAAATATCATTGACAAAGATACAAATGTCATAGAAGTTGTCTACAGCAGGCTAAAACTGTAAGGCTATAAGTATAAATGGGGGGTGCTGACAATCCCTGTCATTTCCATATTTGACCTTATTATATTTGACTGAGAAAACCTATTAAAAATTTAGAAGTTTCTCCCTTTTCCAGAGTTTTTTTTTTCTTTAGTTTTCATCAGATAATTTCCTTACTTTCTGATCAATGTTTTTAAGGAGATAGTTTTATATTTTGAAGTATTTTCCATGAATTCACATAATATTATTACTGATAAAGGAATTACTATAATAGTCCCAGAAAACATTCAATTGTTGGGGGACCAATTGTCCCCCAAATGTTTTTTTATAACTTATTTGTTTAAATCAGAATATATTTAAGAATGATGGATTATATTTGCTAGCTATGTCTTTTCAGTATCTTTTATTTATTTTTATTTTTTGAAAATGTTTATTTTGAGAGAGACAGAGAGTAAGTACAAGCAAGGGGGGGGGCAGAGAGAGAGGGAGGGAGAGAGTGAATCTCAAGCAGGCTCCGCACTGTCCGTGAGGAGTTGCATATGGGGCTCAGACTAAAGAAGCATGAGATCATGACCTTAGCTGATATCAGTTGGGCACTTCACCAACTGAGCCACCCAGGCGCCTGTAGTATCTTTTAATCATGAGCCTCTTTCTCTCTCTCTTTCTTTTTTTTTTTTGTCATGACGTAAATATTAACCTGTGAATCTTTTGACCTTTAACTTCCTTTTGTATCCTCTACTATTTTCTCCAAATTAGACATTAGATGTGGGCTTCACTGAATTTAGATTAAACATTTTGGCAAGAAGAGTACATATATGATGCTATTTATTTAACATTGTATAATGTTAGAGGCCTATAAAATTTTTTTATTTATTTTTAATAGTACATTTTTTGTTTTTTATGAATACAATTTATTGTCACGTTGGCTTACATACAACACCCAGAGGCCTATTAATTTAAATGATATCTCAATTTTTTATAAAGAAATGAATTAAAAAACATTTACAAAGTGTTTTAATAATCAGTAAAAATTAAGTACCAAGTCATCTCATCACAAAATTATATGTATCATTTGCATTTGTAACATTTATTTATATAAAATTTTCTTTTCAATATCTCCCAGAGTTTTTTGTGCTTAGAAAATACTGCTCCCCTCATGCACAAATCCTCATAGATATTTCTTTCTAATATTTTTTAATACAAAATTATGTTTTCAATACTATTTTAAATAAGACTCCTTTTTTATTTTTCAATTATTAAAATTATTTCAAGTTAAATAACTTGTACTCCCAGATGTTGTCAGATCTCACTGTATTCAGATTGTTTTCAAAGTAAGAAAACTTATTCTTACCCAATTATATAACCCTAGCTTCAGTTTTTAAGAATTTTCTGTATTTTCTAAGAGATTTAGCTACAGCTAACTTCACGCTCCTTTCCCACCTAGTATGACAAGAGGCAATTCTCTGGCACTGGTTATGTCTCTTCTGAATAGACCTTGGGTTAGTCTCATTTTCTCCCTTACACCAGATCAGTCATTAGTGTCTTCCTGTTATCTGACCTACTTTCCTGGGACCATCCTCAAATTACACAAGTCCTTTAGCTGAGCTATGTTTAAAATTTTTTTTCTTTTCTTTTTTTTTTTTTTACATTTATTTATTTTTGAGAAGCAGAGTGAGACAAAGAGTGAGCAGGGGATGGGCAGAGAGAGAAGGAGACACAGAATCTGAAGCAGGCTTCAGGTTCTGAGCAAGAGGTCAGCACAGAGCCTGATGCAGGGCTTGAACCCACAAACTGTGAGATCATGACCTGAGCCAAAGTTGGACGCTCAATCGACTGAGCCACCCAGGTGCCCCTAGCTGAGCTATGTTAATATGTACTCTAAGATATTACTTACCTCATTTTTTTATTCCTTCCTTCACATAAAAGAGTGCAGACAAGGAAAAACAATTCAAGCCAGTTCTTCTTGGTCTGATCTGTGCTATTTTCCTTCCAAAGCCCATAACCAAACTTCTCTTTCCAATGTTCTTGCTTCTTTCTCTTCTAATCTTACCTTCCTCCTGTGCTTTTCCCCTTTCACACGAATGACTTTACACCTTAAACATAAAATTTTCCATCTCATGTACTCATAATTTAAACATCTTCACTTCAAAATTTAGGAAACAAACAACACATTCCTAGAAGAAAATATCCTACAAATATATGATTGCACTGTTTTCCAAATTATTTCCAAATTAATTTTAGGTTATATAAATTTTTGTATGACTTGCATTTAGCCATTAAATGGTCTTTATTTAAATAAATTTTACAAAATAGTTCATGTATTACCTATATGAAAAAAGAAATTTTTGGATGCCTGGGTGGCTCAGTTCATTAAGCATCTGACTGACTCTTGATTTTGGCTCAGGTCATGATCTCACGGTTCGTGAGTTCGAGCCCTGCCTCGGGCTCTGCGCTAACAGCACAGAGCCTGCTTGGGAATCTGTTTCTCCCTCTCTCTCTCTGCCCCTCCCCCAATCATGATTACTCTCTTGTGTGCTCTCTCTCTATCAAAATAAATTTTTAAAAAAAGAAAGAAAAAAGAAGCTTTTCCTTTTGCATGCATTTAAAATGTTTTTAATGAAAACTTGTTCTGTTTTAAATATGAAGGTTTATAAAGACCTGTAGTTGTAACATCGTCTCTTTATCCATTTTTCTTTCTCTCAAATAGTTAAAAATGAGATAAGATGAGGGTATTTAGTTAACAATTTCTTAAGCTCTAAATGAGAAAACACTATTCTAATGTAATATTGCTGGTTGGCATAGCATTTCTTTGGTGACCGACAGCTACAAATCGTATTACTCTGTAAAACTTATTACTTTGAAATGTTTCTCTAGACATTTTATGTTAATCCCATTATAATGGGACTACAATCAAGCAATTGCAATGGTAGTAATTTTCACTGCTTTTATAGAAATTGTAGATAGATTGGACTGAATCCAAAGCCTACTCCAAATAAAACAGCTCTGAATGAAGTTCTTGATAACAATAAATGTTAAAGTATCTTCCATAAAAGGCTAACATAATAAAATTATACACGCTTTCCTTAGAAATTACGGATTTTTAAAACTTCTAATTTTTGTTGCAGGATATTTTATGCAGAAATTTAATTTTAAGATTGTAGGGATAAAGTCCAAATTATTATATGGATTTTTTATGCTAATCTGATTTTCACAGAGTTGTACACAATCTGTGTTTAATAAAGCTTCAATAGTAAGCTTATCCCTGATAAAGTCTTGATTAATCATGTAGATTAAAATGAGAATTAGATCATTTCCATAATATAGCTTTTAAGTATCGATTTTGAGGAATTAATCTGAAAAATAAGCTTGATTAAAATGTTCTTTAACAAGTATACATGAGGTGCTAGTGTTTATCATGTGTGTGCATTCACTTTTTTAGTCATTTAGAAATTATGTACAGAGGATTTACTAGGTGCCAAGTACCATACTAGCTACCACAGTTACAGTGACCACAAGCCATATATGTTCATTTTTTTAACGTATTATAATCCAAATTGTCTGCGAAGGAAAAATGATAATAATAACAATAATAGGTGGTATTTCCTGAGTATATTCTATTCAGGCATTGTACAGGGTTTTATGTATTTTATCCTATTCTGTCTTTTTGACGCTAAGAGAACGGTAAATATTTTTATCCTCATTTTAAAGATAACAGACCTGAAATTGAATGAGATCAATTATTTATACGTTACAAGCTACTGCATGAAAAAGGTAGGGTTCAGGTAAGGTTCTGATTAACTCTACAACCAGGAATTTTAACTATGTGATTTATGGAACCATTGAGATTACACATGAAGAATATATAAAAAGTCAACTCCTAGAGTCCTAAGATTTAAAAATTATGAGAAGTGTTTTCAATTAAATAAGAACAGATCTAATTTCACACACTTTAAAATTAACAGTATTCCTTAAAAATACTATGCCTGAAAAGCTTCAGTCATCTTGAAACACATAATTTGTCAGTGACCTTGAGCAATCATTCTAAAGAGCAGTACATTAACATGTGTCAAGGGTCACGAAGCATTTTCACATGTATGACACACATGTTGTCACTTCTAGAAAACATTCTAAGAAAACGTTCAAAGGAATGGTCAAAAAGCATATGTATAAAAATGTTTTAGCATATTTTTAAAATGAAAAATGCCCTAAATATTCAATAGTATGTGAATTGTATTTAATTTTGGTTAATTTCCGGAAAATGGTATCATTTGAAATAATTTTAAATTATAAATATAAGAATGGATACATTTAACAAAGCAATAGCATGCCATAAATATAACTAAACATAGTAAAAATTATAACTTCCAGAATTCCAGCTATTTATAATTGATGAATAGATGAATATTTAGAGACTGTGACCAAAAATAAATATAAAAGTAAAAACATTTTATTTGTTGAAACGGAAGGATAATAAGTAAATTTTTCCTTTATATTTATTTCAAATAAATGTACATTGTCTTAAAACTATTTTTCAATGGGGCGCCTAGGTGGCGCAGTCGGTTAGGCGTCCGACTTCAGCCAGGTCACGATCTCGCGGTCCGTGAGTTCGAGCCCCGCGTCGGGCTCTGGGCTGATGGCTCCGAGCCTGGAGCCTGTTTCCGATTCTGTGTCTCCCTCTCTCTCTGCCCCTCCCCTGTTCATGCTCTGTCTCTGTCCCAAAAATAAATAAAAAACGTTGAAAAAAAAATTAAAAAAAAAAACCTATTTTTCAAAGCTTAAATTTTCAAAGAAATTTTCATTTAAAGGTCAGAGGAATGTCTTGATATACTTATTTGAAATTATCATATATAATTTATATTTTTCATGGAAAAATTTCCAATTTTTCTATTTAAGTATTCCTATTATTACATACACAATTATGTTATTATATAATGATATGAAATTAAATTATTAAAGGCAATAATATGTCTTTGTAAAGTTACAGATCAAAGAAGATAGAATATGTTTCTTTTTTATTTGCAAGTCACTTGAAAAACTCACATGAGGGGCGCCTGGGTGGCGCAGTCGGTTAAGCGTCCGACTTCAGCCAGGTCACGATTTCGCGGTCCGTGGGTTCGAGCCCCGCGTCGGGCTCTGGGCTGATGGCTCAGAGCCTGGAGCCTGTTTCCCATTCTGTGTCTCCCTCTCTCTCTGCCCCTCCCCCGTTCATGCTCTGTCTCTCTCTGTCCCAAAAATAAACGTTGAAAAAAAAAATTAAAAAAAAAAAAAAAAGAAAAACTCACATGACTCATTATTTTTTCTTCCTGTTTGGACAAACAAGATAACTTCTGAGTTTAAGCAAAACTGTCAGCTTACACAAAAGTTGATTGATTTTATTTTTTATTGATATTAAAATTACTCCATACATTTATGGGAAAATGGGCTGAAAAAGATTAAGACAAAATTCAGGATGGCTTTTTTTTCCCTCCCTATAAGAGGATATATTGAACTGTGTTTTCCAACAAAATTGGGAGCTTTGACAACACTCAAGAGAAAAAAATCTTAACTATTGAACAAAACCCAAATCTTTGAGTGTTTCTTTTGATTTATTTATTTATTTATTTAACCGGTTAAAATCTTCTGCAGCTTGTCAGGTTGACTTTTATGGCTAGAATCAGTAAGTGTATAAGTTACCCTCTGAGTATGTATTATCTTGATATATATATTAGCTCATTTACAGATAAAATTTTTTGTTAATTTCAACATTTCAACATTTCTCTGGAAGGCAATGCTTAACCAAAATTAATATACCTCGAAAATAGCAAGAAAATGTGAAAGAAAATTAAAGCAGTACTTACTTATTCTACAATAATCCCTGATTTTTCAGGTTGTGAACATATATACAACATGTTCTTTTTGACCCACCTTTTGGGTCTTGAATAATAATTTGGTGTCTTTTTAAAATTTTGACCCCCTTCTTTTTATTGGTCATAACTCTTGTTCCAGTTTCCATTATTATGGAACCTACCACTTCCCACTTGGTGGTAATAACAACCATTTATTATTCTCATAGTTTCTATGTGTCCAGAATTCGGAAATGATACCATGAGGACTATGTGCTTCTGATTCACAATGTCTGATGCCATAGCAGGAAGACCCAAAGACTGGCAATGACTCAATGGCTGGGAGCCAGAATTACCTGACGGATTGTTTGTTTACTTGTCTAGCAGGGAAGACTAGAAGACTATGGACCTCAGTACCTACACATGGACTCTCTATATGGTGTGGCTTTCACAGAATGTTATGTTCTTAGTGTAACTGGACTTTGTATAAGGCAGTTTAAGGTTCCAAGCATAAGCATTCCAGGAAGAAGCAGAGGCTACCCAGCCCTGCAGGTTACACATTGAGGGAGAAGAGACCATAGTACTTGAAGGAAGTTGTCTCACAGTCATATTTAGAAGAGAATGTAGAATTGGAGATATTCAGTCTGACATATTTCAGTTTCGGAATTCAATTGGAAGTTTAGAGCTCACGTTCTGAGTTTTGCTAACATCTGTGCCTCTGACAAACCATGTTGCCCTAGCACTGTACTAAGAATTGAGGTTTAAAGATGAACAAGATATATCTTCATTCTTATTAATGAATAAAGAAGCAATTATAGTAATTGCTAGTTGAAAGATATACGCAAACCAAGATGGTTGAATACATAGGGAAGGGTTGGGTATAGAGGAAGATATGGAATATCTCAAAAGGGTCTTAGCTGATTAGTAGAAATATATTAAAAAAGAAAAGTATTAGAGAGTGTTTCAAACAAAAGTACATTTTAAAAGTTTGGAAAACCTGAGACTATGATCCAGTTGGAGAAATGTCAAGTGAATGACAGGAGCTTAAAATGTGAGAACTCAATTGTAAGAATTGAGACTGGTAGGCTCAGTATGAACCAGATCATAGGCATTCTGGATGTTACACCATGGAGAGTTCATTTGAAAGCCCTTAGAATCACAAATGGTTTTTAATCAGAGAAATAAAACAAATTAGATTAGAAAGATTAATTGAGCTACACAGTAAAGAAAGTATTGGAGGTAGGCAAGAACAGAAACAGAAAAGTGAGTTACTACACTAGAAATTAGGACAAATTCCATGATAATGACACCAAGAATTACCTAAAGTTGACTGACTCATGTGAAAAGTAGAATTGATAGAATTTAGTGACTGATTCAATTGGAGGGGGCTGAAGGAGAGTGTCTTAATCCTTTTGGGCTTTTGTAACAAAATACCACAGACAAAGAAATTTTTAAAAAACAGAAATGTATTTTTCATAGTTCCAGAAGCTGGACATCAGAGACCAGAGTGCCAGGTGAAAGATCTCTTATGGATCACACTTTTTGTATCTTCACATAGGGAAATCAGTGAGAGAGATCTCTGGAGCCTCTCCTATTTAAAAAAAATCCTATTTATGAGGTTGTCATCCTTATGACTAAAGCAACTCCAGAAGTCCCCATATACTAATACCATCACCTTTGGGGGTTAAGATTTCAACACGAATTGTGAGAGGACACAAACATTCAGACCATAAGAGAAAGAATCATGACTAGCATTGTCTCTGACTGTCTGACTTCAAATACTAGGTTAATGTTGTTTCTTACACTTGAAATGATGATTATAGGTGGTGAAAGAGATAAGGATCTGCGGACAGGTTTAGTCAGTTGTGAATATGGTGGGTTAGCCTAAATTAAGATGTACAGTGAGGAGTTAGATTTAATATATGGATCTGATCCCATCAGTTTAAACATGACAGCTAAAGAAATGTATGTAGATGAAGCCTTCTGAGGAGAGTCAATGTAGTAAGAACAGCAGAAGACTAAAAAAACAGAACATGAAGGAACAATAGTTAGTAGTTGAGACAATGATTCAATCAAGAATTCTGAAAAGGGGCAGATAAAAAGTAAGAGGAAAACAGGAGACTATCAAAATAATAATAATAATGATAATAATAATAATAGAGAAAAGAACTTGAAGAACAATCAACAGTAAACTCCTATAAGAAAAAAGACAAAAATAATGTTCATGAGTTGTGTTTAACATCAAGAACTAAGCGTAGAAGGAGCAGTTTCAGCAGTTGAATTAGCAATGATTTGAAATGTCAGTAGCAAGTGAGGAAGTAGAACAATGAGATAATTCAACATGGGCTGTCAAGTGGGCAAAACAGAACACTAGCAAGTCAGGTTAAGAGATGGGGAAATCTCAGGCTGTGTAAATGTGAGTTCAAAGGAAAAAAAAAAAAAAAGAAACAGAGAGAAAGTAGTTGAGAAGGCTGGAGAGAGATTAAATAATCACAAGCATTTTATTTTCTTATTCTCCTTGGCAGACCTGCGAGTTTTCTAGGCCTTGGATCTGAACTGAAGTAAGGTATTCTAGAACCATTGGTAGATTATTGGAGTAATCTGGATTTTACCAGTAACCTGCAGTGTATCACTGTTAAATGGGTATTCCAAGAGGCATTATTTAAAACTAAAATGAAAAATAAGCCAGGGAAACAGTCCAATTTGCTAACAATTAGGACACCAGGTATTATGAGATTATGAAGCAGAAACATAGACTCCAGGTATAAACCAGTAGGAAAAAAAAAAAAAAAACTAGCAGAAATGGGAATAAAGAATGTGTAAGATAGAATTAAGAGTGATTTCCTAAGCTAGCTAGATATGGACAGCCCTAACTTTTGAGAGGAAAAACGACTGAGAGATGCAGTCAGTTCTCAAGTCCAAAAGGGCAATGTGTGATTGTTATGGACTGACTTTCATTCTCCTCAAAATTTCTTTGGTGAAGTTCCAAGCCCTCCATGACTGTATGTAGACATAGGGCCTTTGGGAGATAATTAAGGTTAAATGACATCAGAAGATTGAGACTTTGATTAGATAGCATTAGTGTAGTTAAAAAAGAAAATACCACAGAGCTCACTCTGTCTCTCAACTAGGAAAAGCCACATGAGGACATAGCAAGAAGGTGACCATTTGTAAGCCAATATGAGAACTTACCCCTTAGCTGAACCTCCTGCTGGACCTTGATCTTGAACTTTCCAGGCTCCAGAACTGTAAGAAAATAAATCTGATGTATAAGCCACCTAGTCTGTGATATTTTGTTATGGTAGCCAAAGCAGACTGAAATGTTAATATTTATATGTGTAGTGGAGGAAAAGGCAGCCTGTCACACCATGTAGAAAACAAATTCCTCACTAGAAATCTGATGAATAGACTTTTACAATTTCCATTCACTCCCATTGTGCACTGTTGATTTAGCATGTCTTTCAATTTTGTCATTGAAAAAATTTTTCTCATTATGTTGGTATATGAATAATTATATTTTTAGAGAATATTTGTTTGTTATAGTATGACTTTGACCTTTCTTTATAGTGGTTGCTAAGAAATTAAAGAAGGCCTAATATTGTGCAAAAACATTTAGGCAGATGCAGTCATTAATTAGTTCCTGAGATCTGCTTACCAGAAAATTCTGGGGCCAACACTGTTTCTCAAGCCAATTGGCAGTATTTTTAATAAGGTGTTCTACTAATATATCAGAATAATATGTGAGAGATTCAGAATGCTGGATCATATTCTTAGACCTTGTCAAACAATATAAGAATATATGATAGTATGATTAATGTCAATAATTAATACAGATATTCAAATAATTTTCATATATTGCATTAATACTTACTTTTACCTTAAGTGCTTCCCTTCATATTTGTAAACATTTTAAAAATGTTAGCATGTTGTTTATTTTTCAAGTTTCTTTAGTTTTCTCCAGCAATGTTTGTAGCCCATGTTTTGTTAAATGTATTTTGTTTCATTTTTTAAATGCTATCATAAACTATGCTGAATAAGACACAACACCTTTATTACCTCTAGTCACCAAGAAGTTAGTCTAAGTGGCATGAAAGTGAATAGAACCAAGAAACTATTAAAACCTGTGTGTATAGTAGAAAAGAGTTGTCCCATTTTTAGACTGATATCATTAGCCTCCTAAAAAACCTCTACCAAAATTCACTGAGAGATTAATTAGCTTATATGGAACTAGAGTATATTATGCTAAGTGAAATAAGTCAGTCAGACAAAGACAAATATCATATGATTTCACTCATATGTGGAATTTAAGAAACACAATAGATGAAATTAGGGAAATGGAAGGAAAAATAAGATTAAAAGCAGAGAGAGAGGCAAACCATAAGAGACTCTTAAATAGAGAGATCAAACTGAGGGTGCTGGAGGGGAGGTGGATGGGGGGATGGGCTAAATGGGTGATGGGCATTAAGGAGGGCACTTGTTGGGATGAGCACTGGGTGTTATAGGTAAGAGATGAGTCACTGGGTTCTACTCTTGAAACTGATACTAACTAACTTGAATTTATATAAATTAATTAAAAAAAAGTAGTCTCCTTGGTTTTGAATGCTGCAAATAGAAGGGCATGTTTGAGGGATGCAAGACCCACACCTTGCTACTGAACAATTATATATGACTATAAATGATCCAAACACATAGCAGGTTTGGCTAGGGGTCAGGGGGTCAGGCTAGCATGGTGGACTGGATAAAGGCTGCTATAAAGTTTGCTTATCCTGAGAAAAAGAATTGTACATCCTCTCCTATAAAGGCCAAATGGAACTTCCCAGATAAAACAACTGACATGTTGCATATACAAACCATGCTGGATTGGTTTTATGATGATTAGATGTCCATCCACCTAATATGCCCCGTACCTAGGTCATGGCAGAGGTGTGATTAATGAATTCCTTTACATGATTATCCCATGTAAACTAGCTGCTTCAAAATCAAGCAGTGATAAAGCAAATCATTAGGGTAGGTGTGTCAGCTTCCTCTTATGAGATTTAGATGCTAAGAAAATTAGAAGAAATAGTCAAGGGACATGCCCCAGCAGGGTCAAAATCTTAACATCAATTAAGAAGTGGAATGGGGTGTGTAGGTAGCTCAGTCTGTTGAGCATCTGACTCTTAATTTGGGCTCAGGTCGTGATCAAATGGTTTGGTTCCTGAAATGGAGCCCCGCATGGGGCTCTGGGCAGACAGTGCAGAATCTGCTTGGGATTCTTTCTCTCCCTCCTTCTCTTCCCCTCCCCCTCTCATGTCACGCGCTCTCTCCTTCTCTCTCTCAGAATAAATAAATAAACATTAAAAAATAAAAAGAAGCTGGATGAATTAAGCAGACGCTGATGACGTCAAAGCGAAAGTCTTCATGCAGCATGGTAGTATGAACTGATGGGAGCCTCTGCTGGCCACCCAGTATTAAAGCGAACTGAGAAAATCCTCTCTATTTACCCCAGTTTAGAGAAATTTAACAATCTATAAACCAGAAAGAGTAATGAGAAATCTGATTTTGAATTGTGAGATTGATGGTCTGGCAAATTATGAGAATAAGGATTGCAAGAGGGTCCAAGGTCACTGAAGTCCATATATACACATTGAAATAAAATGGCCAGGGGTGGACAAGAAACCTGTCTGGCTCTCATTGACCTAGGAGCCCAATGCACTGTGGTTCCAAAATCTTTGATGAGGTCCTAATGGGAGCTATAATTAGACTGGGATGATATGGGGATGTAATGGTTGATGAGACTGAAGAAAAATTTGGAAAAATATTGAAAGTTTTTAATAGAATTTATGTAACACAGTTGCATCTTTTTACATTAATTTATTATTGAGATTGATATTATGTCTGACTGATGAACACTTTCCCTATCCAGTATTATAAAACTAAAATCATGTAAATTTGCCCTTCACCTGGTATTGGACATACTAAATGGCAATATACAGATTTGCTTGAGTGCCACATTGGTGGTTAATTTGAAACAATATCAAATACCAGGTGGACAAAAAGAAATTACCAGTTTAATTAAAACCTTGTTAGAAGTTAGGGTACTGGTACCAACAAATTTGTTGTACAACAGTCCTGTGTACCCTGGGAAAAAAGGCAGATGGCTTATGGAAACTAATAGTGTATTATTGAGGCTTGAATAAAATAGCACCACCTATAGCATCAACAGTCACTGATTCGGTTTCATCAGTGGTGAAAAACTACACAGCAGACTGAAGGAAACTGATACTCAATGATTTTTCTTACAAATATTTTTTCTTGATCTTGAGCTCACAATAGCCAACTGCAGTTTGTCTTCATGGGATAAAGTTTCCAAATTACATTTGCTAAATTGCCATAGAATTATTTGAATTCGCCAGTTTGCTATCATAATTTGATAAGGAGAGATTTGAACTTCATTCAGGTAAGGAATGTGACAATACACTACACTGATGATATGATAATATCAACAAATGAAGAAGACGCTAGGACTAAAAAACACTGTGAATATACTAAAATCATTGAATTTAGCACTTAATATGGGTGAACTGTGTGGGTACATGAATCATATCTCAATAAACTATTATGTAAACAAAAGCAATACATTGGTGCATTGAAATTAACTGAGGGACTTTTTTTCCCAAAGTTGATTTATTTTGAGTGAGAGCAGGGGAGGCACAGAAAGAGGGAAAAAGAGACAATCCCAAGCCAGCTCCATGCTATCAGTGTAGAGGGGGACGTGGGGCTCGATCTCCAGAATTACAAAATCAAGACCTGGGACAAAATCAAGAGTTGGACACCCAACCAACTGAGCCAGCCAGGTGCCCCTGTTTGGGAGACTTGTAAAAATATTTCTAACTTATGTGTAAGAAAAACTGATGTTGGGTAATATTTATACTTGTTAAAATATGTTAATGAATTCTGTTTTCTGAAAAAGAAATCAGAGAAAGGGAAGATTGACTGTGAATCAAGAGTTGGATACAAAAATCCATACTGGAGATGACTTATCATCCAAATCAGGATAATTTTGAATGTTATGAGAGTGTGATTTGTAATTATGCTGGTCCAATATGTATAAATTGAGACTTTCTCAGGCAAACCAAGATGTGTGACAAGCTTACATCACACATGCTAATGGATATGAGTTTCGCGCTAAATTTAATGACCATCCATAGGTTAAAATAATGGGAAAAAATAACCTGATTTATATTTTAGAATCACTGAGATTACAAGAAATATAGTGAAGAATTGGATTTGAGTGGTTGATAAGACTGGACAATAGAGACAAGTTAGGAGACAAGAAGGGGTAATTTGGGCAAAAGAGAACAATTTTATACAATAAAGTGGTTTTAGTGGGAATGGATAAAAGTTCAGGACTTAAAATATAGGAGTAGATGTATTATACAATAGTTGTTGATCCATGGTAAAGAGACCAATGGAAAGAAAAGTTTGACGACAAAGTAAAGAGGACAGATAGTTGATGGAGTTGTGAATCAATGAGAATAATGAACATAGAGAATACAGATCAAAGGAGCTACTTTACAATTATACTACAGTTATAATTATTCTAGGAGCAAAGATTGAATTTTCACTGAGATTGCAAGAAACGTCAGGAGCTTTGGTATGATGATGTTTGACAATCAAAATAGATGAGATCATCTCAAAGTAAAAAGTGGGTAAGAGGTGGGAGGAGAATAAAGAAAGTTGAAGTTATACTTGAATGATGAATGGTGATTATTGAGTAGAAATAAAAGAATAGAGATTTAGTGCTTTTGAATAAAAATCTAGTATTTCCAGGACTATCAATTTGTGGTTACATGAACATTGTTTCACCCACTGTCAGTTCAAATGTAAAAGAAGAGAAGGAAACCAAGAAATAAAATAAAATTTGATGCAATACAATGACAATAACTGAGGTTGAAATGATGAACTCATTAGATGGGGAATCACTGAAAACAGAGTAGAATTGACTGGGAGTAATGTGTCAAAAGACTAGTGAGCTTAATAGAGTCAAAACATACATTATGTGAGAAGATTTCAAGTGTGAAAAGATTGTATTCGCATATGGATGTGTTGAATGTAATATCTATGAGATTTACTAGTCATGAGTGTTAAATTATAAGTTGTGGTTCTGGAATTAGGTACCGAGAGCAGAGTTTTGATAATAGGTATGGTATATTAACTTCCTAGGGCTGTCATAACAAAGTACTACAAACTGGGTGACTTAAACAACAGAAGTATATTGTCTCACCGTTCGGGAGCCTAGAAGTCTGAAATCAAGGTGTTGGCAAGTTTGGTTTCATCTGAAGGCTAGGAGGGAAAGATCTATTATATTCTTGTAAATGCTCATCTTCTCCCCGTGTATCATATGATTTTCCCTCTATGTCCCTTTATGAGGACAGCAGCCATACGGGACTAGGGCCTGCCCACATAACCTCATTTTAACTTGATTACTAGCATAAAAATACTTACCTTCAAACAAGGCCATGTTCTGTGGTACCGAGGGTTAGGTACTCCAACATAGATCTCTTTTGAGAGGACACTATTTAATTCATAGCATATATGATTTAGGAGGTTCACACATTGTGAAAGGGTGATATCACAGGTATTCTCATAAAATTGGCATTACCCAGGACACATGAAGTTCTAGGGATAGAGAAGAGGCAATTCTCCAGCAGCTGAGAGGTAGTTTCTTGGGTAGTAAGGTGGAGACAAAAAGGATAATATCCCGTGATAACGAGGCTTTTTTTTTTTTTTTTTGGTTTTAATTGTTTATTGATTTTTGAGAGACAGTAAGACACACACGGTGGAGGAACAGAGAGATAGGGAGACAGAGGATCCTAAGCGGGCTCTGTGCTAATGTCAGAGAGCTTGGCATGCAGGGCTTGAACCAGGATCCCTGAAAGCAGAGAGCCTACCAATTTGGGGCTTGAACTCAGAAGCCGTGAGACTGTGACCATGACCTAGGAAGCTCACAGCTCACTGATGCGAGGTTTGAACTCAGGAACCAGGAGATCATGACCTGCCAAAGTTGGATGCTTAAGTGAGTGAGCCACCCAGGTACCCCCTTGATAACATGCCTTTTATTTATTTATTTATTTATTTATTTAAAATGTTTATTTCTGAGACAGGGAGAGAGAGAGAGAGATGTGAGTGCAGGATGGGGGGACACAGGATCTGAAGCAGGCTCAAGGCTCTGAGCTGGCACGCAGATGGGAGACTCGAACTCACAATCCATGAGATCATGACCTGAGCTGAGGTTGGAAGCCTAACCAACTGAGCCACCCAGGTGCTGTGATAACATGGCTGTTAAATCTGTAAAGGTTTCTACGCTGTAAGGGTGGCAAATGGTCTTTGAAAGTGAGTTGAAGGAGGAGGATGCTGACATGACTTCTTAGCTCTGAAGTAACCAGGGTAGAGGAAAATAAGGAGAAATACTGAGAAGGCTGCTCAAGCAGTAGTGTCAGGAGTTTCTATTCTGACAAGAAGGTATGGAATACTTTTGTGGAAGATGCTTAAAGTCAAGGTAAAAATTTTAAGCGTAGAATACAGGTTCTAGATTGCAGTGTGGAACTTTAGGAAGGAAGGAAAGAAAAGGAAGTTGGATTGAAGAAGCAGATGTACTAAAACGGAGGTGAAGGGAAGAGGTTAAATTCCCATTAGTGACCAAAAACGACAAGGAAAAGGACAAGTTAGGTTCCCAGGATCTTCAAAGCTTTGGTGGCAAAATTCCCATTTTGGATTCTTTGGGCTTCCTAGGAGCTCTAGGTTTTGTGAAAAGCAGTAACCTCTGAAGCAGGGTCAGTGAATGTCAGTGAGATCAAAAGCTCCCCCATAAAAAAGGTGGAATTAATTTTGCTGCCAAAAAAGCCAATCTTTAATAATTGGTTGAGTGGCTGACTTGGGCTTGGGTCATGTTCTCACAGTTCATGTTCATGAGCTTGAGCCCCAAGTCAGGTTTCACAGTGAAAGTGCAGAGCTGCTTTGCATTCTCTGTCTCCCTCTCTCTCTGTGCCTCCCCCACTCATGCTCTCTCTTTCTCTCTAAAAAATAAATTATCATTAAAACTTGTTTTTAATTCAAGGTCATAATTAATTGAAAAAAGTACCGATGATATAAGAGGTGTTTAAGAGAGGCAGGGGAACAGTGAAGGGTTGGTGTGAGATATACGTGTGAGAGGGTTGAGGTAAGATATGTGAGAAAAAATTTTTTCCCATTGATGAAATAGAGACATGTTAAGAACCCCAATCCTGTACTGCCAAAAGCCACCGAATCAATGTCAAGGAGGTAGAAAGGGTGACCTCCCTGGAAGGAGTTAGTTGAAGCAGAGGTGTCTGAATATTAAGGTTCTCTGCTGGAGAACTCTTTCTGTTTTGTCTTTTTTACCAACCCCCCACCCCCACCCCGGCTAGAAACATTGAAACATTTCTTCCTACAGAAAAATTATAAGTCTTAAAAATCATTTGTATGACAATATCATGAAATAATGAATCTTTAATTTTCACTTTAATTGGGAAATAACTTACTAATATTTAGAGTTTGGGAGTCTGGAGGACAGAAAGTGCGATCCTATTTTGAGAAATGGGCCTGCAATCAACACTATTCAGAGCAGTGAAGGTTTTACTTAAGGATGTGTCTGAAATTTGGATGGAGTGTGAGGGGGTAGTTAACATCATGTCCAAGCTTTGAGACTCTTCCAAATATGAAAATTTGGAGAAGGATTCGGAAGGTCACAGGGAAGTGATACCTCTAAGGGAAGTCTGTTTTTGATATACACAAGGTGCAAAAATCATTTTGTTAAAAGAGAAGGAGAGAAAGAATCCCAAACATGCTTTGCACTATCAGCGCAGAGTCCGATGTGGTGTTTGAACTCACGAACTGTGAAATCATGACCTAAGCAGAAGTTAGATGCTTAACCGACAGAGCTTCCCAGGAGCCCTGCAGGCTTGCATTTTTAAAGAAAGCTACTGTGTAATTAAAGGATTATAATGTTGGGAACTTAGGCCCCATATAAGAATACTATATATATATATATATATATATATATATATATATTTATCACAGAAAAGAAGTAAGGATGTTATTAAGGTAGTTCATTCTCTCTCCTCGTCTTCAAAGACCTTTGAGAATGGACATGATTCAGTCGTAAGAGCAGAAGTTAAGGGGATAAACCATAGACAGGGGCTACAGTGGTGGTGAACAAAATTCTTGAAGTGAATTGGGCACCTGGCTGGTTCAGTCAGTACAGCACATGACTCTCAATCTCAAAGTCATGAGTTCAAGTCCCACGTTGGGTGTGGGGTGGAGCCTACTTCAAAAAAAATTAAAAATTCTTGAGTGTAAATTTAGGCACTAGAATACTTGCTTAGTGGTACTGGAAACATCTTTAAAGGAAGTGCTACTCAATTTTTGGCTCCTTCAGTAATACATGTGTGAACAGGACAGCCTTTGGACAAACACATGAATGAGGATGGTTGAGGATCAGCACTGGAAAAAATGGCCTAGGGAGGAGAAAAATGTCATTCTTCTAATGGGTAATCCACTAATTTGTGCCATTAAATTGGAACATTAAAGAGTATAAGACTTCCTATATTTTGATCCGCTAGCAAAGAGACAATTATTGTACTTGATTTTGAAGAGCATTTAGCAACATATGAAAATATTAATGACAAGAGATTAAGTAGAAATAAGGCATAACATTAAGAATTCTTAATATATTATTCAAAGTCTGGAAAAAGTTTTTACATACAAGCAAAGAAAAAGGACGGAGGTAAACGTTTAAAATTATGCTAATATATAACTTCGGGAAAAAACCCCAACTTGCACTTACATAAATGCTATTGTAGATATAACTCTAAATGTCTGAGAAACATGAGATTATTCATTGTAACATATGTGTTTTTAAAATATTCCCAAGAATACCTTTTTACCAGAACTTGCAAATAAATGAATCCTTATTATTGTAAAGACGAAACTGAAGTACTTTAAATTGCAGAGGTTCACAGAGCAAAATACATAAAAAACACAAATGCAAAATAGCACCTTCAACACTGCCCTCTAAAGAGAAAAAGGCCAGTGTTTCTGAAATAAATTTCTAAATTTAAAACATATTTTCTGTATTCAGAATTTTGCATGTGATTAGAATGAAAGAAAAATCTCAAGAGAACAAAACATGAAGTAAAATATGGACATTTGCACAATTATCAGAGGAGACAAAAAGCCTTGAACCTAAGAACATTTTCTCAAAAGTAATTTTTCAGCTGTTAGATATCAAAAGAGTCTAGGCTTAGTCTATGTAAAGCAAGACTTCTGAATCCTGCTTCAAAAACTATCCCAATATGGAAATAATTCTTTATATTTTATAGGTCTATGAATTCCTTCATCCAAGAATCTTAAAAAGGAAATGAAATAACTGTAATGATTGGATTTTTTGAATATTAATGACCACAAGAAAAATGGAAGCAATTAAAAAGAAGGAGAAGTCTACTATAATGAAAGCCACTTTTTAATGTTGTACGTAGGTTTGCTGGATAGTTATTGAAAAGTGATAGCTCATAGCTATTGTTTTGTTTTTGAGTTAGTTTCTAAGGACTGTAATTATGCTCCACGAGCAGGGTGGAGATGTCTCAGAAGGGAGCATGTGTTTTACTCTAGCAGGAATATGCCCCTTTTCTACCTATCAGAACACTTGTATTCATGAAATGTTTCCATATTAAAGCATATAGCAACTACATTCAAGATTGTTTACAACTCAAGGCCTCAAATAGAAAAAAAAAATTTTTTTAAACCTTAAAATGCTGCTCTGTTCTTACAGTCAAGGCCACTATTAAGTGGTAACATAGTGGCCTGCAAGATATAATTTACAGGACTCTAAAAGTCCCATCTGCTCCAAAATGATAGTCATATATTCAAAACAGTATATTAGATTACCATCTTTGTCTAACTCCCTTTTGCCAAGCAGGGACTCCACTGCCTCAGATAGAGCATTTTTGTGCAAATTGCAAATCAAGCAGCTCTTCAGGTATATGAATACAAGACAGGCTTTCCTCCAGTCTGGCTCAGCCTCAACACGGAGTAAAGGGTTTAACGAGCATAGAAAGTGCTAGATTTTTCCTCTCTACTCTACTCCTGGCCAAACGCCTTTGTACAGTGCAAGTAAACAGCGGTATTCACAGCACCCACTCCCCTCCCAGGTTGCCCTACTGTTAAGAAGTCATTGTCAAAAAAGCCATCTTAAAATGCAAATTACATTACCTAGGAAGAGATAACACATATGCTTGAAGTTATATTAGGGGCTTAAATAAAACCAATGGCCTTCTAAACTTTAATTACATTCCTAAAATGTTATTTGCTGGAATACATTACTGCTCACATCTTCATTTCCCATAGAAGGGAAAGGTATTGGCTAAATTCCCTGAGATGAAAAAGTATGGACAGAATACTTTTGGGAGGTTCACTGCTTCCCACTGAAGACCTTAGAGACATAACTGGATGTGGGGAAAAGGCTGCACGTGTGTTCATCAAGCCTCCTGGGTTTTCTCAATGAGTTTTTCAGAATCACGTGTCATCAGGAAGCAGAGTTTTTTTTTTTTTTTTTTTTTTTTTTTTCCTCTTGATTTCAGTAAGCTTCCGGTCCCTCCTGGAATGCCTCTGACTGATTAGAGCAACTTAATTCAAAAAAGCCAAAGGTGAGGGGGATATGTATTAGAAAATGTTCAATAGCACATCTATGCCATATTTTCGTTTCTTTTAATATTTATTTTTGAGAGAGAGACAGAGAAAGACACAGAGACATAGAGAGAGAGAGAGGAGAGAACAAATGGAGGGGCAGAGAGAGAGGGAGACCCAGAATCTAAGGCAGGCTCCAGGCTCTGAGTTGTCAGCACAGAGCCTGATGAGGGGCTCAAACCCACATACCATGAGATCATGACCTGAGCCAAAGTCGGACACTCAACCGACTGAGCCACCCAGGAGCCCCAGCGCCATATTTTCTAATTATTTTATCACTATACGTTTGACTCCTTTATTATTTCTTGATTGATTCAGAAGTCGAGAGGTTAATAAACACTATCAGTACACATTCCCAAATCTTCAAAACTATTTTGTGATGGTAACCACTAGGATTACTTTTCTCTGATCATAAACTTTTTTTTTTTCAGTTGCTTTGGATTTTAGAAAACATTTGGATATTGGCAATATCGCGGTGTTTTTACTTCATAGTTCTTTCATTTTCAGTATCGATTTGTGAAAGATACTTATGATTTGTTACTCCAAGACAAGTGTAAAATTATTTATACATCTTGTAAGCAGCTGTTAATCAGAAGAATTATAATCAATAGTTATCATGATAATTAAACGCCAAGGAAGAAACACTAGAGTATTAAATGGAAAAATACAAAAAATTTAAAACAGTAAGGAAAAAGAGACAACTAGCAATATCCTCTTCATTTTAAAACCTCGCCAAGAAATTCTTGCTCGATGGCTTGTCAGTAAATAGCCCATGATGAAAACCCAATTTATTTGAAAGGAAGAGTTAATTATAATATAATTAAAATGGAATGTCCAGTAATATTAGAATCTCCAGATGTTACCCATTTGCAAAAGAAAAACATAAGCGGTAATGTAAAGTCAGAAAATGTATATTGCAGAAAGGCATGGTGTAGATTTATGCCCTGTCAAAATAAAATAAACTTTGAAAGAGAAGGTCTGTCCAGACCATACCTTGTTTTAATGATGAGAAAGAAACTCACTGGATGAATTATCAAGTCCTGCATGTTTATTAATAACATAATTGTAAGTCTGATAATCTAAATATGGCCATAAATTATCAAAAGGAAAGTAAGTAAAGTCTCTCTTGGCAAATTAAAGAGTATGCGTGTATGCCACCTGAAAAAAAATACACATTAAAGCTTCTTACCCAGAGAATGACATGTCTACATTTCAGATGAATCAAGGAACATAGAAAGATCATCCAAAAATCAAACTTGAAGAGAAATGAACTCTGTACATTAGAACTCTGTACTTAGCTAAGTACAAATGAACTCTGTACGCAGCTATTTTCATTGGGTAAGGGTTTGTGATTCCCCTGGAGTTCCAGACAAATAATACTTGACTTGAATGCAAACTGAGAATATGTAATCCAGTATCAGTCATTGTTAGCACAATAAATTCTTCATAAGACACCTCTAAAGAATTCACTAAAACCATGTTAATTTCTACCCCACTGTTAAAAAAAAAGTTATAGAGGTGCATATATACATATGTAATTATCATCCATAGGACGATATAATTATATAGCTATATTTTTAGAAAGGTCAGAAGAATATAGTTATCAAATGAACTATATGTATATAGTTATATATTGTAGTGGGGCAATAACACTCACTGTTTCTATGTGCAATGACATGAGAGAATTTTGGAAGAAATGTCTTAATTCAAAGCCTTAGTTTCTTCATCTACAAATTTCTTTTTTAATTTTTTTAACGTTTTTATTTGTTTTTGAAGGAGAGAGAGAGACAGAGCATTAGCGGGGGAGGAACAGCAAGAGAGGGAGACACAGAATTCAAAGCAGGCTCCAGGCTCTGAGCTGTCAGCACAGAGCCCGATGCAGGGCTCGAATTCATGAACTGTGAGATCATGTCCTGAGCTGAAGTCAGATGCTTAACAGACTGAGCCACTCAGGCACCCCTCTTCATCTACAAATTACACATGTATTGGAGGATGGTAAGGATCAAATTATATAAGGTGTCTAACTTAGAGTAAGTTCTCCCTCTCTTTTTTTTTTAATGTTCATTTTTGAGAGAGAAGCAAAGGAGGGGCAGAGAGAGAGATAGACAGAGGATCCAAAACAGGCTGTGGGCTGTCAGTGCAGAGCCTGATGTGGGGCTCGAACCCACAAACCCTGAGATCATGACCTGAACTGAAGTCTGACTCTCAACCGACTAAGCCATGCAGGAGGGACCCCTAGGGTAAGTTCTCAATAAATGAAGGGGAATTGGCAAACTAAAAGGAATTATAAACCAGATTCCCTTCCCAAGTGCAAGAAAGAAATTTCTATCGGAGTGAAACATATACAAAAAATTCCAAGTGGCTTTTAATGCTATTTACCAAATGGTATTTTAGGCATGTCTCAATGATAAATCTAAATAGAAGTTTATATTCTGCGAGTCTCATCTCTAACAGTAGGCATTTAAGAGAAAGTAACATTTGGATATATCTAGGATAGTAAGTTAATCTTCTGACACTTTCATATTTATTAAAATTTAATTTAGCATTTTATAACTTCATTATATGGTTCAATGAAATATGACATCAATTGAAAATAAAATAGTCACCTTATAAGAAGCATGCATTTATTATAAAATCATTCCCTCATCATATTTTATAAAAGTCTTGTGTATAACATTTTCAAGTATTATTTTTTAAAATGTTTTATTATTAATTCATCCTTTTGAAATATATTGATGGATAACACTGGCATAAAGTGCATCCTAATTTAAACTACAACTAGATATAAAAGTTAAATATTTGTAAATGAAGTTCTAAATCTGCAGGATCAGTTAAAGTATTCATTTGATAACTCCATTCTTCTGACCTTTTTAAAAATATAGTCAGCACTGTGGCATAGAAAATTGTAGCTAAGAGACGATGCACTGTAAAAACATAGGAACATTCAAAAGAAGTGACTATATCCAAAAAATATGCTTGAAACATTTTCATTTATTGCAAGGATTTTAAATGAAAGCATAGGAACACATTCCCCCTAAGGCTTTAAACAGTATAGCCTGGATCGTTTCAATCCCCATAAGGTCTATTTCTTGAATGGCTTTTACATGGGAGCAGAACAACTTTCTGCAATTGACTTCAAATACATTTCTATATGCCTCATGGGAACAGAGATGAGGAAAAAAAATGCTACACCCCATGAATATTAGAGACTAGCATGCATGCGTTTAAAGTTATTTTTAAAGACTGTGTCTACAAGGTACAGCGTGGATTGATAAATTGGCAAATGCCTAGTCAATGTAATCCAAAACAAAGCCAAAATTCAGGATGAAATAATAACTCAGAAAATTGTGTGTGATAATTGCCAAGCCTCTTCTTGACCTTATGATACACAGATGGGATTACAGACTGAAACATTTAAAAATTGACTTCTCATGGGCTCTGCTTTCAGGATGATGGAGAATATTTACTTTTCTCTATTCTTCCATCTAAGTAATCCTAAAAACATCAACACTATGTGTAAAACAAACGTAGACTTTCAGAGGAGAAAGAAAAAGGCAGACTGGATGGGGAACTTGAGACCCAAAATATGACTTGGTGGTTGGTTCCCTCAGTTTTCGTTTTGTTTTTGTTTTTGTTTGTTGCTTCATCCATCTCAGACTTGGTGCTGAAGATGCCAGCCCCCAGAAATACTGATAGTCACACACACTAAGATCCCCAGCAAAAGCCTTCTTTTTCTAGCCAAAGCAATAAGAAGTAGACAGCCTAACAGGACAGAAAAACTTTCAGACAATACTTGCTTTATTATAGCCAACCACCACATTTTTTTAAATCCTTGGCCCACCTCCACCCATGTATCAGAAGCCATATGGGAAGCCATAGGGGAAGATTTCAGCTGCTGCCGGTTACAAGAGGGCACCTATGAAAGTTAATTTTATCAAC
>NW_024412376.1:119529566-119583692 GCF_014898765.1 Herpailurus yagouaroundi | reverse complement strand
CAAAGCATAAGAGACTGTTGAGAACTGAGAGCAAACTGAGGGTTGATGGGGGGGTGGGAGGGAGGAGAGGGTGGGTGATGGGTATTGAGGAGGGCACCTTTTGGGATGAGCACTGGGTGTTGTATGGAAACCAATTTGACAATAAATTTCATATATAAATAAAAAAAAAAAAGAAAAATATGGTTAGAGAAATTGAATGAGGTGGATGTGGTTGAACAAGGCAGAGGTTTGTAAGTCTGACTGCATGGTGGAATCACTGAGGACTTTAAAACACAAAAATTAGAAGCCTGAATATTACCCATTGAGATGCTGATTCAGTTCTTATGGATATTTTAAATTTTTCAAGAAAATCTACTGTGGTTTTGAGTGATGGAAAAAAGCAAATGGTATGACAATAAACATTCCAGATAATTTAAAAAAAAATATTATTCTGGGTGCATCTTGCCTGTGAAGTTGTTTCTAGATTATCTTAATATTTGACATGGTAGACTGTGTAGCAAGATGCCCTCCCTAGTGTCAATTCAACCAGTTAAACGCCTACCTCCTCATTCAACAGGCTGAAATCTTGAACCAAACAAAACTCCTGACCCTTCTGTGGGTAAGAGGGACCATCTTCTGTCAACGGCCTTTGAGCTGCTATATTAGTTTTTTCCTGCCTCTGGACTTGAACTGAAACATGGGCTTATTCTGGGTCACAAGTCGGCTTGTCATTAAACAGAAAATATAGCATCAATTCTCTTGGTTCTCAGGCCCTTGGAATCAGATTAGAAATACACCATTAGCTTTCCTGGGTCTCCATCTTGTTGACTCTACAACTTGAAACTTTTTAACCTATATTCTTATATGAGCCAACACCTTATAATAAATCTCTTCCTTTTTTTATGAAGTTTATTGCCAAATTGGTTTCCATACAACACCCAGTTCTCATCCCAAAAGGTGCCCTCCTCAATACCCATCACCCACCCTCCCCTCCCTCCCACCCCCCATCAACCCTCAGTTTGTTCTCAGTTTTTAAGAGTCTCTTATACTTTGGCTCTCTTCCACTCTAACCTCTTGTTTTTTTTCCTTCCCCTCCCCCATGGGTTTCTGTGAAGTTTCACAGGATCCACATAAGAGTGAAACCATATGGTATCTGTCTTTCTCTGTATGGCTTATTTCACTTAGCATCACACTCTCCAGTTCCATCCACGTTGCTACAAAGGGCCATATTTCATTCTTTCTCATTGCCACGTAGTACTCCATTGTGTATATAAACCACAATTTCTTTATCCATTCATCAGTTGATGGACATTTAGGCTCTTTCTATAATTTGGCTATTGTTGAGAGTGCTGCTATAAACATTGGGGTCCAAGTGCCCCTATGCATCAGTACTCCTGTATCCCTTGGCTAAATTCTTAGCAGTTCTACTGCTGGGTCATAGGGTAGGTCCATTTTTAATATTTTGAGGAACCTCCACACTGTTTTCCAGAGTGGCTGCACCAATTTGCATTCCCACCAACAGTGCAAGAGGGTTCCCGTTTCTCCACATCCTCTCCAGCATCCATAGTCTCCTGATTTGTTCATTTTGGCCACGCTGACTGGCGTGAGGTGATATCTGAGTGTGGTTTTGACTTGTATTTCCCTGATGAGGAGCGACGTTGAGCATCTTTTCATGTGCCTGTTGGCCATCCAGATGTCTTCTTTAGAGAAGTGTCTATTCATGTTTTCTGCCCATTTCTTCACTGGGTTATTTGTTTTTCGGGTGTGGAGTTTGGTGAGCTCTTTATAGATTTTGGATACTAGCCCTTTGTCCAATATGTCATTTGCAAATATCTTTTCCCATTCCGTTGGTTGACTTTTAGTTTTGTTGGTTGTTTCCTTTGCTGTGCAGAAGCTTTTTATCTTCATAAGGTGCCAGTAGTTCATTTTTGCTTTTAATTCCCTTGCCTTTGGGGATGTGTTAAGTAAGAAATTGCTACAGCTGAGGTCAGAGAGGTCTTTTCCTGCTTTCTCCTCTAGGGTTTTGATGGTTTCCTGTCTCCCATTCAGGTCCTTTATCCATTTTGAGTTTATTTTTGTGAATGGTGTGAGAAAGTGGTCTAGTTTCAACCTTCTGCATGTTGCTGTCCAGTTCTCCCAGCACCATTGGTTAAAGAGACTGTCTTTTTTCCATTGGATGTTCTTTCCTGCTTTGTCAAAGATGAGTTGGCCATACGTTTGTGGGTCTAGTTCTGGGGTTTCTATTCTATCCCATTGGTCTATGTGTCTGTTTTTGTGCCAATACCATGCTGTCTTGATGATGACAGCTTTGTACTACAGGTTAAAGTCTGGGATTGTGATGCCTCCTGCTTGGTTTTCTTCTTCAAAATTACTTTGGCTATTCGGGGCCTTTCATGGTTCCATATGAATTTTAGGATTGCTTGTTCTAGTTTTGAGAAGAATGCTGGTACAATTTTGATTGGGATTGCATTGAATGTGTAGATAGCTTTGGGTAGTATTGACATTTTGACAATATTTATTCTTCCAATCCATGAGCATGGAAGCAGACTTTTGGTGGAGTCTATCAGATTTTCCATGTATAGTATCATGTCATCTGCAAAAAGTGAAAGCTTGACTTCATTTTTGCCAATTTTGATGCCTTTGATTTCCTTTTGTTGTCTGATTGCTGATGCTAGAACTTCCAACGCTATGTTAAACAACAGCGGTGAGAGTGGACATCCCTGTCGTGTTCCTGATCTCAGGGGAAAAGCTGTCAGTTTTTCCCCATTGAGGATGATGTTAACTGTGGGCTTTTCATAAATGGCTTTTATGACGTTTAAGTATGTTCCTTCTATCCCGACTTTCTCAAGGGTTTTTATTAAGGAAGGGTGCTGAATTTTGTCAAAGGCCTTTTCTGCATCGATTGATAGGATCATATGGTTCTTATCTTTTCTTTTATTAATGTGATCCAGCATCCTCCTACACCGCCATCTTCCCCTCCCGTAATAATTCTCTTCATTCACACACACATACACACACATACACACACACACACAAACACATAACATTTGTTTAATATACATAAATATACTGAGGATATATGGATGTATTTGTACATATTTGTACATTTATATACAACTTATTTATTATATTTCTCTGGAGAATCCTGACTATTAGATCACCCCAAACCTTCCTCCCTACACTGGGGTGGTGTCAGAAAGGCCAATTAGGGAGTCAGGACTTTCATTCTCACAGGGCAGTAATGAGCCCTTTTCCTGTGGTGTTCATGGATATGACAAGGGGAGCCTACATTTCCACTACCACTAGGTAATAACAAGTTGTACCTCCTACCCCCCTCTGAGGTGGTGTCAGAGAAGGTCTTGTGCAGAGTCAGGGCTTTCCCTACTACCCCCAAAAATGAGGCCACCACCAACTGTGGTATTAGTGATAACCATGTGGAGATCAATAATGAGACATTCTTACCTGCTCCAGTCAGAGAGATATTATTGGAGGTCTAGTGGGAACCAAAACTTCCATACATACCAAATACTAATAAGGAACTTTCTCCTCAGTTGTCAATGGATCCTGACTGAGGAACCTAGATATCTATATCCATTTGGAAGTGATAGGTCCTTGCCCCTTCCACCACTATCTTATGTCAGAGTGGTGTCAAATAAAATTAGCTAAAACAGAAGTTTAAGTAAGATCTCCAGCCTGGTAACATATTATTCAAAATGTCCAAGTGTCAATGAAAACAAACAAACAAAAAAATCACTTGTCATATCAAGAGCCAGAAAGATCTAAGAGTGAATGAAAAGAGAGAGAGAGAGAGAGAGAGAGAGAGAGAGAGAGAGAACTGGTGTCAACACAAAGATGAAAGAGATTTTACAATTATCTGACAGATTTTAAAGCAGCTGCCTTAAATATGTTTCAAAGCACAACTTCAAACACACTTAAAACAAAAGAAACCTTGAACCTCAGAAGAGAAATAAAAAGTTGAACAAAGAAACACAATATATAAAGAAGCACCAAGTGGAAATGTTAGAATTGAAAAAAATATATAATTGAGATTAAAAGAACTCAATGTATGATCTCATGTGCACAATGAAGAAAACAGAAGAAAGAATCAGTAACATTGGATAAAGAATGGTAACAATTGCCCAGTAATGAACAGGAAGAAAATAGACTTAAAAACACAAAACAAAACAAAACAAAACAACAGCAACAACAAAACCAGAGACTCTGGAACATATGGAAGTATAAAAAAAAATTAAAAATCATGTCTTGAAGTCTTGAAAGAGGAGAAACATGGTGAGGCTGAAAATGCACTTAAAAAACTAATGACAAATGCTTAAAAATTTAGCCAATGATATTAACCTACAGATGCAAGAAGCAAAGTTCATACCAAACATGATAACTGGAAGAAATCCATATCAAGACATAATCATAGTCAAAGTCAAGTTTCTTAGAACTGAAGACAAAGAAAAAAATCTTGAAAGTAGGAAAAGAATATCATCTTACTATATGGAAAAAACATTTCAAATGACACTGATTTCTCACCAGAAACCATGAACGTTAAAGGAAGTGACACATTATATGTCGTGTACAGAATGAAAAGAACAACCAACCCAATATCCAATGTCCAGCATAAACATTCTTCAGGAATGAAAAGGAAGTCAAAACATTCCCAAGTGAATGAAAACTAATAAAATTTGTGTCTAACAGACATACCCTAATAGAATGGCTAAAGGAAGTTATCTAACAAGAAAAGAAATAATCAAATAATCTTAGAATATCAGGAAGGAAGGAAGAATATGGTAAGCAAAAATATGGATAAATACAACACACTTTCTTTTTTAACGAGTCTTCTAAATTATATTTGAGGCAAAAAAATATGACACTGTCTGACTTGGTTCTAAATATATGTGGAGAAAACATTAAAGTCACTTTTTCATAAATAGAAGTTAAGGAGACAGAAAGAGTGGTAAACATGAAATGAAAATAATGATCTCAGCGGACTGAGAGTTATAAGTTTTAACAATATAAATAATATTTATACAAAACAATACCTGGAGCAACTACTGAGCAAGTTAAACAAAGAGATACACTTGACAACAGTAGAGATAAATCAAAATGGAATTCTAAAAGGTGTTCCCAGTATCCTAAAGAAAGTCAGGAAAAAGTAAACAGGAAGTGAAAGATTTGTATAGTGGAAACACAAAGACATTGATGAATGCAGTTGAAGAAGACAACAATGAATGGAAAAATGTCCTGTGTTCAGGGATCAGATGAATTTATATTGTCAAAATGTCCGTACAACTCAAAACCACCTGTAGATTCAGTGGAATCCATATAAAATTCCAAAGACATTTTTTTTAGAAATAGAAAATATAATCATAAAATTCATATAGAACCACAAATGGCCTTAAATAGCCAAAGCGATTCCAAGAATGAAGAATAAAGCTGGAGGCATTACACTTCCTAATTTCAAACTATGTTACAAAGGTATAGTAGTAAATAAAAATGAGATAATGTCATCAAAACAAACAAGTAGACCAATGGAACAGAATCAAGAGCCCAGAAGTAAACCCTTGTGTACACAGTCAACTAATATTTGACAAGGGAACCAAGAACACTCAATGGTAAAAGGATAGTCTGCCCTTCAATAAATGATCCTGAGAAACAGGATAATACACAAAAGAATGAAATTTGACCCTCATCTTATACCACTCACAAAAATAATCTCAAAATTAATTAAAAATTAAATACAAGACCTGAAGCCATAAAACCCCTAGAAGAAAAGAGGGAGAAAGCTCCTTGACATTGGTTTTGGCAATGATTTTTGGATTTTACACCAAAAGCACAAGTAACCAAAGCAAAAATAAACAAATGGAACTACATCCAACTGAAAAGCTTATGCACTGCAGAAAAAAACAATCAACAAAATGAAAAGGTAAACTATGCAATGAGAAAAAAAATTGCAAAACATCACTGATAAGAGCTTGTATCCAAAACATATAAGGAACTCATACAATTTGATACTAAAAAGAAACATCAGATTTAAAAATGGGCAGAGGATCTGAATAGACATTTTTCTTTCTTTCTTTTTTTTAATGCTTATTTCTTTATTTTGAGAGAGTTCAACCAGGGGAGGGATAGAGGGAAAAGGAGACAAAAAATCCGAAACAGGTTCCAGCTATAACCCATGAACCATAAGATCATGACCTGAGCTGAAAACAGGAGTTGGATGCTTAAATGACTGAGCCACCCAGGCGCCCCTGAATAGACATTTTTTTCTAAAGACATATAACAGGTACATGAAAAGGTGCTCAATATCACTGATCATCAGGGAAATGTAAACCAAAATCACAATGAGATATCACTTCAAACCTGTTAGAATGGCTATTATCAAAAGATAAGAGATAACCAGTATTGGATGAGAATGGGGAGAAAAGAGAATCTTTGAGTAGTCTTGGTGGGAATGGAATTTCCTCAAAAAATTAAAAATAGAACTACTGTATGGTCCAGCATTCCCACTTCTGGATATATGTTTAAAGGAAATGAAATCACTCTCCTGAAGAGATATCTGTGCCCTATGTTCACTGAAACATTATTCACAAAAATCAAAATATTAAAACAACCTGTGTCTGTCTATATATGCATGGGTAAAAAGATATGGTATGGGCTGTGTGTGATGAACACAAGTAATGGAATATTATTCAGTCTGAGAAATAAGGAAATCCTGCTATTTTCAGCAACATGGATGAACCTTGAGGTCATTAAATTAAGTGAAATAAGTCAGTCAGAGAATGATAAATATTGTATAATCTCACTTTCACGTGAAATTTTAAAAAGCTGGGGGCACCTGGCTGGCTCAGTTGGTAGAACATGTGACTCTTAATCTTGGGGTTGTGATTTTGAACCCCATGTTGGGTATAGAGATTACTTAAAAATAAAATCTTATTAAATAAAAAGGAAGAAGAAAAAAAGAAAAACTCATAGTAAGAGAATTGAATGATCATTGCCAGGGGCTGAGATTGGTGGAAATGGTCAAAGGGCTCAAATTTCCAGTAGTAAGATTAAAAGGTTCTGGGAATCTAATGTACAGCATTGTGACTATAGTTACTATTGTACATATAATACAATATATACCTGAAACTTGCTAAGATATAGGATGTTAATTGTTTCTGCCAGACACACCTATAAACAGACACACACACACACACACACACACACACACACCACACACGTACACACACATAGTAATTACGTGAGATGACAGAGTTGTTAACTAACCCAACTGTGGAAATAACGTTATATACATCATAATTTTAGATGTATCAAATTATCATATTGTATGCCTTAAACTTATACAGTGCAGGCTCCAGGGTGGCTCAGTTGGGTAAGCGTTCACTCTCGATTTTGGCTCAGGTCATGATCTCTCAGGTTTATGTAATCAAGCCCCACATCAGGATCTGTGCTGTCAGTACACAGCCTGCTTGAGATTCTCTTCCTGCCCCTCCATTGCTCACGCTCTCTTTCAAAAACAAATAAATAAACATTAAAAAAAAAAACCCTTATATAATGTTATATATCAATTGTATCTCAATAATGCCAGAAGAAAATAAAAGATTCTGTTTCATTACATTAAGAAAAAACAAAGTGTACATTTCCCTGCCAGAATAGTTTTAATAAAGAGGCAGGCTTTAGAAGCCTGAAGATTATAATTCCATGCTGATAATTTCCTTACAATGATAGCATAAATTTGAAGGTTGACAATATATGTTCCATCGTATATATTTATTTTAACCAAATGGTGTTTTAAAAATGTATTTTCAGGTGCACCTGGGTGGCTCAGTCAGTCAAACATCCAACTTTGGCTCAGATCATGATCTTGGGGTTCACGGGATGGAGCCCCGCATCAGGCTCTGTGCTGACCACTCAGAACCTGGAGCCTGCCTCTGATTCTGTGTCTCCCTCTCTTTCTGCCCTTCTCCCACTTGTGCTCTGTCTCTCTCTCTCTTTCTCAAAAATAAATGAAACATTAAAAAAAAATTTTAATGTATTTTCATATACTGTAACCAGGAAGCTCATTATAATAGCATGATAATTATAATTGGGAGGAAATTGTGATTAACATTGTACTTTTTTTTTTCAGAGTGTGTCTAAACGGCACAAATTTGTCTTGAAAGAAATATTTAACGTGAGAGATCTATGGAAAGATAATGGATATTTTTGTTCAAAAATTAAATTGTGATTAAGTACAAATCATAGAATCCCAAGTCCTTACAATCTGAATTTAAAATACAAATTGTACAAAATTCTTAAGACAAAGATCACAGGTATATTAAATACAATTTGACTACACTATAATTCTATTTATATAAATTCTATATCTTCTGTAAGTCAGTTTATTGACTTATATATAATATATATACATATATATGCATACACACAAACATATGTATTTCAAATATATATATTTGAAAATAAAAGGTATAAAATTATTCATTTTTGGCAGATATCTGCAGTTAATATCTATTACTATAATTAACTAAGACATTCTTAGAGAAATAATGTGAGCTAGAAATTAAAATACATAGTGCAGAACTGTTTAATCTAATTATGAAGAACAAAGAACCAATTTTGCCAATATAATATAACTACTCAGAGTAGGTGACACTTAACACACATGGGTATTATGTTGGACAAACCTTTTTGCCCTCCCCTTTCCGTATTATGTGAAGCTCAAAGAAAGGACACTTACTAAGCTTTAGAAGTGAGACACATTGAAAATAGTACAAGAATTCACAAAATAGAAATCACTGACCAAATAGACATTTTGTTCATTTCCTATCCTTCTTTTTTTTCCCAGCTTTATTTCCATTTATTATAAAACTCCTCTCCTTGTTGTTTTTGTCCTTTTACGTGGCTAAGTGAATCATCAAGAAGGATTAATGTGACTTGCAATCAATCACCATGGACATTTTTTTTCCTTTTTCTCAGCACTCATCCTACCCACCCAGGCCCAAGTTCCTTTGAAGTCAATGGGAAGCACACATCAGAGGTGATTGGGACAGTCAGAGCAAACCAGAAGAACCTCCTGACAAAGACATTGTGCCTTTCCACAAATATCTCCAGCTTGGAGTGTCACAACTCTTTTCTAAAAATCCAAGTTACTTACCTATTTCATTCAAGCTCATACTTAGTCCCTGTGCCTTAGATCTGAGTAAGGCTGTTTGTTTGACTGCTTGGGACAAATCTCTCTTTGGGTTGCATATTGAACAATGAACTTTTCCTCTCAGGACTTCTCCCATAGAGTGAAACTGTCTTTGTGTGTTATCCTTCATAGGATGCTGTAAAGGACCTGAAAAATTATGACAGAGTGAAATGGGAGAGGTAGCTGCTGACAGGACAAAAATGATGAGACGGTACATTTTGAGACAGTTGCTGCACCCTGACAGCTGACTGAAAGCCAATCAGGCAAAGCACCACATACAACACCTAAGACAAGCCTGGCGGAGGGGCGAAGCACGCTTTCATAATTATGGGAAATGGAGAAGCATTTGCAATGGAAGGAGGAAGGGCCATGTCCTGAATCTGCCTCTGCTGCTGGCCCCTGCATACCTTTGGGCAAGACAAAGTACCTCTTGGAAACGATTTCTTAATGAAAGGAGTTTGGAGCAGAAATTTGGTTCCTTCCAGAATCTCATCATGAGAAATGTCACAGAATTTACTCATCCAAATGTTTTCATCATTATCACTGGTGCTGAAGACTAGTTGGGATTGGAGGTACAAGAAGTAAAGCAACCCACAAAAGGACCATTAAATATAAAGAGAAAAAACAGGGTACGAAACAAAAATAAATCAAATGCCATGTCTTCAGAAATGTCACTAACACGAAAATGAAAACTGAAAAGTCGAGTAGCTATAGCTAGCATAATGTCATGTGCAAAAAGATACTGATTTGGAATGGAAATGTCTTCTTGTACCTCACATATCATCCTGTCATATGCAGCTACTTCTTATTTTGATCTCAGGAGAGATATTAAAAGAAAAAAAAACGTGCAGTCAAACTTTTCATAATGTTTTGGTATCTTTTTTAGACCAAACAGACACATGATTCTTAAATAGTTTTCTTATCAGTCTTTAATTATTTATATTTCGAATTACTTATGGTGAGAGACCCGTGATTGCTGAATTCTTCAATATCAAATGTACCTCTGTGTGGCCTAGAAGGCAGACGTAATGTGTTAAAAGCATAGAGCTACAAATGTTAGGAAATCTATTTTTTAATTTAATTTTATTTTTTATTTATGTATTTATTTTTTGCTAGTACATGAAATTCAGAAGACACATGCATTTCACAGCAACAAGCCAGGAATGAAGTAATGGAAAAAAGACCAGCTTCCAACAGAGGCTAAGGGGTAAAAACAAATGAAGCATATTTTGACTATGAATAATCTAATGTTCAGTGGAAGACAACTTCCAGGGATATTTTACTTCATAAACAACACTAATTTCAGCAATCTCCATAAATACGAGCCAAGTTCCTGAAAAATAAAAATATAGAACACATTCTTTAACTTAGGGGAAAAATAGAGAAGTGAGAAGAAAAATCCATCAGGTCTGAAATGTGGTAAAACTTTTCATAACCAAACTAACACAATAGTTTTAAGAAATACCAGTTTTTGATAATGAACATGACATGAAGAATAGTTCTCAGCAAATGAGGTATTACTTTCTGTGGCAAACTTTTTCTCCTGTAAAGTAATTGGTTTCTGAGTCAATGCCTTTCCAAACAGTAATTAATGAGAGCCACTGACAGTGGAGATGGGAGAAAATGATATTCATGGGTTAACCGTGGGAGAAATTAGTTCACTATCTCAGCTTATGGGATAAATTGTTAGTTACTTAGAGGAAAAAGGATGAAAATAAGAGAATGCATATTACTTCTCAGTATGACATCAGTATTATATTGGCCCCCCTAAACAGGAAGGAGAGCCAAGATGTGAGCACATTTCATACATACATTATTAATCGACTGAGTTATATAAAGAAAGATTAATTCACTATAAGTGTATTTGGCTGATTCTAAGTAATTGTTAGTTGCAAAGGCTAATCAGAATTACCTTCAAAACTTATTTCTAAATTGATGGTACATACTTGCTTCGCTGTTATATATTGAGAGAGATGTTTGGAGATCCTGCAAAGTCTAGTCTTTCTAATTTAAGTCACCCACCTGTTTCACTGAATTATCAATAGACACTATATTAATAAAGTTCCAAGATAAACTTTGAGAAAGCTATTTAAACATACGTTATGTCTATTATTTTTGAAAATATAAATATATGCCTGAAATTTATTGATTTATGAAGTCCCTGCCTTCTGCGAATCAAAGATAAGTAGCAAGAACCTGAATGAATAACAAATGGTTAATTTTAAATTGTTGAGTGCTTTGTTCACAAGCCAATCAGCACACCTCAGTGATGAGAATTTTTGCAATTCAGTCAGAAAAATGGTAGAAATCTATAAATAAGCTGTTGTCATCTTTAGGCTGGCGTATAATTGCATTATTTCCTTTCACTCACTAATTATGTGGTGCCAATTTCCTAGGTATCTACTTAAGTATGTCCTCATATTTTATCCCCATTGTGCAAGTAAGGAAACTAAACACAAATAAGTTTCCTGAAAAGAGAGATATTAATTATTATATTAATTATAAATTGGTATGCTCTGCCAGATCTGGAACATTTTATACTTTATTTTGAGGGTGTAAATAATCTTTTCCAATAGGAAATCAATTGCATACTTAAAGGAATTTGGATAAAATCAGGAAATTTATCTGTATACATAGTTTAAACAGGAACTTCCAGGGGCACCTGGGTAGCTCAGTCAAGCCTCTGACTTCAACTCAGGTGTATCTTGCAGTGCATGGGTTCGATTCCCATGCTGGGCTCTGTGCTGACAGCTCAGAGCCTGGGGTCTGCTTCAGATTCTCTCTCTCTCTCTCTCTCTCTCTCTCTCTCTCATGCTATCTCTGCCCTGCATTCTCTCTCTCTCCCTCAAAAATAAATAAACTTAAAAAGAACAACAACAATAACAGGAAACTTTGTGATTAAAATTAAAAACAAGAGAAGTTATTTATTAATATTAATATTAATATTATATTAATTAATATATAATATATAATATAATATATATTAATATTTATAAATATATCGATTAATTAACACATCAATTAATATATATTAATTAATATAGTATATATTAATTAATATAATATTAATATGTTAATATTATATTAATTAATATATATAATATATAATATAATATATAATATATAGTATATATAATATAATATATATAATATATAGTATATATAATATAATATATATAATATATATTATATAATTATATAATTATAAATATAATATAATTATAATTAAAATTAATTAATGATATTAATTAATATTAATATTAATATTAAGAAGTTCTTTATATATATATATCTATCTATATATATATATATATATCAGGGCACCTGAGCGGCTCAGTCAGTTAAGCGGCTGACTTCCTCTCTGGTCATCATCTCTCAGTTTGTGGGCTAGAGTCCTTTGGGGCTGGGCTAGGTGCTGACAACTCAGAGCTTCTTTCAAATTCTGTGTCTCCCTCTCTCACTCTGCCCCTTCCCCTGATTGTGCTCTGTCGCTCTTTCTCAAACATTAAAAAAAAGTTACAGTAAAAAAAAAATATGGTGAAAAAAATCATGGCTAAGTTTTTGTTTGTTTGTTTTGTTTTTGTTTTTTTGTTTGTTTTTTGTTTTTTTTTGTTTTTTTGTTTTTCCCCTATGAAGAAGGAGAACATTAGTGACAGGCAGACAGAAGGAAAGAAGAGGAGTGAGGTAGGAAGGTGGGAAGTAAAGATGGGACAAGTGGAGAAGAGAAATAAAAAAGAAAGGAGGAAGGAGCCATTATTCTGTTGAACTTCTTTAAATAGGTTTTATTTTATTTTACTCAATTTAAAAAAAATTTTTTTAACGTTTATTTATTTTTGAGACAGAGAGAGACAGAGCATGAATGGGGGAGGGTCAGGGAGAGGGAGACACAGAATCTGAAACAGGCTCCAGGCTCTGAGCTGTCAGCACAGAGCCCGACGCGGGGCTCGAACTCATGGACCGCAAGATCATGACCTGAGCCGAAGTCGGCCGCCCAACCCACTGAGCCACCCAGGCGCCCCAAATAGGTTTTATTTTAAATATCAGATAAGTATTTAAGGGAGATCGCTTTGTGCATCAGAAACACTGATTTCTTTGATACATTGCATAAATGAGAAAAACAATCATAACAATCTGAGATATTAGAAAAAGCCAACACCTAATATTAGTTCTCTATTTTAAAAAAACATGACCATAAAAAACATGTGATAACTGGGGCGCCTGGGTGGCGCAGTCGGTTAAGCATCCGACTTCAGCCAGGTCACGATCTCGCGATCCGTGAGTTCGAGCCCCGCGTCAGGCTCTGGGCTGATGGCTCGGAGCCTGGAGCCTGTTTCTGATTCTGTGTCTCCCTCTCTCTCTGCCCCTCCCCCGTTCATGCTCTGTCTCTCTCTGTCCCAAAAATAAATTAAAAAACGTTGAAAAAAAAATTAAAAAAAAAAAAAAAAACATGTGATAACTATAGGAGAGTCCCCCATGAGCAAGGTACACTAACATTAGAAAATGTTTCCAAAGGATAGACATCTTGAATCAGAACATTTTTTTTTGGAGAATAATGTAACAATCTTCAAAGAAGATTATAATTCTACCTTCTGCAAATATAAGTGCAAGTGTACCGTGTAGGGGTTGTCCAACATTGAGGGGTGATTTCCTAACTCCTATAATGGCATTCAGGGTGTAGCAGCTGCTCTGTTTATGTGACAGATTTCGGCTTACTTGGTCACCCATCAGTGGACCAAGGGTGGGGAGAGAGTCAACTATAGAATAGCAGTTTCGTGACTCAGCCTGGGATACTCAACAACGAAAGTGGCTGACAAAATGTCCAAAATATCCAAAATATTATTTTCCGGTTTGCTAAAGAAAACCCCATGAGATCCTGAATAACTAAGTTTGCTCCCATGGCAAAGTAATGGTGGCTTCCTTAATAATATAGAGTACTACAGTCGGACGAGATTTACCCTCCACAAAAACAAAGCAATATTCTGGCAGTGTCCCGTGAAGAATGTTTCTTCTAAACTTGTCCAAGAGGTGTGGTCCTCCTGCACATCTGGGTTGCTTCTCTAAAAAATGATAATCCTCCTCATGCAGCTTTGAAGCTGTACCTCTAAGCACAGTAAGATTTTCTAAAAAATTGAGATCCCATCAGTATCTGCCTCTACTTTCAATTTATTTATGTAGCTAGCTGTACATATAAAACTGGACAATGAAATATTTCATTTTTTTTTAATTTTTTTTCAACGTTTATTTATTTTTGGGACAGAGAGAGACAGAGCATGAACGGGCGAGGGGCAGAGAGAGAGGGAGACACAGAATCGGAAACAGGCTCCAGGCTCTGAGCCATCAGCCCAGAGCCTGACGCTGGGCTCGAACTCACGGACCGCGAGATCGTGACTTGGCTGAAGTCGGACGCTTAACCGACTGCGCCACCCAGGCGCCCCATAAATATTTCATCTTTTAATATAACTGAGAGAAAAATAAATGTCTTCGTGTGACCGGTGGCTAAAAAGCTGGGTATAAAAGCTTTTGGGTTAGTTAATGTTGGATGAGAGGAGAAGCATTCTCAATGGTATGGAAAAATGTATTATGAGAACCAGACTTTGTGCATCTGTGGGAACAGGATCAACAGTCTAATGGCTGTGGGCTCGGTATCTGGTTATAGGCCTGAGTTCAGGTTTAGAGGTTGGAAAAGAAAGATAAATGCATGGTGGGGGCAGAGCAGGGACTAACTCAAAGATTTATCTGTCTCTTACCTCCTCCAACCTCAATGATAAGAAGGATAATATACAGAATAGCCTGGCCTTCCTCATTGGGGAACTGTACACCCACTTCTCAGGATTTGGAGAAGTTGAAAGAGGAGATCCAATGGGAACAGAATGTGCTGCAGGTCTGACTGCTGGCCCCAAAAGCTAGCTGAACCAACAGATGGGTCATGTATGGGAGCCCTATGCAAACTTCAGAGCATTAAAAAAAAATGGGGCTGCTTCTCCTCTGACACCAATTTCTCTTCTGGTCAACCTAATTTGAGAGCATGGTGTGAAGGAAATCTGTGAAACAGAGCTCCAGTTTAGCTAAATTGACATTGAAAAAAGCCCCCATAGGTTTTGTTGTAGAAAGCAAATAGAGAACATTGGTATACATCTTTTCATACATCTTAACTGGGAAGATATGAGAGATTTCCTAAGACTACCCATACTTGTCTCAAGTTGTTGAGAAGTCTTCCTGGGATTTAGTCAAAACTAGAGGGCCTGAATATGCTTCCCAATCCAGAAAAGGACATCTGATGCCCACAGTGGAAAATGAACCAGAAGACACACACACACACACACACACACACACACACACACACACAAACTTTGTAAAAATTGTGTAGGCTAAAACTGTCCCTTTCATAAACAGATGAATAGATGGAGGATATAGATAGCCACAGATACAGATACATAAAAATTTAAATAATCTACTTATTAAATAGTTGAAGATATATCAGTACAATCAGCCATGACAGTTTGGAGCCTCTGAGCTTAAATTGAAGCAGTAAATTTGAGTTAGAGTTCCAAGGGCTTCAGTCACCTTTCAACTCACCTACATCAAAATAAAGCTGCCCTCTTGCTGATTAAACTGTCTTCACATTACAGAATCTGTATTCCCTTTCCACATTTGATTTAGCAAGAAGTAAGTGAAAGCCTTACCTTTTGGTGAGACAAATAAATCCAACTGAATTTCAAGAATACACATATTATTAATATCTATTCCATGAAGTTATAAGTATATATGTTTTCATGCTATGCAGTTCAGAGAACCAAGTACTTGCTATCCTGTGAAATGTCTCATTTTAATCCAATATATAGTAGATATGAGTTGCCATAAGAATATTGATTTGAAGACAAATCTCTATGTGTTGAGAGTCTTTTCAAGTGCTTATTTGAATAATATGCCATAGTCTATTTGGCTTTTATTAAAATCAAGGATGGGCATGAATAAATAATTTTGTTAATTTTTTTGAATGTTTTTATTTATTTTTGAGACAGAGAGAGACAGAGCATGAGCAGGGAAGGGGCAGAGAGAGAAGGAAACACAGAATCTGAAGCAGGCTCCAGGCTCTGAGCTGTCAACACAGAGCCCAACGCGGGGCTCCAACTCACGGGCTGTGAGATCATGACCTGAGCTGAAGTCGGATGCTTAACTGACTGATCCACCCAGGTGCCCCATGAATAAATAATTTTAAACCTATCTATCTATCTATCTACCTACCTACCTATCATCTATCTGTCTCCATTGATCTTTGCCATGCTTTGTTCAAAGCAGATCCTTAGGATTTTATTTTATTTAAATGTTTATTTATTTATTTTGAGAGAGAGAGTGGTCATGCAAGTGGGGGAGAGGCAGAGAGAGAGGGAGAGAAATAATCTCAAGCAGGCTCCACACTGTCAATACGGAGCCCAATGTGAGGTTCGATCTCACGAACCTTGAGATCATGACCTGCTCCGAACCAAGAGTTGGATGCATAACCAACTAAAGCATCCAGGTGCCCCAGGATTTTAGCACTAAGATCCTCCAAGAGATTCAATCAGGATATTATATATTATACTCTAACATCTTACTCCTAGAACATACACTTAGTGATTTAAGAGTGCCTTAGAGCAGGACGGGGTAGCTATTGAGAAGAAAAGGAGAGGTACTGAATACTAGACATGGAAATAAATTAAGGAATGAAAAGGAGTAAAAAAAATAGGGAGAGAAGATTTAACTTTCTTTTGTTGACTAGTCATCAAGGAATAATGCTATTTTTTTCTTCTTTTCTCTGTCCCTTTTTTCCTCTCTCTCTCTCTCTCTCTCACACACACACACACACACACACATACATACACACACACTACACACATGCACACCAATAAACAACATTAAAAAAAAACAACTTACTGTTCTCTGTAATAAGATCTGCTAACACAACAAAACATAAAACAGAGAGAACACACAGTATAATTGAGGGAGCTTCTGTGTCCCTTTGCCCACAACCAACCATAGTCCTAGTTTCCACTGTGTCTAATGAATAATTATCCATTGTCATAGCTTAAGCTTGTATATCTTCTCTTTGATACTTTCCCTACACTGCTGAATCGGTCATCCCCATTTTGTGTGCTCCAATTATTTGTGACAATTCTAAATGATCTTTGTGATAATTAGTACTAGTAACTGTAACAGACACTCTATCAATAAAAGGTATAATAGGTACAATGTTTATTACATATTATATAATATATAGGTATTATAATCGATACAAGTGGAGTTTGGAACTATTTCCAAGAATTTATTTGTAGAGAGATGTAGCTTGAGCTACAACTATAGGCGTCAGGCTCAGAAAAGTAGTTTTGTTTCATTTTCATAGTAAATCTTTAAAACAAATGTCTTTTCACCTTGTCCATAGAGTTGAAGCCTACAGAAACTATTGATCTTTAATATAAAAGTCTTTAAAAAAAATGAGTAGAAGAAATTTGATTGGCCCCAGGTATTATAATGCTAACACTCATTTCTCACTGAATTGCAATCATCTGCATAACTACTATATTCTCTATTTGTTTTGAGCACCCAGCAGAAGGCCTGGCTCATACAAACACCTCATACATGTTTCCTATGTATCCAAAGTTGGTATGTACCAGTGCAGTTCTTTCAGTTGTCTTTGGTTGTTGCCTGTTCTGGTTGCTCAGTTCAGCTACCTTCTCAGTTATTGAGACGTTTGAATTCACTTCTACCTGCACCATTTCTTTACCCTACATTGATTTCAGGCTGAAAACAATAAAAGTAAGTGTCACTGAGAGCAGAGGATTGTCTTTCTGTGATAATAAAACCAGATAAGTACTTGTCTTTTTTTTTAAGTTTCAATTTATTTATTTTGAGAGAGAGAGAATGAGAGTGAGGGAGGAAGGAGCAGAGAAAGGGACAGAGATTGAATTCCAGGCAGGTTCCTCGCTGTCAGCGCAGAGCCCAATGTGAAGCTCAAACTCACGAACCATGAGATCATGACCTGCACTGAAGTCAGATGCTTACCTGACTAAGCCACCCAGTCACCCTGGATAAATACTCAGGGTAAATGAAGATAAATGATGGACAATTGAGTAGGTATTTATTGGGTATTTTGTTAACTATTTGTTCAGAGATTTGATGATTTTAATAGACAAAGTTTTGTTATATCCGTGGGTCAAAGCGAACATTTCCTATAGATAGAATAAAATGTTCACATATGCCTATTAGGTAAAATACGTGCATCCAACCTATTAAGCAGCAGAAGTGAGGTTTTCCTTCACTGAAGCTTCAAGAATCTTAGAAAAAGAGATATAGACACGAACTCTGGGTGGAGTCAGAAAGGAAAATCTAGGACTTATACAATTTCCTGACTTGTTAAAAAAAAAAAAAGGCAGGTAACTGAGTTCACTATTCTTTACAGAGGAAGAATGAGTGGAGAAGAGAATAATATGTAATAGCTGCAACTGATTTGTGTGACTATTGGGTTACATTTAAATTTTGGCAATATCCCCCCGTTCATGCTCTGTCTCTCTCTGTCCCAAAAAAAAAATAAAAATAAAAAAAAATTAAAAAAAAATAAATTTTGGCAATATCTCAATCTACTGATAGAAATTCTACTGTTCAGCTCTTTCCAAAAACCCCTGATCACAATAATAAACAGGTACATACACCTACAGAATTAGTTGAAGCCTCCAGTAAATGGTTTAAGAACATGCATTCTAACAAATGCACCAGTTAATTATTGTGATCATGTACACTTGAGAAACATAGACAAACTGGACTTTTAAATAGGAAACTATAATTTAGATTCTTAGCCTTCCTGTTAATTATCTAGATAACTTTATACATATATTTATATATGTTTTTAGTTAACCTTAGCAGAACTTCAATGAGTATTTATTATGTTTAGAAAGGGTTTTGTGCTCCGTGTTTCAGCTAAATATCTTATTTTATTGAATAATAGCTTCAACAGAGACACTTTCGTTTTAAAATGTTGCTACCATAAAACACTACCGTTCATTTTGTGTTTATCTGATGTGTTATTTTAAAGAGATTTATGGGAACATAGCTTAATTGGAAAAACGCTAACATGAAAGGGTTATATTAGCAGAAGTTTAAGTACATTGAGATGATCTCAATAGCTTTCTGATATACACAACTTCAGACACTATTACACTAATCAAATGAGATGCAGCTATGATTACATGAGTCACTCATAGTGAGATTTTTTTTTAACATAATGGCATAACAATATCAATGAGAATAAAATACATGTATTTGACTTCGCCAAATCAGGTTTGTGACAATCTGGATGATTTGTAGAATACAATGAAACTAAGTTATGTAGTAAATTTGTACTATATCTTATAAAAATAAATAGGCAAATTTGAATCCCAGAAAATATTTATATTGTCTCCAATATATAATTGTATTAATATATTTTTTTTGTAAAGTGAGCTGAAACATATCCTCAATGTAAATTAGTTGTTGAAATATATTCACAGTAAAAATAACCACTAATTCAGCCAAGAAACAACGTTGGTACCAACATTAGGATTTCAAATGATATAAGAATAGGTAGGTAGGTTTCATCTTTTTTTTTTTAATTTCCTTTTTTTTCAACGTTTATTTATTTTGGGGACAGAGAGAGACAGAGCATGAACGGGGGAGGGGCAGAGAGAGAGGGAGACACAGAATCAGAAACAGGCTCCAGGCTCTGAGCCATCAGCCCAGAGCCTGACGCGGGGCTCGAACTCACGGACCGCGAGATCGTGACCTGGCTGAAGTCGGACGCTTAACTGACTGCGCCACCCAGGCGCCCCGGTATGTTTCATCTTTAAGACGAAATACAACGTGGATGTATACCATTTTCATCTTGCTGAAAAGGAAGATGTTATACTCTAATTTTATTAGTCATAAAAGGTGTACTGGTTAGCGCAATGATCAGATTTGTGGTATTACTGAACTGGAAGGCAAGAAATGATAATAGTTTGGAGGAGTGGTAAATTGAATAAATTACTTAGGAACAATTAATATTATGCAACAAAGATGAAACAATACTATACATATGATAATATCAAGGTAATTATTTGGTTTTTAAGAAAGTATTTTCAATTTTTAGCCAATAGAAACATTCCTATACGATACATTTGGATGTCTGTGTGTGTGTGTGTGTGTGTGTGTGTATGCACAAAATAGTGATTTTATTTTTATAGGCTAACATTATGCATATTTTAAATTCTTGGTAGGTGCTATATTTTTCCAAGTGTAGAACTGTTCAACAACATTTGAGAGTGCCCACATTCTCATCTGCAATGTCAGCAATTCCTCTTGCCAATCACAAAAAAAAGTTGTTTTAATTTACATTTTTCTTACTGATACTAAATATGAGCACCTTCTCTTAATGTTCATAGTAAATTTCCAACTTACAGTCTTTCCAAATTTTTCTCCAGACTGCATTTCCCTTATTTATTTAAGTTATAATAAAATTAAGAATTATTTGTAATTTCACTTCACTTAAGATATTTATAATTTTTATCATTTACCTTTTAACTCTGATTAATGTATATTTTGTTATACTTTTAAAATTGTTTATACTGCTAAATATGTATACTTTTTCTTTATTATCATGAGTTGAATCCCTGGCTTAGAGGGTAATCTACATCCCATGTTTTTTTTTTTTTCCTTTTTTTAAAATTTTTACTTCTTTATTTTGAGAGAGAGAGACAGAGAAAGAGAAAAAGTGGGGGGGGGCAGGGACAAAAACAGAGGGAGAGAGGGAATCCCAAGCAGGCTCTGTGTTGAGAGCAGGGCTCGAATCCATGAACCATGAGATCATGACTTGAGCCGAAATCAAGAGTCAGATGCCTAACCGACTGAGCCACCCAGACACTCCTCCCATGTTTTTTAAAGTATTCTCCTAGTATTTTTTTCTCTAATTTATTTATTTATTTGATATTTAAATTTCTGGTATATTGAGAATTCTCTATTTAGAGCAGTAGATTAAAAAATTAAAAAAATGTGTTTACTTTCAGATGGATTAGCAATTAAGATATGATCATTGATAAGTAAGCCCTTTTTCCTCACTGAATTGAATGCAAACACTTTTATATTAAACTTTGTATTTATTCTGTTACACTGATCTAATTCACTATTCCTGTGGAAATACCAAGTTGTAATTATAGTGGTTTTAAGGAAAAATTCAATATTTTGTAAACTCAGTCCTCCATAATTCTTTTTTCTCCATATTTTCTTGTTTTAGGGAAATGTAAACTTCCTTATTCATATTAGAATCTAGAAAAATTTTCCTCAGGGATTATTGTCAATGGAATTTCATTACATTTATATATTATTTTTGGAGGATTGTTTCCTTCTAGAAATTAATTTAGTTGAAATTTAATTGTCTTATTAAGAGTTAGACTATAACTCTCTGTTTCTTCTTATAGTTTCATTGTCCTTAAAAATTGGTATTTCCTTTCTACAAAATGTTTTAAATTTCCTTTCTACAAAATTCTATAAATTTCTAATTATATTTATTCCTTGGGCTTTTACATCTTTGACCATTATTTTGAATATATATTTACATATATGTGTATACTTACTTCCATCCATATAAAGTCCTTGCTTGAGTTAGAGAAAAACTACTTTGTATTTATCTCATATTCAACTATCTTCAAAAAGTCTCTCTCACTTAAGTGTTTTTTACTGAAGTCTCTTGTTATTTCTTAAGTTTGTAATCTTACCATCTTAAAAAAATATGTATTCTTGGCACTTCTTTCTGAAAAGTGTGAAAAATTTCCCTGATCATAATAACACTAGGTGAGGAAAAGCATTCCTATTTTATTCAAGAATTTAATGAAAATAGCTTCAATATTTCATCACATTGTCTGATATTTTCTACAGTGCTTTGAAAATTAACTTTATCCTGTTTACTTTCCTCTTCCTGTTTTACTTAAAATTTTACTATGAATGGTTGTGTTTTATCAATGCACTTGACAGAATCTATTGCTAAATTATTTTATTTTATTTAATTTTTTTCTTTTAAGTGAAATTCCTGGAATAAAAGGTGACTAATCACATTGTGTGTGTGTGTGTGTGTGTGTGTGTGTGTGTGTGTGCGTTTAATGAATTGCTGGATTCGATATACCAATATGTTATTTTTCATGTTCTATTCGTATTTATAAGTGACTACAAATTTGAATTATCTTTATTTGTTAGAATATTAAGTTCATGCTAAATTCCAGCTGTTACTTTAAACTATTCATGAGGAAATTTATTTTGCTTCAATTGGTGAATAGAAATCAGCTGTGAAAATGTTGATGTTCCAAGTCTTTCTTTTCTTCTTTTTAAATTTTTTTTAAGGTTTATTTTTGAGAGAGAGAAAGACATATTGTAAGTGGGCAAGGGGTAGAGAGAGGGAGACACAGAATCCGAAGCAGCCTCCAGGCTCTGAGCTGACAGCACAGAGCCTGACGTGGGGCTCGAACCCCACCAACCACGTGATCATGATGTGGGCTGAAGGATGCTTAACCGACTGAGCCACCCAGGCGCTCCCCCTCATAAATCTTTCATTTAAAGTTGGAGCTTTGGGGCACCTGGGTGGCTCAGGAGGTTAAGCATACAACCATCCAGTTTCAGCTTAGGTCATGATCTCGCGGTTCCCAGGTTTGAGCCCCGCATCACATGGGGCTCTCTGCTGTCAGCATGGAGCCTGCCTCTGATCCTCTGTCTCCCTCTCTCTCTGCACCTCCCCTACTTATTCTCTCTCTTTGTCTGTACAAATAAATAAACTTAAAAAAAAAGAGAAAATAATAAAGTTTTCTCTTAAAACAAGAGAAAATAATAAAGAAAATAAAAACAGAAAATAAAAAAGCTTTAATTGACTTTCTAATCTGTTCTTAGTATTTGAATTTTTTAAGTTCCTTTTATGTAAATGTGTTAGTTTCTATTTTGCTAGAACATATTCAATTTTCTGTAGATTTTCTAATGTATTGCCCTTGTGTTACATATAATATTAATTATAATTTTAATTTTTTCAATACTAGGTTCTTTTATTATTTTCTATATTTGAGTTTAAGATGCTTAAGCAACAAGTAAAAAAAAACCCCGATAATCAAATAACTTTAAATAGCAACATATGTCATATTAGTTAAATTTTATCAATGCTTATTAATAACTGTGTACCTAGTTGTGAAAAAACCTTTATGGACATGATACATCTTTTTTCAAAATGGAAGACACAGTGGAAAAAAGTAGAAAACCAAATAAGGTGTCAAAGCTTAGTAATTGTGCATAGACCTCTGTTCAATATTGTTCAATATTTTCCTGTTTGGATTTCTTGAGGCTAAGCATTTCCTCAGTAGTGGATTCTCAAAGGGACTGACAAAAATAGAACTCTCTATAATGGTATATTTTGTCTTACCAAATCATGGCTTTTAGAATTTCATTGTCATACAATACATTAAACCTCATTTTACTGAAGGAAGGAAGGAAGGAAGGAAGGAAGGAAGGAAGGAAGGAAGGAAGAAAGAAAAAAGAAAAAGACAGAAAGGAAAAAAAAAGAGAGAAAGAGAAAGGAAGGAAAATACTGGAGAGAAGACAGCCCCAGTCTCCTTAAGTCAGCAGCTCAACAACATCAAGACTCAGTTTCTTTCAGTATGTCCCCTCAGCCACCATTAGGGTGATGCTTTTCTTCTTGATGCAGTGGTTGGAAACTTTAACCTTCATCAGATCCACCTGGAGAGCTTGTGACAGCACAGAGTGTCTGCTTTAGTAGATGTGGGCTGGAGTGAGCACAAGATTTACACTGACTCCTCTCATTGTCCCCCCGCCCCCCACCACCAATGGTTGGAAACTTTCCCAATATTTCATGTAGGTTACAGTATCCTTAAGCAAAACATAAAATATCCCTAACCAGTGTCCCATATTAAAAACAATTTTTTCAAAAGCCATGAATTTGCCTTTCCCTCACTTCTTATTTTCTAGAATGTTGCCATATTTCCATAACTAACCAAGGTTTTTACAAGATGATTGAGTTCACTAGTGTTAGATTAGACCTATCAAGATTCATCATCCGGGGATCTTCTACATACCTTATCACTTAGAGGTTAGTAAAAAAAAATGTATTGAAATTTTATAAGTAATAAAAATGGACAGAATGAATGTGGATAAAAAATTAACAGAGCCTTAAATAACGATAAAAGCTAATGTGCATTCGTCTCTTTTTTGACATAAATTAAGTAGCCAAAGATGTATTGGTTTTTTAAAAAATGAATTTGATGTTGTCATTGTTTTATTATTTTTCTTTTTTCACATTTTATTAGTAATAACTTAATTTCCTAATTCTTTGATTTAATTTGTTAATTTAACATTTAATTCACATAATTTAATCTGACTTAATGATGTTACAGTGATAACTATTTATATAAATGCATTCTTACTTGAGTCCCATAGGTTTACTAAATTGTCCTGTTTTTCATTATTTTCTGTTTACTTGCAATTATTTTCCATTTTTGATATTCTCTGGTATCCTGTGGTTATTTTAGGCTATGTTTCTTAATTTTTAAATACATACATTTTCTTTGAATGTGTTTCTACTATTGATTTTTAGGTTTCATTAAATTACACCATATAAAATATCTACCCTTTTGGAACTATATAAGAGTATCTGTATGACAAAGTATATGTTAGGTTTATACAAGTGATACATGGGTAAAAGAAAAAAAATGTTTTCTCTGTAGAGAACAAAATTTTATACATTTAGTGATTGTAAACATTTAAATATTAAGCTCATTGATGACACATTATTCAAATCCTCTGTGTTACTGTTATATATTTGATTTTCTTTATATTTAGCTTATTTCATATACCCATCCTGAAAAAGGTATATTAAATCATCTACTAAATATCTTTTATAAAGTGTCCTTGCATTTCAAACTAGTTTTTATTAATTTATTTTGTTTCTTATGATTGATTCATAAATGTTTCATATCCTTGTGGATTTTAACATTTATTAGTATATATGTGTCCTTCTTTCTCTCTTATAATACTTTTGACCCTTAACTCTCATTTATTGATAAGCTTTATTTCTTCTTTTTCATTTGGATGGCATATATTTGTTTAAGCCTTAGGTTTTGTGTTTTTAGTTTAGTTTAGTTTTGTTTTTGTTTTTAGTTTCTTATAGTTGATATCTATCTGTTTTCTAAATAAACTAATCTTATGGGCTGATTTTATAATCCTTAAAAGTTGGACTCAAAGAATTTTTTTTTCTTCTTCTTCTGCAGAGACACTAACTCACAGATATAAGTCAAACATGAACAAACCATTTCCCACCATCCTGAAAGATAGTGAAAGGAGAAATTTTGTAGCTAAAAATAGAATAAATACTCATTCTTTAGGGGGTTTAAACACAGGCTGATAATTTAGTTAATCCTGTAGATCCCCAAGGGAATTATGTCCTTTCTTATATTTCAAAAAGGGCATTGAAGACTAAATTCAAGCTGATGTATTATAATATAATCAAGTTCCAGTAGCCAGTTTCTTTTAAGCTGTTAGGCCTCAAATAACTTAGGGAATAGTCTGCTGACTGTAGCCTTACACAAAGCTAGAAATTTCCTGGAAAGAGAGTCTGTTCATAGTCTTATCAGGACCTGAATCGCTGTGGCTTTTCACAATTTTGCTCAGGGGCCACAAAGGCAAATGGCACCCTCACCAAGACACCCAATGTAACAATGTCTATATTTTGATAAGAGATTTAGGCAATCCACACTTAGTCTAATAACTGACACTTGATTTTGTGCTTCCCAGTTGTACGTACAATCTGGTTACATTTTTGCTCATTCATCTTATGCCTTTACTGGTTCTTAAGTTCTATTATGCTATTCTATTTTGCATGATCCTTCCCTTCCTTATCAATAATGAATAAAGTCGTATAACTTTAGTCTTTCAAATTATATTCTCACCTGGATGATTTATTCACCAACGGGGTTTCCATAAGAATGAAACACTTTAACTACTTTTCTGTTTTATCCCCTCCCACCATGAAAGCTTAATTTAGAACCCTCACTTGTCTCTGGTTTTATCACCAAAATATAAACTGTGTTACTTTTGGGTTATATATTTTTCTTACATATTTTGTCTTTTGTTTCAATAATCATTACTTACTTTATTTTATTTTATTTTTTTATTTTTTACTTTTTTACTTTTATTTTACTTTATTTTATTTAAGCATAAATTGTTTAATTTAAGAGTTTTACTAACAACTTTTATTTAATGTATTTTCCATATCTTGAGATACCTATAATGATTCAGTTGCTATTTGGCTAGAGGACACATGACTAAATAGATTCTGAATTCTTGCATGTCTAAATACATAGCACTTTTATGTGGACAGTGAAGAGAGGTAGTAACTGAGTAGAAGATTCTAGAATTTCTATCATTTTCTGTCAGTAGTCTGTATGTGTTCTTCCAGTCATTGGCTTATGGAATAGCAGATATCTGTAAGTAAGTTTTTTTGGGGTCTGAAATTTGGTAAGATATCTGTTTATCCTGAAAACGTAGGGATATTGCTATTATGTGTAAGAGTAAGTCTTTAAAATTAATTTTTCTGGAATTATTGAATTTTTCAAAAATAAAGGTTTTGTGTTTGTTTATTTTGTGTGTGTGTGTGTGTGTGTGTGTGTGTGTGTGTTTGTGGTTGTTTTTTGTTTTTTTGTGTTTTTTTTTTTTTTTTGCCTGGACAAATTCTCTTCTGTTCAATTACCATCTCTGCAATATTTTTCTGTTAGGTAATTTCTATTATTTACATGTGGGATTTCCTTCACCTGTTCTTCTTTTATTTTTCCTTCATGAATTCCATTTCCATATATATTACAGACAGAAAGAAAAAAAAACATTGTTATTTAATGTTCTTCAATAATATTACTGTTTCTAATAGTAAAAATCTTGTTTTTCAGCTGATCTACTGAGTTTACAATTTGAAAACCATGGGATTTCTTTTGTTTCAGAAAACCTTTGTGCATATTTTTTCCAGCTTTCTCATTATTTTGTCGCTAATTTTCTCACAATGGAATCTTACCTTTTTCATTTAATGTACTTTAGGGACAGACTTGCCCTAAACAGACTTGTCCAGAAACACTGAGATCAGACTAATATTCTAGACTCTGCCAAATTTCATTACCTTGTAAAAGAATTTGGGAAGCAGAGAGTAACAAATAAAATTTACATGCCCAGACATTGTTACAAGTTTTTAAAATGCATTACTCATTTAATTCTCATAACAACCTTAGTGGTAGGAATTGCTATTTTCTCCATTTTCTGTGTGAGCGAAATGAGGCATAGAGGCATTATGCAACTTGGCCAATGTCATGCACGGCTGGTAGAGTAGAAGAAAGAAGGTTAAACCAAGGAAATATAAGTCATGCACTGAACCATCATGCTATAATATGTATTTTATTAGTTTCCTATCAGTTTATTTCGATCTTAATACGACATATACAAAACATAAACCCTCATCAATTGTCTGTTTTATACATACGTTATCTTAGGAAAGAAGATTTTTGTAAAGACTTGAGAATATAAACAGGACAGCTCAAACTTTTAAGAAAGTTATGGTTTAATGGGCTTGATAGAACATAAATCAATATTCAAACATGAATTTCAACGTTGGTATACCAGTGTGTGCATGTGCATCTGTATACGTGCATGTCAATTGAGAGATTTAAAAATTTACACAAAACATACTCAAAATAGTTACAAAGCAGCTTATTTTTACCAATTTAGCTATGAAACTACCTAAAAATGCCAACAGATACTTAAAAATAAAATGGATCATGGCAGTTATGACATGTAAGTACTATAAATTTTACTTTAATGCATGATTTCTCAACCTAGAAACTATTGGTGTTTGGGGCTAAATAACACTGTTGTGGGGGGTTGTACTGTGCGCTGCAGAATGTTTCGCACCAACATTGTTCTTTACCCACTAGATGCTAGCAGCACCCACTCCTCAGGTGTGACAACCAAAAATACCTCCAGATACTGCCGAATGTCTTTCGGGAGAGAAATTGTCCTTAGTGAAAGTGTCCTTAGTGAAGAACCATTGTCCTAGTGTTATTCTTCAGAGATAACATTATTTATAGTAACAAGGAATAAGCTATATATTTGAAGATTTTTATCTTCAATGGGTGTAGTTATTTAGAGATTTTTTTGTGTTTGTGAAATGGATGTCTATTTTCCCTAAGAGTGTTCCAATAAAAATTAAAACACAGCAGCAATGACAGAACATTTCCGAAAGATTATTTTATTTATCATTTGATACACCCAACTTTGTGATGAATGAGGAGAGGCAATATTACCTCTGTTAATATAAAGGTCATTCTTTTAGGAGCACCTGAGTGGTTCAGTCGGTTGAGCATCTGACTTTGGCTCAGGTCATGATCTCACAGCTTGTGAGTTTGAGTCCCACATCAGACTCTGTGCTGAGAGCTCAGAGCCTAGAGCTTGCTTCAGATTCTGTGTCTCCCTCTCTCTCTGCCCCTCCCCCACTTGTGTTCTGTCTGTCTCTCTCTATCATAAATAAATAAACATTAAAAAAAGTATATTTATAAATTTCATTCATTTAATAAGTGACACTTCTGGAAGAAACGCATGTCATGGTATCCCTTACCCTTATCTCACATCGACACTGAATAACTTCAAGTTGCTTTTTTATTTCTACTTAAAATTCTGGAGGTCTGCATATATTTATAGCTGGGCACAAGCCTTGAATTGTTAATCAAATACCCCATTCTCATCATTCCCTCATTATAGTGTGATTTTTTGTACTTTGGGAAAACTGTCAGAAATGTCACATGACATGATTTCTAAATATCTTTCAGTGAGATGGATTATTACCTAAAGGATGATAGCATAAGTGCACATAAAAACTCTGCTCACAGACTCTTAAAAACTGGGAACAAACTGAGGGTTGATGGGGCGGTGGGAGGGAGGGAAGGATGGGTGATAGGTATTGAGGAGGGCACCTGTTGAGATGAGCACTGGGTGCTGTATGGAAACTGATTTGACAAAAAATATCATATTAAAAAAAAAGAACTTTTGAGTTATATGAGAAAAAAACATGTTTAAGAACATCAAAAAAAAAAACCAACTCTGCTCACAGATGAACTAAGAGTCTATAGCAAAGGATGCATGTCTTATTTGCAAAAGCTATTTGTTGGTTTATTTAGATTTTGTACAGGAGAAATAGACAATATACTATAGAAATAGAGACTGAATATCTTTGAGTCAGACAAATCTTCATTTAAATTACACTTTGTGGGGCTCCTGGTTGGCTCAGTTGGTTAAGTGTCTGACTCCTGATTTTGGCTCAGGTCATGAGCTCATGGTTTGTGGGATTGAGCCCTACTTTGGGCTCCCTGCCAATAGCATGGAGTCTGCTTGGGATTCTTTCTTTCCTCTGTCTCTGCCCCTCCCCTGCTTGTTCTCTTTCTCTTTCTCTCTCTCTCTCTCTCTCTCTCTCTCTCTCTCTCTCCCAAAATAAATAAATAAACATTTAAAAATAAACAAATAATTAAATTCCACTTTGTTTTCTATTGGATGTTTCAGCAAGTTCCTTAACCTCTCTCAATCTTTTCCCCCTTTATATATAGTTTAAATAATAGTTCACTGGGCAAATTTAAGTATAAAATGAAATGATTTGAGGCATCTGGGTGGCTCAGTTGGTTAAGCACCTGACTTCAGCTCAGATCATGATTTCATGGTTTGTGAGTTTGAGACCCATGTCGGGCTCTGTGCTCACAGCTCAGAGCCTGCAGCCTGCTTCAGATTCTGTGTCTCCCTCTCTCTCTGCCCCCTCCCCTGCTTTCTCTCTCTCTCTCTCTCTCTCTCTCAAAAATTAACATTAAAAATATTTTTTAAATGAAATTATTTATGTAAAATATTTAGCATGATACCTTGTGAATTATTCAAAATAATTTTATTATGATATTAATAGTACATATATATATTTTTAATCATTTTAATATAATTTTAATCATGCTAGTAAATTGAGTCTTTATACTAAAGTTAAACTTAAATTAATTTTAAAAATAGGAGTTTTAGTTTTATTGAGGATTTTAATATTTTTCTTAAGAGGAAAGGACTCAATAATGCTTTTAAAACAAGGTGCTAATAAGATTATGCCAAAAAGTTACCTTTGATCACAGCCTGAGGAACAGATAGTAGAAGGACAAGAATGGATGAAGAGAAGATAATTATCAAGTGATTGTAACATCCCAGCATACACATGGTGGCAGATTTTGGTTTTTGATATTGAGAGGAGTCAAAAGATTTAAAAAAAAAATTATGATGTAAATTCACTGAAACTGTTAATAAATGAATAAAGATGATGGAAAGGAGTTGCCAGTGATGACCTATCTTACTGACATGCCGAATGAGATTGATGATTTTGTCATTGCAGTAACATCAATAATAACTAATAACAATAGTAATTAATAATGAAAGTGACATATTTGGAAAAGAACCTGTTAAGGACTGAACAATCACTCTTACCCATCCTATTGATAAAATGTGTGAGTTTATTTCTGGGCATTCTATTCTGTTCCCCTGGTCTAAATGTCTGTTTTTATGCCATATCATACTGTTTCAATTACTATGGATTTATAATATATTTTGCATTCAAGAAGTGTGATTCTTCTTTGTTTTTAATCCCTCAAGATTGCTTTGGCTATTCAGGGTCTTTTGTAGTTTCAAATGAATTTTAGAATTGCTTTTATTATTTCTGTAAAAAAAAGTTTTGAGTGGGAGAAAATATTTGCAAACCATACACCTGAAAATGGATTAAAACCCAAAATGTGTAAGAAATCCAAACAACTCAATAACCAAAAAAAAAAAAAAAAAATTAAAGATGGACAAAAAAGTTAAATATACATTTCTTCAAAGAAAACATACAAATAGTCAAATAAGTATATGAAAAGGTGATCAATATCATTATACATAAGGTAAATGCAAACCAGAACAACAAAGAGATGTCACCTCATACCTCATACCTCATGCACAAAAGATAGTTACGTGTGAGCGAGGATTTGGAGAAACTGAAACCCCTGTCTGTCCATTGTTGGTGGGAATGTAAACTGGTATGACTGCTATGAAAAACAGTATGGAAGTTTCTCGAAAGATTAAAAAAAGAATTACTATATGATTTAGCAATCCCATACTGGGTGCATATTTAAAAGAACTGAAATGAGATTTTGAAGAGAGCTGCATTCTCATTATTACTGTAGCATTTGTCACAATAGCTAAGATATGGAAATAACCTAAATGTCCATTGTTGGATTAATGGATTTAAAAAAAGGAGGTGGCCGGGGCGCCTGGGTGGCACAGTCGGTTAAGTGTCCGACTTCAGCCAGGTCACGATCTCGCGGTCCGTGAGTTCGAGCCCCACGTCGGGCTCTGGGCTGATGGCTCAGAGCCTGGAGCCTGTTTCCGATTCTGTGTCTCCCTCTCTCTGCCCCTCCCCCGTTCATGCTCTGTCTCTCTCTGTCCCAAAAATAAATAAAAACGTTGAAAAAAAAATTTAAAAAATAAATAAATAAATAAAAATAATTAAAAAAAAATTAAAAAAGGAGGTGGATACACACAATGGAATATTGAATAACCTTAAAAAAGAGAGAAGTCCTGCCATGTGGGACAAAATGGGTGAACCCGGCAGACATTACGCCAAGTATAATAAACTAGTCACAGCAGGATAAATACTGCATATTTTCACTTTTATAAGGTATATAAGATAGTCAAACTCATAGGAACAGAGAGTAGAATGGTGGTTTCCAGAGGCTGAGGGAGGGAGCCGTTTAACAGATATAAAGTGGTGAGTTACACGAGGCGGATAAGTTCTAGAGATCTGTCGCACACAAGTATGCCTGTAGTTAACAATACTGCGTCATGTATTTAAAAACTGTTAAGATGGTTGATCTCATGTTAAGTGTTCTTGCCACAATAAAAATAACCTAAATTAAAAGAAACACACCCTAATATAAAGACCTAAATAGACTATGTAAGAAGATGGGAAAATATACTAGTACAAGTCAAAAGAGAGCAGACTGGCTATATTAATCTAAAGCAAAGGTGATTTCAGAGCAATGAGTACTACTACGGCTGGAGAAGACTCTTTCATAATAATAATTGTGTCAGTTTATCAAGAATACAACAAATCCTAAGTGTTTGTGCACTTAATATCGGGGCCTCAATATACCTAAAGCAAAAAATGATAAAACTGTAAGGAGAAATATATAAATCAAAATATATAAGATATTTCAATATCTTCTCTCAAAAACTGATGGAACAAGAGACAGAAAACAGATAAGATTATAAGAATTTTGCTCAACACTATTCAACTTAACCTGACAACATTTATACAAAACTCTGTCCTACAACAATAAAATACATGTGCTTCTCAATTATACATAGGATATTTATTAAGATAGACTATATTCTGGGTCATAAAATATGTCTCAATAAACTTTAGAAGATTTAAGCCTATTAGGATATATTCTCTGGCATCACAGAAAGTAAATCAGCTAGTTATCCCAGGAAGATGTATTTTAAAAGTCTCCAAATATTTAGAAACCAAATTAAATACTTCCAAATAACCTACTACTTAAGAAGAAATCAAAAGGAAAATTAGAAAATAGTTTGAACTGAACAAAAGTGAAAACACAACATATAGAAATTTATAAAATGCTGTTAAAATAGCATACATGGAGAGATTTAAGGCACTGAAATATCTTAGGACTTTATCAGAAAATAATAAAGATATTCATAATATTAGCCTTAGGTTTCCCCTTAAGAAACTATAAAATGAAACCCAAAGAGAGTAAAGGAAAGGAAACCATAAAGATTACCAATTAAATACCAATTAAATACAAATGGAAGAGAAAATCAGTGAAAACAAAAGGTAACTCATTAAGATCAATGCATCAGCAGCACTCTGGTGGCTCAGTAGGTTAAGTGTCTGACCTCAGGCTCAGGTCATGATCTCACTGTTCATGAGTTTGAACCCCACATGGGGCTCTGTGCTGACAGCTCAGAGCCTAGAGCCTGTTTCAATTGGGTGTCTCCCTCTCTCTGCCCTCCCCTGTTTGCACTCTCTCTTTCTTTCTCTCAAAAATAAACAGACATTAAAAAAAAATTTGATAAAATTTAATCATACTGCTGAGGAAAAAGAGGAAGAAGATACAACTTATAAATATCAAGATTTAGAGAATTGATATCACTACAAAACTTGTATCTATATTAAAATGATATGAGAAGGATATGGCAGTAAACTGAATAGCAGAAATGAGCAAAATCCTTGAAACATATAAATATCATTCAGGAAGAAGTAAAGAAACTTAACAGGGGCACCTGAGTGGCTCAGTTGGTTAAACATCCAACTTCAGCTTGGGTCCTGATCTCATACTACGTGAGTTCAAGCCCCATGTTGGGCTCTATGTTGACAGCTCAGAGCCTGGATCCTGCTTTAGATTCTGCTTCTCCCTCTCTTTCTGCTCCCCCCTGCTCATGCTCTGCCTGTCTCTCTCTCTCTCAAAAATAAACATTAAAAAAAAAAAAAACAATGGGGCTATATGTGTTAGAAAATATAAATTATGGTTAAAAACCTTCCCACAAAAAAAAAAAGCCTAAATGGATTCACTAGTTACTTCTAGTAAACATTTATAAGAAAAAACAACAATAACAACAACAAAAACAAAAACCAAAAAAACAAACATTGTTTCTATACAAACTCTTCCAGAACGTTAGCAGGGAAAGAATAAACTTTAACTCATTCTATGAGGAGACAATTCACCTGATATCAAAACCACTAAAAAATATATTACTACAGAAAAGACAACTACAACCACCAACTACAGGGTAATAACCGTTGTCAAAACAGATGCAAAATTCTGAACAAAATTTCAGCAAACCAAACCCAAGGATGTATAAAAACACTAATTCACAGTGAGCAGTGGGGTTAATCTCAGGAACGAAAGATCAGTTTAACATTCAAATATCAAATAATTCTCCACGTTAATATATCAATAAAGAAAACTACATGATCATCTCCAATGACACATCAAAAGCATTGAGCAAAATCCCATATTTGATTTCTTTCCACAAATGTCTTGGATTAATTGGATATTCATATTAAAAAATAAACTTTGATCCATGCTTCATTTCATATAACAAATTTTAAAAGTTGACTATTGCTATAAATGTAAACTACCAAACTATAATACTTCTAGAAAAAAAACATAGGATAAAATATATATGGTTTTAAGTTAGGCAAAGATTTCTTAGAAATGACACCAAAAGCACAATCCTTTGAAGAAGAAATAGATAAACTTGACATGTCCCAAATTAAAATAAAAATGTTTGCTTTTCTAAAAATATGGTTAAAGTAATGAGAGACAAGCCACAGACTGGGAGGAAATATTTGCAAATCAGGTATATAAATAAAAACTCTGAAAAATATATCTAAAAGATAACATCGTTTTTAAATGGACTAAACTTTTGAACAGATAATTACCAAGGAAGATATATAAAGATGCTTATTATCAGTTATTAGGAAACTAAAATTAAAGCCATAGTGACATCATAGTACCTATGTATTAGAATGGTTGAAAGCTAAAAGCAGGGATCATATCAAGTGCTAGCAGATTTGTTTGCATTAACCCAAACTGGAAATAACCAGAACATTCAATAACAGGTTAACGAATAAACAAAGTTTAGTATATTAATACGGTAGAATATTACTCAGAAATAAAAAGTAATGAGTTCTTGATACATGCTACATCTTGAATAATTCTCTAAATAATTATGCTGAGTGAAGCAATCGAAACAAAAATAATTTTAAGAGCACACATACTCTACGAGTCTCTTCATATACATTTGTACAAAATGATACCTAATTTCCAATGACAGAAATTAATTCAGTGTTTGCTTGGGTATAAGATGGACAGAGAGGAATTGTTAAGGGCATGAAGAAAATTCAGGGTGGTGGATATGTTAATTACCTTGATTTTGTTGATGTATTCTCCATGTATACATATGTCAAAACTTATTAAGCTTTGTATGTTAAATAAGTACACTTTATTCTTTGCCGGTAAAATATCAAAAGAAACTTAATTTTAAGAAATTCTGTTCATCAGAGGACATCACAGAGACAGTTGAAAGAAGAAAAAATAAGAAAGCTATTGACTTGTTTAATTAGTACTTGTTATCATTAGCATGATAATTTCCAGCTGGAGGTGCAGAGGCTTCCCACAGGCAAATGGCTGAACCAACTCTGGGGACCGCAACTAAAGGCTTTAAGGATTGCCTTGAACACCAGTGTTTCATTATGGGGAACAAGAGAAAAGGATGAACAGAAAGGAAAGTGAAAATGTTCAGTTTGATGCAATAATCCCATGAACTTTGTCTTCTTCTGTGTTCTTGCTCCAGAGGATTTATGCTGAAGGTTTAAACTTGCCTGTGATGTCCGGAGCTAAAGGAATATACCGTCAGGTGTTTGCCAGATGTTGGTCCATCCAGAAGATAAATAATACAGTTTTTGTCTCAATATTTTATACTATTTTCTTAGTTTTATTTTTTTAACTTATTTATTTATTTTGAGAAAGAGAGTGTGCGCAGGAGAAAGGCAGAGAGAGAGGGAGAAAGAATCCCAAGCAGGCTCAGCACTATCAGTGCTTGAACCCACAAACCAAGAGATCATGACCTGAGCAGAGATCAGGAGTCTGACGCTTAACCAGCTGAGCCACTCAGGCGCCCCTATACTGTCTTTATTTAAAAGTATTTATTAGGTGTATAGAATAATTTTTTTCTTTTAGGAATTATATAATTTGTAATTAATGATTAAATGTTAACATGTGGATTCAAAAAGATATTTAGAATTAAAATTATCATGAACGTATCTCAAGTACTAGCTTGGTCACATTGGAGAAAATTGCCAAATTTTGCACAACTAGGTAGATCAGGAAAGGCCTTTTCACTGCTTCTCAAGGATATTTATCATTAAGTGCACATCACATGTTACCTACTCTTTCTCTTGTCTTTTTAATATCAGAATTGTGATATACACTTTTAGCAATGGGAATAAAAAATATGGAAAAAGTAGCAGGATAAAGCCTATGAGTTCTGTACGATATCTTGCCAACATTTGTATGGAAGGTTTTCTCCATAAGCCTGAGTTTACATGGTAAATTTTCTAACTTAAAAGAGAGTATAACCTAGAAAGCATATTATAAAACTTCAAGGCACTTCTTTTCACCTGACAAGTATATATTGTTAGGTTTCCCCACTGACCTAATTATCCCTTTCTTTTGTGTCACAACAGCTCTTATATAGCAATAGGAGAGAGAAAATAGCCCAAATTTCCTGACCCCTCTCCTGAAGCTAATCCTCAAATGCCATAAGCAAGCAAGACCATTTTAGTAACCTTCTGAAATCTTTTGTGATGCTTCCACAATTCAGTTATGTCTAGATAGCTGCTTGTATATTACTTCTTCCCATCTTCTTCAATTTTTTTTCCTGTTTATTTATGTATTTTGAGAGAGAGAGAGAGAAAAGAGAGAGTGGGGGGGGAGGGGCAGAGAGCGAGAAGGAGAGAGAGAACCCCAATCAGGCTCCACGGAACCATCAGTGTGGAGCCTGATGAGGGGGCTCAATCTCAAGAACCATGCTGGATCGCATGAACCGAACTGTGAGCTCATGACCTGAACCGAAATCAAGAGTCAGATGCATTAACTGACTGAGCTCCCCAGGCTCTCCCCTTCCTCCTATATTCTTTACAACAATCATTATTGACATCTTTGTCTGTGTTTATATAAAGTTATTTTTTTACACACTGGAAAGACTGAACACGATCTCAGAATTTTATTCTATTAGAGGAAAAGAACCTTCAGAGAAAGCAGTGATTCTGGCACCCTACGAATCAGTAAAATTTGAGGATCCGTTTAGAAAATATCTGTCATTCTGACAGCTCTTTCAGGCCTTGAACCAGAAGAACCTGTAATCTCAGAGCTCCACAAAATTACTGATTGGAGTACAGTGAAGGAGAATTGTTACAGGGATGGAAAGGGTGACGGGAAAATAATAGAAATATGAGAAAACACAGTAATAAAGGAAAGGGGACAGGAGTCAAAGGGAATTGCTTAAAGGAGGAACTCAGGGAAGGAGTGCAAAACACATACAAGACTCTGAGCCCCAAAGCAAGGAACACACACAGATGGTCATCCACACAAAAATTCATGTTTGATAGAATTAGTGGTACTTTTTAAAACTATGTTGTGGCCTTGTTTAGTGATATAGTTTCAATACAATATAGGCTATATGATTTAGTGTTCAAGGCAAAAAACAGAAACCAGTCTAAGGATGGGGTGCCTACGTGGCTCAGTCGATTAAGCGCCCGACTTCAGTTCAGGTCATGATCTCACAGTTTATAAGTTCAAGCCCTACATGAGGCTCTGTGCTGACCACTTGGAGCCTGGAACCTACTTTGGATTCTGTGTTTCCTGCTTTCTTTGCCCCTACCCTGGTCTCTCTCTCTCTCTGTCTCTCTGAAATAAGTAAGCAATAAAAAAAAAAAAAAAAAAAAAGAAAAGAAAAGAAAAGAAAGAAAGAAAAAGAAACCAGTCTAAGGAAAAATAGAATTTACTAACCGAATTAGGTGCTTACAAAATAGTGCAAAGGGCTAAAGGAGCCAATTCTAGGTTGGGACCCTAGAGTGATCTCAAGAAGAACCCAGAACGACCCCACTCGGAAGGTAGGCTGTTCTAGGGTGGGCCATAAAGCCATCTGTACTACCAGAGAAACCTTGGATAACAGAAAATTGAAATGACACACACAGTTGTAACCCATGGAATAATTAGTAAGATCAAGAGGCTACTGCTTCTCTGGAAAGCTGAAGAGCGGGCACTGGGTCCTGTTGCAAGAGAACCATGATCTTCCTAAAGAATCAGGGTAGCCAGAGTTGAAGGAAGAGGGCCTTTCTTGGCTTTGATTTCCAAATCTCATGGAAGCACATTTGAAGGTGGAAAAATAATTCATATCTAAAACCCCAGCTGCAAAGGAGTTTTAAAAATGTAGTTTTAAGCACTATAAATTCTCCAAATAGAGGACAGATAAAATAGGTTGAGGGAGATAATCGTAATATCAACACCTTAGGAGATTATATATATATATACATATACATATACGAGGAGATATATATATATATATATATATATATATATATCCTCATTTTACATCCAGCAATAGAAAGTTGCAAACTCCCAAGAGTTGCCTACATATAGTACTATAAATATGCATAGTTCTTTGGAAGAATTAGACATGTTTCTTTCTATACTTAATATTTGTGACCTATAGGAAGTGAGATGAGGCACCATACAAGCACATACTATCATGTAACTTCCGTTCCAGGAATTTTATTTTGACCATTCCGTGCTAACATGGGGCTCAGAAAATATCTCAGTTTGTGTTAAACACAATACCTAAAAAGTTTTAGGTAAATATGAAACTGTGATTTTCAAATTTGGTGTTTTTGGTAATTAAGATATTTCAAGTCTCCTATGAAAAATACTCCATAACAAGGATGATTTGAAAATATTGAATGAAAGTTGCATCATTCCCATGCTGAACTTTATCACTCAGAATATATAGCATTTTAATACAAACTATATTACATAGATGCCTGTTGGCATGGGGAATTCACTAGCAAAACTTCATGTGAATTAACAACTCTCAATGCACTGTGAGATATTTGTCTTCCATAGATTTAGCATTTTCAATTCTTTTCTTTTCTTCACAGTAGAAAATATAAAGCAACACGTTCTTCATACTGGACTCTACTGAAAGAATCCCCTGAAAAGGTGATATTTTCTTAGTAAATATTTACATCATCACTATCACTGTTTGGATCCTTTATACCTCTCATCTAGGTACTACAATACATTTCTGACTTTTTTTGACCTATCTGATTTCTCTCCTTATCCTCACGAGTTCATCTTAAAACGTAATTCTAATTCTTTCACTTCTGGGTTCACCTTATCACTATTTTTAATGAATTCCCATGGGTACCTCTATTTCTTTAGTCCAAATTCATTAGTTATCACTGAATGTCACCCTTGTCACTACAACTGTCTTATCTTTCCGTTGTCCTAGTCATTATATAACGTTCGTAAAGTTCAAGTGTTATGTTGCCACCAAATCATTTCTTTTTTTTTTAATTGTTTAAAGTTTTTTATTTATTTTTGAGAGAGAGAAAGAGAGAGCAAGCAGAGGTGTAGGGAGAGGAGAGAGAATCCCATGCAGGCTCTGTGCTGTCGGCACAGAGACCGACACAAAGCTCAAACTCATGAACCGTGAGATCCAAAACCAAGAGTCAGATGCTTAACCAACAGAGCTACCCAGGTGCTCTGCCGGAATATCATATCTTACTTTTTCCCCACAAGCTGCCACTAACACATATTTCTCATGTTGTTCATTTACCTGCCACATACATTCTTCTCCATTTCCCACTACTGAAGGTTACCATCCTTCACAAATGAGCTCAAATGTTACCTCCTTCAGATTTCTTTCCCTATCATCTTCATCAGGAATGATTTATTTTTCCTCTGAAATTTTAAAGACATACATATTTCAGGTTCTCTTATGGCAGGTGACAATCTCTCTTGTTTAATAACTATTTTGTGGCCTCTTCCATGCAGCTGACAAGGAGAGACAATGTTTACATTTACATCCCCATACTGCCAGCATAATGACATGCCGAGTAGACAGTAAGTTATTAATTGAATACATACATTCATGAATCATTCTAGAGAAATAAATCATTTCTGTTTATTGAAAGCATGAAAACAACTTCATATCCAGCTTTCTTTCTACTTTTTCCTTCCCCTGACATCGTATAGAAAGTTGCTTGAAGCAGTTTTGCAATTTTCTAACTAAGAAATAATTCATGCATAGCCTTTTTCATATGACTTCACATAACCCACTTTGTAGAATTCTGAGCTTTATTATGAATCAGAGCTCAAAGTTTTCAAATTTATGGGTAAAATTGTGTTGGGGATTATATGACAAAATCAATGCACAGCCAACTTTTAAAATAGCATTTTATAAACTACATAATTGTACATTTGTGCTAATTCACTTCATCTACGTTTCTTACAAAAACTTAAAGTGGGTTACTATTTTTCATATTTCTGAGAGATTTATCACATTAATTTTTAAGACATAAGATACTTCTTACAAAAGCTTAAAAATTAAGTAAAAATCAGACATTCTTTTTTTTCATTCTGGGACAACGATGAAAAGTAGAATAAAACCTAACACACACGCACACACATACACATGCACACAAACACAAGCACAAACAATTATTATTGTATAGAAATTTCTAGAAACATTGGACTTTATAAATAATAATATCAAGTTGTACACAATAACGTACATGTGTAATTTCAGTGTCTTTAAAATTATATTGAGTGATATGGAAATTTGAAATAATGTAAATATATAGCTTTGGGAGGGAGTCAGATTTATTTTATTGTCATTCACCCAGAATGTTGAAAGCCAGCTTGCAAAGAAGAATACTCAACTCAAATACAATGTGATTTAAAAACCAGGGGAAAGAAACCACTGTAAGTTGTCTTGATTGAATAGTTATTTAGGTATTAGGCTAAGACTTAGAAGCTGAACATTATATGCAGGACAACATTGTAAATGGGAAATTTGGGAACATTTCTTAAATTTTTTTGGGGGGGCAGACAAGTTAGTCATAATCTTATTACTTACATTCACAGAATGTTAAGTCAAACTCTTCTCTCTTTAGCTGCTTCCTTAAGATATTTTCCCCCTCACCAACACTTATGGCCACATATACATAGCCATTGTTCTCACCAGGAGGACCCCAAATACCCCAAGTAGCTTCCTAACCTGCCTTCAGCCCAGCCCCTGCCAATTCTCTCTCTCCAGGAAATTGCATTATAAGGGTTTAAAATTGCAAATGTGATACATATTTCCATATTTGAAATGTTTTAATAAATGTCCAGTTTCATCAAAATGAACTCTGAAGTCGTCCTGGAATACATGGCCTTCCATGACCTCAGTCTCACCTATGTTATTCAGCCTCAATTTTCGCCACTCCAGTGTTGTTTGAGCAGTTCAACAATAGGTATGCCGTCTGATCCCAAATAGCTTTTCAACTATTTTATTCTCTAAAGAGTTAGAAAACAGCGATACACCTGGCCAAAAGTAATTAGTTACTAGCAAGTGATCCTTCTCTCAGGGAATTTCCTTAACTGATTTTAACTTATGATATGTTTAAAAAAACACCTTAATATTTTATGTTGGGAAAAGCATTAGTAAAAAAAAAAATAAATGAAAATTCAATACTTCGATCATTTTACAAATATATGTTAAGGACATATGATAGATCAAGCTCAAGTGAGCCTTTAGGAGTCTTAGACCAAAGAAACAGTCCTTAAGAAATCATTTATCTAAGAAGGACAGAGAAGTTGGACTTAGTGGTCAGATCACAAAGCTAGTGCATCCAGAGGGCTAGTCCTGTGGAGACTCTGTATTTCTTCCTTTCCTTCACAGCTTTAGGGATGGTTTTCCTGTTTACTTTATTTCTTTGCTTCCTATCACTTTTCTTTGTTGTTAAATGTGGGTTAGTGATATTGAGAGAGATTAAGGAATTTTCCAAAGAAAGTAAAGACAGTCTTTTCAGCCCTTGCTGGGGTAGAACGAGTATAGAAAAGAGGGTGGTTCCAGAGCTCAAGGTGATGAGTGTAGTCGGGAGGCAAGTGAAGACTCAAAACAGACCCAAAAGTAGCTGCTAAGAGTAAGGTGACAAGAGAGAAAGAGACTGTGGCACAAATTGGGCCACGAGTAGAATTAAAAAAAAACAAACAAAAAAGGTTGGGGGGGTGTGCCTGGGTGGCTCAGTCAGTTAAGTGTCCAACTTCGGCTCAGTTCATAATCTCATGGCTCATGAGTTCCAGCCCCTCATCCAGCCCTGTGCTGAGACCTCAGACCCTGGAGCCTGGAACCTGGAACCTGCTTCAGATTCTGTCTCTGTCTCTCTCTGTCCCTCCCTTGCTCATGCACAGTCTCTGTCTCTCTCTCTCTCTCTCTCTCTCTCTCTGTCTTTCAATTATAAATAAACATTTTTTAAAAAAGGCAGAGAAGAAGCAGATTAACTCCTTAAAAATATCATGGACAGGAGACATTGAAAGCAGAGTATGTGTCAACCCTGAGTTTTCCTTGGGGAAAAAAAAAAGCCTCCAAAAACACAAACAAAATTCTCTTCCTGCATTCCTGATTTCACACAGAAGTACCTGAAAATTTTTTTCAGGCACAGCTAGGCTCTCTGAATATTCAAAATACCTAAAGTAGGTCAGTCTGAAATAAAGATGTTTAATCTTTATGAACATCCTTCTAGTTCATTCAGAAATCACTACGAAAATATTATAATAATGATAGGTAGCAGAATGTCAGTTGTTCATATTAAGAACATATTAAGTAGGATCATTCTTACCTTCCTGTGTGCCTGACCATATGGACAAACTCTCTGAATCAAGGAGAGGAGGCAGGGAATCCAAGAAATGCGATATTCCATTTGCTGACTTTTGAGCTGTGTTGTTTATAGTTTACAAGTTCATGTAATTTCATAGGTGGGATTTCACAGTTAGCAGAATGATGAGGGAGGCAGATGGCACAATCATTTATTAAAAAATCAGCCACCTTCTCATATATATGATAGCTCTTACTTCATTCTTTGGGATTTGCATTCTAAATGATTAAGGATCCAGTAAGACAGCATGAAACCTCATTAACAAAGATATATCTTCAGGCCTCTACCTGAAGGGGAAGAGGTGATTTTTCCACCTCATAGCCCTCAGTTTAAATACCTGCTGATTTGTTTTATCTCTACTTAGTTGAAAGTATTTCAGCCACATTAATGCAGCTTTTAACTATAGAAACCGACAGAATACAAAATCAAGGTTTTAGCTATAGCCTAAAATAAACAAACCAGAAAATTTTTCACTTATGAAGCTTCTACTTCCTATGGCATTGTGCAATATATTAGTGGTTAACTAAGGGCTTCTCTTGATGCTAAGGGAAGAAGGGATAAACCAACCTCTGTGATTTCCCAGTTCATTACGAAAACCCACACAGCAGATTTGCTTTTAAACTGATGTGGTGTCTTTGGCTTTTGCTTTGAAGTAAGATGCTGAAAGCGATACCGAGTGGCAGAGACCATATATTCTCACAGTACATATAAGCAGAGGTGGTCTCATAATTAAGGTTTAAGCAGAGCATGCTCCTGCTGTTTCTCCAATCACTGTTGAAGGTAATAATAGCATTATAGATTAGATAGCAAATTGCAACAAAGTTAAGCAACTGCATCATAAAAAGCAATATTGATGTGTAAAAGAATTAGGTAAACTTAGTCAATGAAGCATAACATTTCATTCATATTAACCTCCAGCAGGGCCCTCACAGTCCTAGGCATTGATCCAATCATATGCTTGCCTAAGTATTTTCTACCTTCTGTGCAGTCACTTACCTCTTTGCTGCAACACCCACTCTCATCTTTAGAAATGCATTGCATTCTCACTTTTACTGGATAGATCCTCACAAAAGGAAGTGGGAGGCTATTTTCAGCAAAAAACTGTACAGAAGCGGTTAAAGTTGCAGAAGCCAGAAAAGCACCCAGAATCCCTGGACTTTGTTTTCACCTGACTCGGCCCTAGAAGGGTTCCTTCGAACATGGTGATCCTACTGACTTCATAGGATAGTGGATGTCCAAGGCACATAAGCCCTTCAGGTGGTAGTTAGGTTGAAGAATAATGCTGCAGTGTTGGGGGGTCGGGGGTGGGGGGGCAGGGGAGGATGGGTGGGTGTGATTTTCTTTAGATGGCTTACTTTTTATCCCAAGGTGGATGATATCCCAATCAACATTTTTCAACCCAACTTCCATGGTAAACAATAGAAGTTTTATAAGCAAGATTAACCATTTAAGTCAGTGAAAAGAATTGTCACTCTCAGAATGAAAAAGGGGTGTTTGGTCGGGTGAATTTGGGAAAATGAGAGCAGAGGATTTTAGTGATGTCTAGAGATTCCACGGAGAAGGAGAAGTTTTGTTTTTGTTATTGTTTTTTTTTTACCCTGATTCCTGTAAAAACAGAAGGAATTATTATGTCTCTCAATAATCTACCATAGTAGATGATAAATAACTTTTCAGGAGATTCAAGAAAGTGGTAGAGAGTGTAAAATCAAGGCCCAGTGAGAGACACATTGATACCTAAGATAAAAGGCAAATATGAAGAAACACAAAAACAGGTGCTCAAAAAGTTTTCCTCAATATGTTAATTTCTTCTTATAACTGGGATCAGGACCAACCACACTCAAATGCTAGAGAAGATAAAAATGAGCCAGCTACGTTATGTTAAAGTATCAGAAATAATCTGCTATAAGTTTTTTAACTACGCCAAAATGAAATAGTTGTCTGTTCTGGTGGGTCACCATCTCGACTAAGTATAATTATTTTAATAAAAATGTTTTCCATGTTTAATAAAAGTCTGATGTCAACATTGAACATATCGAATAACAGCACTGAATGATTGGAAGAACATATTAATTTGAGAAGAAAATATGTGTTTAGGTTTTTTTTTTTAATTTGTGGAAATCAATTTTACCACATAAAACATTTATAAATCTGCCTGTCACCAGTCTATCACAAAGATTTTCACAGAAAAATGTCAGAATGAGCAGAGACTTTCGTATGTTTGCTTTATTTCTAACATTCTCTCTTCTTAGGAGGAAATATAGGGACAAAATAACCTACTTGTTTTTTTGTCGTTTACAAAAGATTTGAGATCTTCCAATTTCTCATCACACTACATGAAAACCAGTTTTTCAGATTGAAATATGAATGAAGAGATTACATGTACTTCCTTTCCCGTCAAAACTTCTATAAGCTTTGATCCCTAGGAATATATCTCTCACTCTTCCTTTTTCTATTTCTCTTACTTTCCCTCTTGCTTTCTCCACATCTCTCTGTCTATCCACAAGACAGACAGAGTGAAAATCACTAATCTCCTATTGATTACTTAAATAATTATATGTCCTTGTAATTTTTCTCAGAGGTGTTTCATCTGCTAGATCTTTCACCTCCAGATGTTAATGTTTGCTGAACTGAAGGGTACGTGATCTTTAAAGGATTGTTAAAATTATAGTGCACAAAGACAAGATGATTCAAGGTTGCTTCAAAGTTATAACTCAAAAAGTCTTTAGGTAATTAAAAAATGAGAATGTATACCTGAATTAATGTGAACTGAAGAAATTGAATAAGTAATTTTTAAAAACGTTGCCTGCCTAATTCAGACCTATGGAACAGTGTTTTCCTTAATAAACAGGATACATGTTTTGTTTTGTTTTCCACTTCAATTTATGTATCTTATATTTCATTTTTTTAATTTTTCTCACTTCTTCACTCATGAAATAGAGAATTTAATAGGGGGAAAAACAAGAAGTAGAATACATTTAGTACAGGAAAAAATATTAATTGCTTGAAAATGCAAAGTGAGGAAAGAAATCAATTGTCAGTAAACAGCACAGAATGAAACCTCTTGACCTTGTCAGATGCTTTATGGGAGAGACCCTTCAATCAGAAATGTGCTGATGCTAAATTATCACAGGATTTGATCTATCCTCTAATAATTGAAAACTCCCACTCCTGGAAGAGAACCAGATTTCTGAACAGCCACTAATTTTTCAGAGTGGAAATTTAGTACTGAGGAGATTGCACACTTATCCACTAAGATTTGTATTTGTATTTTATGGCCCATCACATTCAATATTAGGCTCTGATTATAAATAGCTACATTATGTTTTGAGATGCACTAATCTGTAATGTGCTATTGCAATTAATAATATATATATATATACACACACACACACATATATATACACATATATACGTATATATATATATACATGTGTGTATATATATATATATATATATATAATTTAGCTTATTACCGTTAGCATCATTCTTTTAAATATCACAGTATGTGAAAAACTAAACCATAAATAAAGATAAATGCCATTAATGCAATATCTGTGTTGAATCTTAGTTGCCTACATCTTGCCCATGAAGAAGATGGTAACTTTGAATTCATCAGGTGTTTCTGTATAGGGAAATAACATAAAGAGGAGAATAACCAACATTTTTCTTCAAGTTTTCCACTTTATATGTGCAATATGCTTTGCATCATTTTATCATTGAAAAGTCTCTCATTCTCAGATTATTTCTGAATAGTAAAAGCATCTAAAGTAAATCACAAATTGATGATTCATGTGCATATGTAATGAAATGACCCAAGATGAGTTTTCTGGATATTAAAAATAGCTATTCTAGAGATTTCTAGAAAATGTAAAATAACTTTTACTTGAAGTTTTAATACCTATGACGCTTTATTAATAGCTCTTTTCTACTCTGGCAGGTATAACAACTATTAGAAGAAAATGAGAGAATGCATGTCAAGGATGAAACCACTTTAGCAAAAAAAATATATATATGTATATTTATATATAATATAATTATTATTATAGTATAGTATAGTATATTAAGGTTAACTCTGGAATTAAAAACAGAGTCTAAACAGTACTATACCCTTTTAGTTGAAACACATAAAAGAAGTTTTAAAAAATAGTGTCGAGGCAGCTGGGTGGCTCAGTAAATTGATCATCTAACTCTTGATTTCATCTCATCTCAGGTCATGGGTTTGAGCTGAGTGTGGAGCCTGCTTAAGATTCTCTCTCTCTCTCTCTCTCTCGTCCTCTGCCCCTCTCCCGTGCTCATGCTTTATTTCTACATAAAATTTAAAAAAAATAATAAAAAAATTAAAAAGGCATGTCTATGTATAAAACTTAGTTAACTTGAACACTCTTAATACTCATTCAACAGATCAATTTGAGCACTTACTAAGCACTAGGATTACACAAGATGTTAAAAACATAATGATGAACATATCAAAGTTTCTTACCTCAAAAAACTTTGTGTGGGAGGCAGACAAGTTTAATAAATGCTGCGATTGCCATAGATACCATAAAGATGAGAGTAAGTATAAAGGTTTCATGTCTGGGCTGCAGGGAATGGTTAGAGTAGACTCTCAAGAAGTGACTTGCTCACTAACACTTGAAACATCCCCAGAGATTTTTTTTTTTTTCAACGTTTATTTATTTTTGGGACAGAGAGAGACAGAGCATGAACGGGGGAGGGGCAGAGAGAGAGGGAGACACAGAATTGGAAACAGGCTCCAGGCTCTGAGCCATCAGCCCAGAGCCTGACGCGGGGCTCGAACTCCCGGACCGCGAGATCGTGACCTGGCTGAAGTCGGATGCTTAACCGACTGCGCCACCCAGGCGCCCCAACATCCCCAGAGATTTTAAGCAGGAAGTGACATGATCTTATTTGCTCTTTACATAGCCAAAGAACTTCAAAGGAAAGACTTGACAATGAATGGTGGTGACTCTTTGGCATCAAATGGCGACTTAAAAAAGTAGTATGTAGAACAATCCTTGGACCCGTGAAAAGAAAATTAAATTGCTTGGGAAGCTGCTTCCAAAACTAATAGTGGTAGTGGCAGTGTATAAACAGTCAAGAAAGGCTTTGCTGTTTTGTTCAAAGTAGATGAGGTCTACTTGATGCAACTATGTCTCCTGGTATCTTCCCTGCCAAATTCTATATATTTTCTTCATCTGAAACTATTGAGACAAATACCTATAATTTCAGTTCAGTGTATACCTCCAGACAACCTGACACTTTCTTAGCTGATTCTTAGTTGTTAGAATTCCAACTTCTGAGAAGAGGAAAGGGCACTTTTGGGGTAGAGACAAACCTGGACTTGAATGCTATATTTTAGGGATAATTTCTCAAAACTCCCAAATGATACTTTTTCATCTTCTTGAGAAACTTATAAAATAGGGTTACTATTAATTCACAGTATTTTAGAGAGAATTAAATGAGGAAATACACAGTCTGGAAAATAGGTTAAGCCAAATAAATTGTTGTGTTTTTTTTCTCCTTATATTTGATAAGAATCTTATTGGACTAATTAAACCTTTAATTTTTTTTAAGTTTATTTATTTATTTTGAGAAAGACAGAGACAGCACGAGTGGGGTGGGGCAGAGACAGAGACACACAGACAGACAGACAAAATGCAGACAAAATCCCAAGGAAGTCCACACTGTCAAGACAAAGCCCAACAGAGGGCTTGATCTCACAAAACCTCAAGATCATGACCTGGGCCAAAACAACATTTAGATGTGCAACTGCTGAGCCACCTAGCTTCCCCACTAAATAAACTTTTTTTTTTTTTTTTAATTTCAGCCTAATTATATTTGTTTATTCAGTCAACCACCATTTGGAGTGAGATGAATAGTCCATTGAAATACAGTAAAAATGCCTCTTTCACTAACTAGACCTGTAACTACTATAAAGAACTTCTTGGGGCGCCTGGGTGGCGCAGTCGGTTAAGTGGCCGACTTCAACCAGGTCACCATCTCGCGGTCCGTGAGTTCGAGCCCCGCGTCAGGCTCTGGGCGGATGGCTCAGAGCCTGGAGCCTGTTTCTGATTCTGTGTCTCCCTCTCTCTCTGCCCCTCCCCTGTTCATGCTCTGTCTCTCTCTGTCCCCCAAAAAATAAATAAACGTTAAAAAAAAAATTAAAAAAAAAAAAAAAGAACTTCTTTGTGATTGAGTGTACTCATTTGGGAAATACGCATATTGAACCTGATGATCCCTGGTATCCTTTCTTGTTACAAAAAGAACAGTTCATTTATAAAATGATACAGGAAGGGGTGCCTGGGTAACACAGTTGGCTAAGCATCTGACTTCAGCTCAGGTCATGATCTAATGGTTCATGAGTTCGAGCCCTGCATCGGGCTCCCTGCTATCAGCACAGAGCCTGCTTCAGATCCTCTGTCCCCATCTCTCTCTGCCCCTCCTCTGCTCTCTCACTCTCTCTTTCAAAAATAAATATTTAATACAAAAATAATAAAATATTTTTTAAAATGATATGAGAATTAATAGCATATTAAGCATCAGAAAAAAGGAATGGATGAGAAGAGCAAGTATTCACAATAATACAAAAATCCCTCCACAGTCTAGAAGTATGTATGAAAGTATCTCAATGTCTGAGTGATATACTAAGACATATAATAAACTCAGGTAGAAATATGTCTTTTTGAAGGTAGCATACCACAAAAGATTTTACTTACTGATTTTAATAGTATAAAAAATTCCTAATCTAATAAACAGGTAGGATTATGATTATCAGATAAAGTAAAAGATGTCCAGTGAAATTTGAAGTTTAGACAAACCACATTTTAAAAGTATAATATGTCCCATACAATATTTAGAATATACTTATACTAAAAAATATTTTTATCTGAAATGCAGATTTAATTGGACATCCTGTATTCTTTTAACTAGATATAGCAAAAGTAATGGAGTTTACCAAATAAGCTCTCTATGTTTAACAATACGTTAAACATTTCCTTAACCTGATAATTAAGAAAGATTAACTTTGGTCCAGGTAAATTCATTCATCATTTATTAATTCATTATGTCAGAAGTATCTCATCTGTCCAGTCCTATACAAGGCATTGAGCAGTCAATCTTTAACAAATACAAGGGTGTACCCTCATGAACTTCATAGAGATATATACCATAGAGATAAATTCCACAAATAAAAAAGGATCTTGATTTGCCTCCAGTTACCTTTTCCTAAGAAACTAATGTTAACTATTAATCCTTATGAATAAGATAAAAAGTGTGATTGCCTGAAATTCCCCAGCAGGTTTTATTATTAAACATACTCTAAACTAGCATAATATATTAACAATAATTAACTAACCAAAATCTTAACATCTTAACTCCCTGGGAATTTTAGAACCAGATTCATCTAAGAGCTATGCTATCAGAACTGTCCCACTCTCTCCACTACTGTTTTGATCCTATTATGTTTTGATCCCACCCAACTCCAGGACATTTACTCTTCCCACAGCCCTCATTATTGACCACAGATTGTTCCTGATCTTTACTTACTGACCTAAGAACAACTGAAGTATGAAAAATAATGAGTGAATGAATTAATAAATGAATGAATAAGGTAAGTGAGTGGGTGAGTGAGTGATTGAGTGAGTAAGCAAGCCAGCCCTGTCTTTGTCACCGTATCAACTTTCTGCTTTATATGTCTATGGAGGACACATTCTCTCTGCATAAGAACCCTCTTCTGTGAACTGTGGCTATGGGAAAATGTTCATAGCCCCTTTGGCAGAAATAGTCACTTCTTAATTGAAATGTACTCCGGAAATGAAGGTAGACTTTGTATAGTATTAGGACATTTCTTATGAAACACTTACTTCTCATGACTACTTTCTTCCATATCACTGTCCCTAAACCCTCCACAAAAGCTAACTCATGATATTTAATACCTTTATGTCTGAGATACTGTGAGTTACAAGGCCACAAACCTAAGGCATACCTACTATCAAATACTTCCAAACAGATTTAAAAATGGTACCGATGTTCCTAATCTTGACTATACCCATTGAATAAATAATTAATGCTATTAATTCATATTAAAGACCGTGTTTCAAATGGCAACAAGTAGATTACAAATGATTATGTGTTTAAAAGGGAAAAAACGTTATTATATCATCAACTTGCAAACCATTTAAAAAATATGGTAATAATGAGCAGATTTAACTTTTTTCTGCCTATATACTGACTGAGGCACTGTGGTAAAAATAAAGAGTGGGGGTGGGGGGCGCCTGGGTGGCTCAGTCGGTTGAGCGTCCGACTTCGGCTCAGGTAATGATGTCGCGGTCCGTGAGTTCAAGCCCTGCGTCAGGCTCTGTGCTGACCGCTCAGAGCCTGGATCCTGTTTCAGATTCTGTGTCTCCCTCTCTCTCTGACCCTCCCCGATTCATGCTCTGTCTCTCTCTGTCTCAAAAATAAAAGTTAAAAAAAATTTAAAAAAATAAATAAATAAAGAGTGGGGGCACCTGCATGGCTTAGTAGGTTAAGCATTAGACTTCAGCTCAGGTCATGATCTCACGGTTTGTGAGTTCCATCCCCGCGTCTGGCTCTGTGCTGACAGTTCAGAGCCTGCTTTGGATTCTGTGTCTCCTCCTCTCTCTGCTTCTCCCATGCTCATGCTCTGTCTCTCTGTTAAATTTAAAAAAATAAATAAATAAATAAATAAATAGTTAAAAGAGCTTGGAAGAGAGAGACTTAGCCTATGACTCTAAAAAACTGTTAAGACATTTAGAGAATTATTTAACTTTCTTGGCTTCAGTTTTTCCATCTATTAAATAGAAAATAAGAATGGGAAAGAAGAGTGGAAGAACAATTTCCTGTGTATTCTCTAGATTTTTTCATCTAAGCCTAAATAGTATGCATTACATTTAGTGATAAAGGATCAGACTCATCAATAGAAAATTCTCTTCTTGGGAGTGTGTGTGTGTGTGTGTGTGTGTGTGTGTATGGGTGTTTAATCTATCTCTAATACAATTCAAATGAATTCATTAAATATCTACTGAGGGCTTTATGCATGAAAAGTATTGATCTCGTATACTTTGCATTGCTATCGTATACTCTTCTCATTATTAATGGAAAATAAAATGTACCCGATTCTCTTACTTAGGTGTTGAGAAGGTCATACTGCATGCCCCTGAAACTAGTAATGTAATTATAAAAGGCACAGCCCTAACTATAATCCACCAAAGAATATTTTAGTGACAGAAGCATATAATCTAGATGATCTCCCTTCTTAGAGGAATCTAAAAATTATTCACCGCTTCAACCCACCCACTGAAACACCCTCAAATGAGTTTGAGACCTTGCCGCCTTTTAACCTTTTCATTTCTGCAAAATGCTACTCTTGGAATGATATTCATACACACCATAATTTTCTTAAGCATTCTTGCTCATAGAGAAAGTAAAACACTGGAGATGACAGGGAGGTGTCTAATATTCCTGTGAAGATGGAATTGGGTAAAAATCAGCTGAAATAGCAGATCATTTTCTGAGTCTCATGAGTATATGCAGTCTCAGTTTTTATCCCTCTTTCCATCATTCCCTCACCTCGATTGTCTTTGGACCCCATTTCTTGTTTCTGGAGCCCTTGGATCCCCATGTCAATCAGTTACTCTTTGGATACTTTTTGGTTCTTTGGCTCACACTTCTTGTCTGACCACCCTCTGTTAACCACCTGCTTCAGTGAAATAAATATTGATTTCTGCCTTTACCGGTTGTAGGTTCCAAGTACTTTAATATTTCACACTTGCTCTCCTTCCCAAGTACCCTTCTTCAACATCCCAAAGGATCAATCATTTCTGATATAAGTAATAAATGTGTCAACACTCTTTTTAAAGTGTTACGTTTTCATTGCACTAACTGTGGTCAGAAGTAATTCCTCAGTATCTGGCATTGAAATTGCCTGTTTCAAAAGCCTCCACTACTCTATCCACACATCTGGGGAAATAGAGATAATTGCCGCACGTATGCTGATCCTGTCCTTAGAGCTTTTCACACATCAAGAGCAAGGCCACTTTCTCCTCATTAGTGCAGCAAGCACCTGTCCACACATTGTGATTTTAAAAGCTGTGAGAAGATCTTAGTGCTTCTCCAACAGTGTTTCCCCCTCCCTGTAATTCCTTTAATTGGGAGAAAGTCTTTCATATGAAAAAAAATAATAAATGGCTGATATGAGATCATTTCCTAAGAAAAGGATTCAAAAATTAAGACACATTAAAAAAAAAGAAGAAGAAGAAAAGAAAGAAACAAGGATACTCAGCAACATGATTCTGAAGGAAAGGAGGCATATAAATGTGAAGATGTTTCATAAAAAAGGGATTTTAATTGGAAAAAGGAAATTGAAAGCCACAACAAAATGATATGCTCTTCAATTTTTACATTTTGCTTTCTGCATACCCCACTTTGATCCTACTGCCAAAGAGCTCCTTTAACTCCTTTAACATAATTTAAACAAAGTTTCAAAGTCATTAGGGACCCTATGACTCTTCAGTTGATAAAGTGTGGATATTTGGTTATATATGGAAACTCTTTTCACCAGAGATGACCTACCTCACTTTTCAGTTACCTTCCAATACCTAGAACATATGAACTATTCCAGACAATTTACACAGGCGTTTATAAGAGATCATGGAATGCCATTATGCCATATGTCTTCAAACGAAAAGAATTTACCAAATTCCATATCAAATTCCCATTGCATTGAGCTTTTAGTTAGCATGAATGTCTATCAAATTATCAACTTCACAAAAGCATATTTAAGGACAAAAATAATTTTATTTCATATGAGAAAATGAATATAAATATGCAATCAAGGCGTATATTTACCCGATATCAATTAACTGAATGTTACAAAACATTAGTTGATACAAATAAACATTGAGAATTATATCAACAGCATTTCCAGTTACATCTTTCAATAAAGACAGAAGCGAAGCAACTTCAGTAGAAGCTAATGAATCATAAAAGCAGATTAAATAGTTGGAAAGACATTGGATGACTTTGAACACCAAATGTCTGGGGCATATCTACTCTTCTAAAAGGACAACAGAACAAACAGTAAATGTCTGATGAGAGCTGCAGTAAATTTGGAAGGCGTTTCATTTGAACACAAAAAGAATTACTTCATCAAGATAGATAATACAAAATTTAACCATGGGTAAATTTTCTCTTGACACTAGACAAATAGCCAAATTCTCTACAGTGTTTGAGGCCAGAACCTGGTGAGTTGTACTTTTAAGTGTTTCTAACCAGGAACAGTAATCCTGGGGTATTATATCTGAGATTTTTT